>NC_042973.1:366710-966710 GCF_901001165.1 Salmo trutta
ACTATACCACTCTCCCCATACTATACCACTCTCCTCTACTCCCCATACTATACCACTCTCCTCTACTCCCCATACAATACCACTTTCCTCATACTATACCACTCTCCTCTCCTCCCCATACTAGACCACTCCCCATACTATACCACTCTCCTCTCCTCCCATACTATACCACTCTCCTCTACTCCCTTATACTATACCACTCTCCTCTCCTCCCATACTATACCACTCTCCTCTACTCCCCATACTATACCACTCTCCCTACTATACCACTCTCCTCTACCACTCTCCTCTACTCCCCTACTAGACCCACTCTCCTCTACTCCCCATACTATACCACTCTCCTCTACTCCCCATACTATACCACTCTCCTCTACTCCCCAATCTATACCACTCTCCTCTACTCCCATACTATACCACTCTCCTCTACTATACCACTCTCCTATACCACTCTCCTCTACTCCCCATACTATACCACTCTCCTCTACTCCCCATACTATACCACTCTCCTCTACTCCCCATACTATACCACTCTCCTCTCCTCCCCATACTAGACCACTCTCCTCTCCTCCCCCATACTATACCACTCTCCTCTACTCCCCATACTATACCACTCTCCTCTACTATACCACTCTCCTTTACCACTCTCCTCTACTCCCCATACTATACCACTCTCCTCTCCTCCCCATACTATACCACTCTCCTCTACTCCCCATACTATACCACTCTCCTCTACTCCCCATACAATACCACTTTCCTCATACTATACCACTCTCCTCTCCTCCCCATACTAGACCACTCCCCATACTATACCACTCTCCTCTCCTCCCCATACTATACCACTCTCCTCTACTCCTTATACTATACATCTCTCCTCTCCTCCCCATACTATACCACTCTCCTCTACTCCCCATACTATACCACTCTCCTCTACTATACCACTCTCCTCTATACCACTCTCCTCTACTCCCCATACTAGACCACTCTCCTCTACTCCCCATACTATACCACTCTCCTCTACTCCCCATACTATACCACTCTCCTCTACTCCCCATACTATACCATTCTCCTCTACTCCCCATACTATACCACTCTCCTCTACTATACCACTCTCCTATACCACTCTCCTCTACTCCCCATACTATACCACTCTCCTCTACTCCCCATACTATACCACTCTCCTCTACTCCCCATACTATACCACTCTCCTCTCCTCCCCATACTAGACCACTCTCCTCTCCTCCCCATACTATACCACTCTCCTCTACTCCCCATACTATACCACTCTCCTCTACTATACCACTCTCCTTTACCACTCTCCTCTACTCCCCATACTATACCACTCTCCTCTCCTCCCCATACTATACCACTCTCCTCTACTCCCCATACTATACCACTCTCCTCTCCTCCCCATACTATACCACTATCATTTTCCCTCTTTCTGGCTGCCCTCACCTTCCCTTCTAAGTTCGTTTGTTAATTTGTCATGTACACGTGGTGTACATGTAGTACACGTGGTGTACATGTAGTACACGTGGTGTACATGTAGTACACGTGATGTAGATGTAGTACACGTGGTGTACATGTAGTACACGTGGTGTACATGTTGTACACGTGGTGTACATGTAGTACACATGATGTACATGTAGTACACGTGATGTACATGTAGTACACGTGATGTACATGTAGTACACAGTGCACTGAAATGCTAACTGTCAGGTTAATCTCTTGACAATGCAACAGCAAAATAACAAATATTTAGCTGAGTGAAGAAAAACAGTAATGCAAATAAAAGCTCAATGAATTAATTTCACGGCTTTTTTAAAATTACAAATAGTTGCATAGCCTATATGAAAATAACAGACATGAGCCAAGCATATTTACCTGTAGAACGGAATAAGTTATAAGATCTCTATTCATTTAGTCAGTTCTACCACCTCAACATTGCCCATTTTAAACGGGGTTAAATATGAAGTTGTAGTAAAGTTCAGCTTCCTTCCATAGGGGGCACCGTGCTGCTGTCAGAAGATGTGCGCTTCAGTCAGAAAAACCTTCTGGGACGTGAGAGGTCCACTACGGTGTGAAATGTCATCCAATCACATCAGGTACCATGTCACTCCAGGGGCTTTCTGCAGTGTGAATGCTACTGCCTAGCACAGTATATTGGATTGTTTATTTTAGTCATACAAATGTGTCAGTAAAACATTTGTTTTAAATACTGCATAGTGTGGTTATGGAAACTCAAAACAGACTTTACATTTTATTAAATTAATAAAAAATGGTCACCATCAAAAGGTTTGGGGCTAGACCAAAAACACTGGGTCAGACTACTCTCTGACTTTCTGCTTCCCCAAACTTCAATCTGGTAACTAAACTAAACATCAGAAATGTTTTCTTTGCTTCTCTCCGTGGAGCTTGGCAGTGCTGAAAAACCCTTTACTTCTGGCATTCCAAGCTGAAAGAAACACTGTATTTCTGAATGAATTAATCTGGTTAAAGAGCTCTTACCTTCAGGTCCTAACAGAGAGGTGCACATGAGTTCAACTGGTTCCCACCCTCCTCTACCCTCCTCTCATTCCCACCCTCCTCTACCCTCCTCTCATTCCCACCCTCCTCTACCCTCCTCTCATTCCCACCCTCCTCTACCCTCCTCTCATTCCCACCCTCCTCTACCCTCCTCTCATTCTTACCCTCCACTACCCCCATGTCCAAGTTAAAGCAGCTCTCTCCTCTGGGTGTCAGTTCCCAGCAGATTTAAGAGGCCACAAAATTCCACAAAAGGAACCGTCTCCTTGGAAACATTCCCCAAATAGTAAAACAAATCAAAGAGAACATTTACAGCTGATTTGTTTTTAGAACAATAAGGATGAGTGAGACACAGCGAGAGACAGAGCGAGTGAGACACAGTGAGACAGAGCGAGAGAGCCAGAAAGCGAGAGACAGCAAGAGAGACAGGCAGATAATAAAAAGTTTTGTTTTCTTTGGTACTCTTTGGTATTAAAGCTGTGACGGTCTGGCTGTCCACTCTCAGAGACGGATGAACGGGGGGGGGGTTCTGGGTAACCGCAGCACTGAGGCATGATGGGTAATCACAGACAGAACGCCGTCATTATGGGACCCGGTCATTATGTAACCCCAGGCTGCTGGGACTCGAACAGGTTGGAACCCTCTAATGCGACACACACATTCCAAACATACTGCAGCTCAGATGTCAAATGACTATTATTCTACAGCCTCTACAGGAACTAGGAAAACAACAGTCTGCTCTGTGAACATTTAAATTGGTCCAACTGTGTAAAAGAGAATGATTACTCAGGGATTGGGAGCAGGGATTGATAGATTCTTTACAGATGGCAGTTTATGACTCTGACCAGGTTAGAATCAGAGGAAACAAACAGAACAGAAAAGGAATGTTGAAAGAATGTTTGAGAAGCATTCTAGAGTTAGAACAGGCACAGAGACGAGAGGAGAGGAGGAGACAGGAGAGGAGAGAAGAGACAGGAGAGGAGAGAAGAGAAGGAGAGAGGAGGAGACAGGAGAGGAGAGAAGGAGAGAGGAGGAGACAGGAGAGGAGAGAAGGAGAGGAGAGAAGGAGAGGAGAGAGGAAGAGAGAGGAGAGGAGAGAATGAGAGGAGAGAAGGAGAGAGGAGGAGACAGGAGAGAAGGAGAGAGGAGGAGACGGGAGAGAAGACATGGACCAATACCTTTCTGCTCCAGGGAGAGAAGTGGCAACATTCGGTGATGGAGGAGGAGCGGGGGGCAGGTCTGTCAAACTACAACATGAGGATGACAAAATGAATGAATGATGAAGAAATAGAAATGGATTCAGACTCAGACATTTGAAGGGTTATTGAACCACAATACACTGTAGACAGAGGAAATCTCAGGATGGAGAGGAGCGGATATGTAGACAGAGGGTGAGACAGTCACCAGGAGTTTATGTCCTGAAGGAGAGCTATATAAACCAGTTACATTACAGAGCTGTCAGAACTGCCCAGGTACCCAGGACCTCTGATCTCTGATCAACTGCAGGATGAAGGATTGTGACATTTCCCAGACCCATGAATGACCGAGGAGAAAGTGAACAGGATGCAGAGTTCAAAACCCGTGGACCACATGGGTAACCCTTCTTTCCTGTTACCTTGGTCTGTCCTAGCTGCTGATCATCGAATGGTTTCCCCTGCCGCTGGAGAGAAGAAACATACACGGCAGAGACACATTCACATGTTGTCATTCACTAGTATCCACTCAACTGAAATGAACAAAGAAACACTGCATTTCAGGATGAAATAGTACACATTGTGACTTCACAAATGCAGACAGCTGCATCTGGAAAGGAAAAATTAAACCTTTTTTTGTGTTTTGTTAAACATATATAACTGATGAAAGTGGAAGACATGTACAGTCGGAAAGGTTCTCCACCCTTGACTGTTTCCACGTTTTGTTAAGTTACAGCCTTATTCTAAAATGGATTAAATAAAACATTTCCCTCAATCTACACACAATGCCCCATTATGACAATGCAAAAAAATGGTTTGTAGAAATGTTTGCAAATGTATTAAAAATAAAAAACAGAAATACCTTATTTACATAAGTATTCAGAACCTTTGCTAAGAGACTCGAAATTGAGCTCAGGTGCATCCTGTTTCCATTGATTATCCTTGAGATGTTTCTACAACTTGATTGGTGTCCACCTGTGGTAAATTCAATTGATTGGACATTATTTGGAAAGGCACACACCTGTCTATATAAGGTCCCACAGTTGACAGTGAGACAGGATTGTGTCGAGACACAGATCTGGGGAAGGGTACCAAAACATTTCTGCAGCGTTAAAGGTCCCCAAGAACACAGTGGCCTCCATCATTCTGAAATGGAACAAGTTTGGAACTACCAAGACTCTTCCTAGTGCTGGCCGCCCGGCCAAACTGAGTAATCCAGGGAGAAAGGCCTTGGTCAGGGAGGTGACCAAGAACCTGATGGTCACTCTGACAGAGCTCCAGAGTTCTTCTGTGGAGATGGGAGAACCTTCCAGAAGGACAACCATCTCTGTAGCACTCCACCAATCAGGCCTTTATGGTAGAGTGGCCAGAGGGAAGCCACTCCTCAGTAAAAGGTACATGACAGCCCGCTTGGAGTTTGCCAAAAGGCACCTAAAGGACTCTCAGACCATGACAAACAAGATTCTCTGGTCTGATGAAACCAAGATTGAACTCTTTGGCCTGAATGCCAACCGTCACGTCTGGAGGAAAGCTACCACCATCCCTACAGTGAAGCATGGTGGTGGCAGCATCATGCTGTGGGGATGTTTTTCAGCGGCAGGGACTGGGAGACTAGTCAGGATCAAGGCAAAGACAAATGGAGAAAAGTACAGAGAGATCCTTGATTTTTTTTTAAACTAGTCCAGAGCACTCAGGACCTCAGACTGGGGCGAAGGTTCACCTTCCAACAGGACAACGATCCTAAGCACACAGCCAAGACAACGCAGGAGTGGCTTCGGGACAAGTAATTGAATGTCCTTGAGCGGCCCAGCCAAAGCCCGGACTTGAACCCGATTGAACATCTCTGGAGAGACCTGAAAATAGCTGTGCAACGATGCTCTCCATCCAACCTGACAGAGCTTGAGAGGATCTGTAGAGAACAATGGGAGAAACTCCCCAAATACAGGTGTGCCAAGCTTGTAGCGTCATACCCAAGAAGACTTGAGGCTGTAATCACTGCCAAAGGTGCTTCAACAAAGTACTGAGTAAAGGATCTGAAAACGTATGTAAACGCGATATAAAAAAATATATATATAATTTAAAGCGACAAAAAATATAAAACTGGAAAGTCGGCCTCAGGACTGACAGGTTCTTACCACAGACACGTTGATCGAGAACCAAAGAAAGGAGAAAACTTGTGACATATGTACATATTACCTCGACTAACCTGTACCACCGCACATTGACTCGGTACCGGTACCTCCTGTATATAGCCTCGTTATTGCTATTTTATTGTGTTACTAAATAAAACGTAAGTATATAAAAAAATATATATATATATATTTTCTAAACTCTTATTTTTCTTAGAACTGCATCTCAGTGGCCTCCCAAGTGGCTCAGTGGTCTCCCAAGTGGCTCAGAGGTCACGTGCATCTCAGCGGAAGAGGTGTTACTACAGACCCGGGTTCATTCCCAGGTTGTGCCACAACCGGCCGTGGCCGGGAGTCCCATAATTGGCCCATAATTGGTGTTTCCTCCGACACATTGGTGCGGCTGGCTTACGGGTTAAGCAGGTGGGTGTTGAGTGTGGTTTGGCGGGTCATGTTTCGGAGGAAGCACGACTCCACCTTCGCTTCTCCTGAGCCCGTTGGGGAGTTGCAGCGATGAGACATGATTGAAAATTGGGCCGAAAAAGGGGGTAAAATCCACACACACAAAAAAATACCTGCATTGTTGGTTATGGGCTTGTAAATAAGCATTTCACTGTAAGGTGAAATTTTGCATTTGGCACATTATGACAAATACAATTTGATTTGACAGCAGTCCCTGTGAGGATGGAACACGGTCATCAGACTAGGAAACAGATGCCTCAAAATGCTGTGGCACCTGGAGGCTTTATCATAGACAGTCTGTAAGTATATGTCTGTTATCCATAAGTTGGTAGTTGATCATATGAGTGGAAGTAGTGTTACCGCAATCAGGCTTCGGCCCCTCTGCTGTCTCCTCCTGGCAGAGTGTGGTGAGGGGTACGTGGGCATAGGGGGTGCCACAGAGACAGCAATGGTCACCCTGCGTCTTCTGCTGCTCGCTTGCTGTCTCAGCTGGTAATCTGACACACACACACACACACACAGTAACATATTTCAGCAATGAACACAGCAAAACACGTGGAGAGAATTTCCAAAATGCTATATGCACCAATTTTTCCCCATTTGTTTTTTTTCCCATCAAAAATGATTATAGGTACCTTCATGTGTATGTAAAATATTACTGTTCTCAGATTTCAAATTCATAGACTTTAGTGTGGATGTTTTTTGGTTTGTTGCAAAACCCTATATATATCCATTGCTTACCCGGAATGGAATGTTCACAGCCTGTATATTTGACTGTGTTATGTGGTTGTCTCACCGAGCAATCTCAAAAAGAATGCACTTATTGAAGGCTGTCCTGGAAAGACCATCTGGTTAATGACTAAAGTGTAAATGTTTTAAATCTCCCGTGACCATATCCCTGTACCACATCAGTCACCATACTACTGTACTATATCTACTGTACTATATCTACTGTCACAATACTACTGTACTATATCTACTGTACTATATCTACCGTCACCATACTACTGTACTATACCTACTGTACTATATCAACTGTACTATATCTACCGTCACCATACTACTGTACTATACTGTACTATATCTACTGTACTATATCTAGTCACCATACTACTGTACTATATCTACTGTACTATAGCTGCCGACACCATACTACTGTACTATATCTACTGTCACAATACTACTGTACTATATCTACTGTCACAATACTACTGTACTATATCTACTGTACTATATCTACTGTCCCAATACTACTGTACTATATCTACCAGCACCATACTACTGTACTATACCTACTGTACTATATCTACTATCACCATACTACTGTACTATATCTACTGTACTATATGTACTGTACTATATCTAGTCACCATACTACTGTACTATATCTACTGTACTATATCTAGTCACCATACTACTGTACTATATCTACTGTCACCATACTACTGTACTATATCTACCGTCACATACTACTGTAATATATCTACTGTACTATATCTAGTCACCATACTACTGTACTATATCTACCGCCACATACTACTGTACTATATCTACCGTCACCATACTACTGTACTATATCTACCGTCACCATACTACTGTACTATACCTACCGTCACCATACTACTGTACTATATCTACCGTCACCATACTACTGTACTATACCTACTGTACTATATCTACCGTCACCATACTACTGTACTATACCTACCGTCACCATACTACTGTACTATATCTACCGTCACCATACTACTGTACTATACCTACTGTACTATATCTACCGTCACCATACTACTGTACTATATCTACTGTACTATATCTAGTCACCATACTACTGTACTATATCTACTGTACTATATCTAGTCACCATACTACTGTACTATATCTACTGTCACCATACTACTGTAATATATCTACTGTCACAATACTACTGTACTATATCTACTGTCCCCATACTACTGTACTATATCTACTGTCACCATACTACTGTACTATATCTACTGTCATATACTACTGTAATACATCTACTGTACTATATCTAGTCACCATACTACTGTACTATATCTACAGTCACCATACTGCTGTACTATATCTACAGTCACCATACTGCTGTACTATATCTACTGTCACCATACTACTGTACTATATCTACAGTCACCATACTACTGTACTATATCTACAGTCACCATACTACTGTACTATATCTACTGTACTATATCTACAGTCACCTTACTACTGTACTATATCTACTGTACTATATCTACCGTCACCATACTACTGTACCACATCAGTCACCATACTACTGTACTATATCTACAGTCACCATACTGCTGTACTATATCTACAGTCACCATACTGCTGTACTATATCTACTGTCACCATACTACTGTACTATATCTACAGTCACCATACTACTGTACTATATCTACAGTCACCATACTACTGTACTATATCTACAGTCACCATACTACTGTACTATATCTACAGTCACTGTACTATATCTACAGTCACCATACTACTGTACTATATCTAGTCACAATACTACTGTACTATATCTACTCACCATACTACTGTACTATATCTAGTCACCATACTACTGTCACCATACTACTGTAACCATACTACTGTACTATATCTACTGTACTATATCTACCGTCACCATACTACTGTACTATATCTACCGTCACCATACTACTGTACCATATCTACCGTCACCATACTACTGTACTATATCTACAGTCACCATACTACTGTACTATATCTACAGTCACCATACTACTGTACTATATCTACAGTCACCATACTACTGTACTATATCTACAGTCACCATACTACTGTACTATATCTAGTCACCATACTACCGTCACCATACTACTGTATTATATCTACTGTCACCATACTACTGTAACCATACTACTGTACTATATCTACCGTCACCATACTACTGTACTATATCTACTGTCACCATACTACTGTACTATATCTACTGTACTATATCTACTGTCACCATACTACTGTACTATATCTACCGTCACCATACTACTGTACCACATCAGTCACCATACTACTGTACTATATCTACAGTCACCATACTACTGTACTATATCTACAGTCACCATACTACTGTACTATATCTACAGTCACCATACTACTGTACTATATCTACAGTCACCATACTACTGTACTATATCTACAGTCACCATACTACTGTACTATATCTAGTCACCATACTACTGTACTATATCTACTGTCACCATACTACTGTACTATATCTACTGTCACCATAATACTGTCACCATACTACTGTAACCATATCTACCGTCACCATACTACTGTATTATATCTACTGTCAACATACTACTGTAACCATACTACTGTCACCATACTACTGTACTATATCTACCGTCACCATACTACTGTACCACATCAGTCACCATACTACTGTACCATATCTACAGTCACCATACTACTGTACTATATCTACTGTCACCATACTACTGTACTATATCTACTGTCACCTTACTACTGTACAATATCTACAGTCACCTTACTACTGTACTATATCTACTGTACATTATCTACCGTCACCATACTACTGTACTATATCTACCGTCACCATACTACTGTACTATATCTACAGTCACCATACTACTGTACTATATCTACTGTACTATATCTACTGACTATATCTACTGTACTATATCTACTGTCACCATACTACTGTACTATATCTACTGTCACCATACTACTGTACTATATCTACTGTACTATATCTACTGTCACCTTACTACTGTACAATATCTACAGTCACCTTACTACTGTACTATATCTACTGTACATTATCTACCGTCACCATACTACTGTACTATATCTACCGTCACCATACTACTGTACTATATCTACAGTCACCATACTACTGTACTATATCTACAGTCACCATACTACTGTACTATATCTACTGTACTATATCTACTGTACTATATCTACTGTCACCATACTACTGTACTATATCTACTGTCACCATACTACTGTACTATATCTACTGTACTATATCTACTGTCACCTTACTACTGTACAATATCTACAGTCACCTTACTACTGTACAATATCTACTGTACTATATCTACTGTCACCATACCGCTGTACTATATCTACTGTACTATATCTACTGTCACCATACTACTGTACTATATCTACAGTCACCATACTACTGTACTATATCTACAGTCACCATACTACTGTACTATATCTACCGTCACCATACTACTGTACTATATCTACTGTCACTATACTATATCTACTGTCATCATACTACTGTACTACATCTACAGTTACCATACTACTGTACTATATCTACTGTACATTATCTACCGTCACCATACTACTGTACTATATCTACCGTCACCATACTACTGTACTATATCTACAGTCACCATACTACTGTACTATATCTACTGTACTATATCTACTGTCACCATACTACTGTACTATATCTACAGTCACCATACTACTGTACTATATCTACTGTCACAATACTACTGTCACCATACTACTGTACTATATCTACAGTCACCATACTACTGTACTATATCTACTGTACTATATCTACTGTCACCATACTACTGTACTATATCTACTGTACTATATCTACTGTCACCTTACTACTGTACAATATCTACAGTCACCTTACTACTGTACTATATCTACTGTCACCATACTACTGTACTATATCTACAGTCACCATACTGCTGTACTATATTGTCACCATACTACTGTACTATATCTACTGTACTATATCTACAGTCACCATACTACCGTACTATATCTACAGTCACCATACTACCGTACTATATCTACAGTCACCATACTACTGTACTATATCTACTGTCACCATACTACTGTACTATATCTACTGTCACCATACTACTGTACTATATCTACAGTCACCATACTACTGTACTATATCTACAGTCACCATACTACTGTACTATATCTACAGTCACCATACTACATCTAGTCACCATACTACTGTACTATATCTACTGTCACCATACTACCGTCACCATACTACTGTACTATATCTATAGTCACCTTACTACTGTACTATATCTACTGTACTATATCTACTGTCACCATACTACTGTACTATATCTACTGTCACCATACTACTGTACTATATCTACTGTCACCATACTACTGTACTATATCTACAGTCACCATACTACTGTACTATATCTACAGTCACCATACTACTGTACTATATCTACAGTCACCTTACTACTGTACTATATCTACAGTCACCTTACTACTGTACTATATCTACTGTACTATATCTACTGTCACCATACTACTGTACTATATCTACAGTTATCATACAACTGTACTAAATCTACTGTATAATAGCTGCTGTCACAAATATCAACAAAAAAAGATTTGAGAAGTAGATGTGGTATGAGTTAATATCATCACTACATCTACCGTCACCATACTACTGTACTATATCGACCGTCACCATACTACTGTACTATATCTACAGTCACCTTACTACTGTCACTATATCTACTGTACTATATCTACTGTCACCATACTACTGTACTATATCTACAGTCACCTTACTACTGTACTATATCTATAGTCACCTTACTACTGTACTATATCTACTGTACTATATCTACTGTCACCATACTACTGTACTATATCTACTGACACCATACTACTGTACTATATCTACAGGTATCATACAACTGTGCTAAACTAAACTGTACTAAAGCTGCTGTCACAAATATCGACAAAAAAAGATTTGAGAAGTAGATGTGGTATGAGTTAAAATCATCACTACATCTACCGTCACCATACTACTGTACTATATCTACCGTCACCATACTACTGTACTATATCTACAGTCACATACTACTGTACTATATCTACAGTCACCATACTACTGTACTATATCTACTGTCACCATACTACTGTACTATATCTACAGTCACCATACTACTGTACTATATCTACAGTCACCTTACTACTGTACTATATCTATAGTCACCTTACTACTGTACTATATCTACTGTACTATATCTACTGTCACCATACTACTGTACTATATCTACAGTTATCATACAACTGTACTAAATCTACTGTATAATAGCTGCTGTCACAAATATCAACAAAAAAAGATTTGAGAAGTAGATGTGGTATGAGTTAATATCATCACTACATCTACCGTCACCATACTACTGTACTATATCGACCGTCACCATACTACTGTACTATATCTACAGTCAGCATACTACTGTACTATATCTACAGTCACCATACTACTGTACTAACACCAATACTACATCTACCGTCACCATACTACTGTACTATATCTACCGTCACCATACTAACACCAATACTACATCTACCGTCACCATACTACTATACTAACACCAATACTACATCTACCGTCACCTTACTACTGTACTATATCTACCATCACCATACTACTGTACTATATCTAGTCACCATACTACTGTACTACATCTAGTCACCTTACTATATCTAGTCACCATACTACTGTACTACATCTAGTCACCTTACTATATCTGGTCACCTTACTACTGTACTATAACTACCGTCACCATACTACTGTACTATATCTAGTCACCTTACTATATCTAGTCACCATACTACTGTACTATATCTAGTCACCTTACTATATTTGGTCACCTTACTACTGTACTATAACTACAGTCACCATACTACTGTACTATATCTAGTCACCTTACTATATCTAGTCACCATACTACTGTACTATATCTAGTCACCATACTACTGTACTATATCTAGTCACCATACTACTGTACTATATCTAGTCACCATACTACTGTACTATATCTACAGTCACCATACTACTGTACTATATCTACAGTCACCATACTACTGTACTATATCTACAGTCACCATACTACTGTACTATATCTACAGTCACCATACTACTGTACTATATCTAGTCACCATACTACTGTACTATATCTACTGTCACCATACTACTGTACTATATCTACTGTCACCATACTACTGTATTATATCTACTGTCACCAAACTACTGTACTATATCTACTGTACTATATCTACTGTACTATATCTACTGTACTATATCTACTGTCACCATACTACTGTACTATATCTACAGTCACCTTACTACTGTATTATATCTACTGTACTATATCTACTGTCACCATACTGCTGTACTATATCTACTGTCACCATACTGCTGTACTATATCTACTGTCACCATACTACTGTACTATATCTACTGTACTATATCTACTGTCACCATACTACTGTACCATATCTACTGTCACCATACTACTGTACGATATCTACTGTACTATATCTACTGTCACCTTACTACTGTACAATATCTACAGTCACCTTACTACTGTACTATATCTACTGTACTATATCTACTGTCACCATACTGCTGTACTATATCTACTGTACTATATCTACTGTCACCATACTACTGTACTATATCTACAGTCACCATACTACTGTACTATATCTACCGTCACCATACTACTGTACTACATCTACAGTTACCATACTACTGTACTATATCTACTGTACATTATCTACCGTCACCATACTACTGTACTATATCTACCATCACCATACTACTGTACTATATCTACAGTCACCATACTACTGTACTATATCTACTGTACTATATCTACTGTACTATATCTACTGTCACCATACTACTGTACTATATCTACTGTCACCATACTACTGTACTATATCTACTGTACTATATCTACTGTCACCTTACTACTGTACAATATCTACAGTCACCTTACTACTGTACTATATCTACTGTACTATATCTACTGTCACCATACTGCTGTACTATATCTACAGTTACCATACTACTGTACTATATCTACTGTACATTATCTACAGTCACCATACTACTGTACTATATCTACCGTCACCATACTACTGTACTACATCTACAGTTACCATACTACTGTACTATATCTACTGTACATTATCTACCGTCACCATACTACTGTACTATATCTACCATCACCATACTACTGTACTATATCTACAGTCACCATACTACTGTACTATATCTACTGTACTATATCTACTGTACTATATCTACTGTCACCATACTACTGTACTATATCTACTGTCACCATACTACTGTACTATATCTACTGTACTATATCTACTGTCACCTTACTACTGTACAATATCTACAGTCACCTTACTACTGTACTATATCTACTGTACTATATCTACTGTCACCATACTGCTGTACTATATCTACAGTTACCATACTACTGTACTATATCTACTGTACATTATCTACCGTCACCATACTACTGTACTATATCTACCGTCACCATACTACTGTACTATATCTACTGTCACCATACTACTGTACTATATCTACAGTCACCATACTACTGTACTATATCTACAGTCACCATACTACTGTACAAAATCTAGTCACCATACTACTGTACTATATCTACCGTCACCATACTACTGTACTATATCTACCGTCACCATACTACTGTACTATATCTACAGTCACCATACTACTGTACTATATCTACCGTCACCATACTACTGTACTATATCTACTGTCACTATACTATATCTACTGTCATCATACTACTGTACTACATCTACAGTTACCATACTACTGTACTATATCTACTGTACATTATCTACCGTCACCATACTACTGTACTATATCTACCGTCACCATACTACTGTACTATATCTACAGTCACCATACTACTGTACTATATCTACTGTACTATATCTACTGTCACCATACTACTGTACTATATCTACAGTCACCATACTACTGTACTATATCTACTGTCACAATACTACTGTCACCATACTACTGTACTATATCTACAGTCACCATACTACTGTACTATATCTACTGTACTATATCTACTGTCACCATACTACTGTACTATATCTACTGTACTATATCTACTGTCACCTTACTACTGTACAATATCTACAGTCACCTTACTACTGTACTATATCTACTGTACTATATCTACTGTCACCATACTACTGTACTATATCTACAGTCACCATACTGCTGTACTATATTGTCACCATACTACTGTACTATATCTACTGTACTATATCTACAGTCACCATACTACCGTACTATATCTACAGTCACCATACTACCGTACTATATCTACAGTCACCATACTACTGTACTATATCTACTGTCACCATACTACTGTACTATATCTACAGTCACCATACTACTGTACTATATCTACAGTCACCATACTACTGTACTATATCTACAGTCACCATACTACATCTAGTCACCATACTACTGTACTATATCTACCGTCACCATACTACTGTATTATATCTACTGTCACCATACTACTGTAACCATACTACTGTACTATATCTACTGTCACCATACTAATGTAACCATACTACCGTCACCATACTACTGTACTATATCTACCGTCACCATCCTACTGTACTATATCTACTGTCACCATACTACTGTACTATATCTACTGTCACCATACTACTGTACTATATCTACCGTCACCATACTACTGTACCACATCAGTCACCATACTACTGTACCATATCTACAGTCACCATACTACTGTACCATATCTACAGTCACCATACTACTGTACTATATCTACAGTCACCATACTACTGTACTATATCTACAGTCACCATACTACTGTACTATATCTACAGTCACCATACTACTGTACTATATCTACAGTCACCATACTACTTATCTACAGTCACCATACTACTGTACTATATCTACAGTCACCATACTACTGTACTATATCTACAGTCACCATACTACTGTACTATATCTAGTCACCATACTACTGTACTATATCTAGTCACCATACTACTGTACTATATCTACTGTCACCATACTACTGTACTATATCTACTGTCACCATACTACTGTACTATATCTACTGTCACCATACTACTGTACTATATCTACTGTCACCATACTACTGTAACCATACTACCGTCACCATACTACTGTACTATATCTACCGTCACCATACTACTGTACTATATCTACCGTCACCATACTACTGTACCATATCTACAGTCACCATACTACTGTACTATATCTACAGTCACCATACTACTGTACTATATCTACAGTCACCATACTACTGTACTATATCTACAGTCACCATACTACTGTACTATATCTACAGTCACCATACTACTGTACTATATCTACAGTCACCATACTACTGTACTATATCTACTGTCACCATACTACTGTACTATATCTACTGTCACCATACTACTGTAACCATACTACCGTCACCATACTACTGTACTATATCTACCGTCACCATACTACTGTACTATATATACCGTCACCATACTACTGTACTATATCTACTGACACCATACTACTGTACTATATCTACTGTCACCATACTACTGTAACCATACTACCGTCACCATACTACTGTATTATATCTACTGTCAACACACTACTGTAACCATACTACTGTCACCATACTACTGTACTATATCTACTGTCACCATACTACTGTAACCATACTACCGTCACCATACTACTGTACTATATCTACCGTCACCATACTACTGTACTATATCTACCGTCACCATACTACTGTACTATATCTACCGTCACCATACTACTGTACTATATCTACCGACACCATACTACTGTACTATATCTACTGTCACCATACTACTGTACTATATATACAGTCACCTTACTACTGTATTATATCTACTGTACTATATCTACTGTCACCATACTGCTGTACTATATCTACTGTCACCATACTGCTGTACTATATCTACTGTCACCATACTGCTGTACTATATCTACTGTACTATATCTACTGTCACCATACTGCTGTACTATATCTACTGTCACCATACTACTGTACTATATCTACTGTACTATATCTACTGTACTATATCTACTGTACTATATCTACTGTCACCATACTACTGTACTATATCTACTGTCACCTTACTACTGTACTATATCTACTGTACTATATCTACTGTCACCATACTGCTGTACTATATCTACTGTACTATATCTACTGTCACCATACTACTGTACTATATCTACAGTCACCATACTGCTGTACTATATCTATTGTCACCATACTACTGTATTATATCTACTGTACTATATCTACTGTACTATATCTACTGTCACCATACTACTGTACTATATCTACAGTCACCATACTACTGTACTATATCTACTGTCACCATACTACTGTACTATATCTACTGTCACCATACTACTGTACTATATCTACAGTCACCTTACTACTGTATTATATCTATTGTCACCATACTGCTGTACTATATCTACTGTACTATATCTACAGTCACCATACTACTGCACTATATCTACCGTCACCATACTACTGTACTATATCTACTGTCACTATACTATATCTACTGTCATCATACTACTGTACTACATCTACCGTCACCATACTACTGTACTATATCTACCGTCACCATACTACTGTACTATATCTACCGACACCATACTACTGTACTATATCTACTGTCACCATACTACTGTACTATATATACAGTCACCTTACTACTGTATTATATCTACTGTACTATATCTACTGTCACCATACTGCTGTACTATATCTACTGTCACCATACTGCTGTACTATATCTACTGTCACCATACTGCTGTACTATATCTACTGTACTATATCTACTGTCACCATACTGCTGTACTATATCTACTGTCACCATACTACTGTACTATATCTACTGTACTATATCTACTGTACTATATCTACTGTCACCATACTACTGTACTATATCTACTGTCACCTTACTACTGTACTATATCTACTGTACTATATCTACTGTCACCATACTGCTGTACTATATCTACTGTACTATATCTACTGTCACCATACTACTGTACTATATCTACAGTCACCATACTGCTGTACTATATCTATTGTCACCATACTACTGTATTATATCTACTGTACTATATCTACTGTACTATATCTACTGTCACCATACTACTGTACTATATCTACAGTCACCATACTACTGTACTATATCTACTGTCACCATACTACTGTACTATATCTACTGTCACCATACTACTGTACTATATCTACAGTCACCTTACTACTGTATTATATCTATTGTCACCATACTGCTGTACTATATCTACTGTACTATATCTACAGTCACCATACTACTGCACTATATCTACCGTCACCATACTACTGTACTATATCTACTGTCACTATACTATATCTACTGTCATCATACTACTGTACTACATCTACAGTTACCATACTACTGTACTATATCTACTGTACTATATCTACAGTCACCATACTACATCTACAGTCACCATACTACTGTACTATATCTACTGTCACCATACTACTGTACTATATCTACTGTCACCATACTACTGTACTATATCCTGCCTGTTTGCCCTGTCCGGGGGTATCATCGGATGGGGCCACAGTGTCTTCTGATCCCTCCTGTCTCAGCCTCCAGTATTTATGCTGCAGTAGTTTATGTGTCGGGGGGCTAGGGTCAGTCTGTTACATCTGGAGTATTCTCTTGTCTTATCCGGTGTCCTGTGTGAATGTAAATATGCTCTCTCTAATTCTCTCTTTCTTTCTTTCTTTCTTTCTTTCTTTCTTTCTTTCTTTCTCTCGGAGGACCTGAGCCCTAGGACTACCTGGCATGATGACTCCTTGCTGTCCCCAGTCCACCTGGCCATGCTGCTGCTCCAGTTTCAACTGTTCTGCCTGCGGCTACGGAACCCTGACCTGTTCACCGGACGTGCTTGTTGCACCCTCGACAATTACTATGTTTATTATTATTTGACCATGCTGGTCATTTACGAACATTTTAACATCTTGACCATGTTCTGTTATAATATCCACCCGGCACAGCCAGAAGAGGACTGGCCACCCCTCATAGCCTGGTTCCTCTCTAGGTTTCTTCCTAGGTTTTTGGCCTTTCTCAGGAGTTTTTCCTAGGGAGTTTTTCCCAGCCACCGTGCTTCTTTCACATGCATTGCTTGCTGTTTGGGGTTTTAGGCTGGGTTTCTGTACAGCACTTTGAGATTTCAGCTGATGTACGAAGGGCTATATAAATAAATTTGATTTGATTTGATTTGATTACTGTACTATATCTACTGTCACCATAATACTGTACTATATCTACCGTCACCTTACTGTCACTATATCTACTGTACTATATCTACTGTCACCATACTACTGTACTATATCTACAGTCACCTTACTACTGTACTATATCTATAGTCACCTTACTACTGTACTATAGCTACTGTACTATATCTACTGTCACCATACTACTGTACTATATCTACTGACACCATACTACTGTACTATATCTACAGATATCATACAACTGTGCTAAACTAAACTGTACTAAAGCTGCTGTCACAAATATCGACAAAAAAAGATTTGAGAAGTAGATGTGGTATGAGTTAATATCATCACTACATCTACCGTCACCATACTACTGTACTATATCTACCGTCACCATACTACTGTACTATATCTACAGTCACCATACTACTGTACTATATCTACAGTCACCATACTACTGTACTATATCTACAGTCACCATACTACTGTACTAACACCAATACTACATCTACCGTCACCATACTACTGTACTATATCTACCGTCACCATACTACTGTACTATATCTACCGTACTGTATCTACTGTACTATATCTACCGTCACCATACTACTGTACTATATCTACCGTCACCATACTACTGTACTATCTGGAGTGAAGTGTTTATTAATCCACTAGATGGCACTTGTATTTTACTTTCTACAAAGAGGAGATCCAGACCTTTTACTGCTCGTCTCCCTGAAAAGACTAAGAGGAACCACGTGAAACAACATGCATGAAAACAACTCTGAAAATAAAATACATTTCACAAGCAAAGACAAAGTAGAGTGGAGGAGCGTAGAGAGAGATGTCTTGTAATATTAGATGATTGGTTAATTGCTACTGACTGAACGATGTTCACTGCTTAAGACCTAACTTCTGTGCAGTGTGTGCGTGTGTCCGGGTGTTATCGTGTGTTAGGGGTGTTATCGTGTGTTAGGGGTGTTATCGTGTGTTAGGGGTGTTATCGTGTGTTAGGGGTGTTATCGTGTGTTATCGTGTATTAGGGGTGTTATCGTGTATTAGGGGTGTTATCGTGTATTAGGGGTGTTATCGTGTATTAGGGGTGTTATCGTGTGTTAGGGGTGTTATCGTGTGTTAGGGGTGTTATCGTGTGTTAGGGGTGTTATCGTGTGTTAGGGGTGTTATCGTGTGTTAGGGGTGTTATCTGTGTTATCGGTGTATTAGGGGTGTTATCGTGTATTAGGGGTGTTATCGTGTATTAGGGGTGTTATCGTGTATTAGGGGTGTTATCGTGCGTTAGGGGTGTTATCGTGCGTTAGGGGTGTTATCGTGCGTTAGGGGTGTTATCGTGCGTTAGGGGTGTTATCGTGTATTAGGGGTGTTATCGTGTGTTAGGGGTGTTATCGTGCGTTAGGGGTGTTATCGTGGGCGCGTACCTCTGGGGCTGGCCTGGAGGCTCTGCTGTGCGGTGTGGTGCAGTTCCTGGACACATGGTGGTCTGGTGGATGGCAGGAACACATTCCTCTGGAGGAGCCATGGAGACACGTAGTGGTCTGATAACTTACACTCTACATCCAGGTCTGATACCGCTGTGGAGAGGGGAGAGAGAACAGGAGGGTCTGATACCGCTGTGGAGAGGGGAGAGAGAACAGGAGGGTCTGATACCGCTGTGGAGAGGGGAGAGAGAACAGGAGGGTCTGATACCGCTGTGGAGAGGGGAGAGAGAACAGGAGGGTCTGATACCGCTGTGGAGAGGGGAGAGAGAACAGGAGGGTCTGATACCGCTGTGGAGAGGGGAGAGGAGCGAGATGAATGAGAACAGGAGAATGGGTGGGTCTGATACCGCTGTGGAGGGGGGAGAGGAGCATGAGAACAGGAGGGTCTGATACCGCTGGGGAGAGGAGCGAGATGAATGAGAACAGGAGAATGGGTGGTGTTCAGGCAGAGCAGGGTTCCAAATGATCTGTATGAAACCAATCTGAGGTGAAACACCCACGCGACCTGGTCTACCAGCTCACCCACGCGACCTGGTCTACCAGCTCACCCACGCGACCTGGTCTACCAGCTCACCCACGCGACCTGGTCTACCAGCTCACCCACGCGACCTGGTTTCCAACAGAAACTCGAATTAATCTCAAACTACATACAATAGTAGAGTTATTAGGCTTTAGAACCACGCTACTGCTACAGAGCTGTATATAACCAGGCTAGCCTGTCGCTACTGCTACAGAGCTGTACATAACCAGGCTAGCCTGTCGCTACAGAGCTGTATATAACCAGACTAGCCTGTCGCTACTGCTACAGAGCTATATATAACCAGGCTAGCCTGTCGCTACAGAGCTGTACATAACCAGGCTAGCCTGTCGCTACTGCTACAGAGCTGTACATAACCAGGCTAGCCTGACGCTACTGCTACAGAGCTGTATATAACCAGGCTAGCCTGACACTACTGCTACAGAACTGTACATAACCAGGCTAGCCTGACGCTACGGGTGCAGAGCTGTACATAACCAGGCTAGCCTGACACTACTGCTACAGAGCTGTATATAACCAGGCTCGCCTGTTGCTACAGAGCTGTATATAACCAGGCTAGTCTGTCGCTACAGAGCTGTATATAACCAAGCTCGCCTGTCGCTACAGAGCTGTATATAACCAGGCTAGCCTGTCGCTACTGCTACAGAGCTGTATATAACCAGGCTAGCCTGTCGCTACATAGCTGTATATAACCAGGCTAGCCTGTCGCTACATAGCTGTATATAACCAGGCTAGCCTGTCGCTACTGCTACAGAGCTGTATATAACCAGGCTAGCCTGTCGCTACTGCTACAGAGCTGTACATAACCAGGCTAGCCTGACACTACTGCTACAGAGCTGTACATAACCAGGCTAGCCTGTCGCTACTGCTACAGAGCTGTACATAACCAGGCTAGCCTGTCGCTACTGCTACAGAGCTGTACATAACCAGGCTAGCCTGTCGCTACTGCTACAGAGCTGTACATAACCAGGCTAGCCTGTCGCTACTGCTACAGAGCTGTATATAACCAGGCTAGCCTGTCGCTACTGCTACAGAGCTGTATATAACCAGGCTAGCCTGTCGCTACAGAGCTGTATATAACCAGGCTAGCCTGACGCTACTGCTACAGAGCTGTATATAACCAGGCTAGCCTGTCGCTACTGCTGCAGAGCTTTGGAAGTACAGTAATATAAAATGATAGGTGTGTCATGCACGCACTTAAGCAAGCAAGAAAAGCCCAGAAGAATAACGTATGCTTACTCAAAGTGCTGTTACTGAGCTTCCTGTAATAATTCTGGTCATGCTATGGTATTGATGATACAGGTTACATTATACACCTACTGGGGCATTTGAGTGTTACGCTGTAAACTTGAGGCGTATGAAGTTCAATTACAAGACTTTCAAAACATTAGGATCTGTAGAATGTCATGGTATTAAGATGCCATGAAATCAACCACACATATTGTAACTGGTCCAAGGTATTGTCTATTGTATTGTGTTATTGTATACACAGCCAGATTAAAGCCAGGCAGGGATTTCAGTTTGAATTCAATCCCCTCTGATTCCAGGGATTTGACCCAGAATGGGAGCATGTAGATTATGACTGGCCCTTATGTCTAGAACATGCTGTTTGTTTTGTTTCTCTGCATCATTGACGTTTCTCCACAGTCTGCATTTCACAGAACTAGAAAGAGGTTCTACTTCAATTTAGATGACCCATATTTCTTATTAAGTGTAGCTGGGCATGACAAGGCAGATATTTGAATAACAACAAATTTGACAGGTGGCCAGGGTCAGTTACTGTCCTGGAATACAAAAGATGTAGAAGCACTGGGGGTTGTGCTAACACTGAATAACCCCATATACACCCCCCTCTGGCTGGGAAGAGCCAAGGGGCACCACAGACAGGGGATCTGCTGCTGGTGACACACTTCTAAAGCAGCAGATTAGTGGTAGAGGGAACGGGGTGGTCTACGGTACAAACGGGGTGGTCTACGGGACAAACGGGGTGGGCAGGGTTAGTGGTGGAGAGGGCAGGGTGGTCTACGGGACAAACAGGGTGGGCAGGGTTAGTGGTGGAAAGGGCAGGGTGGTCTACGGGACAAACGGGGTGGTCTACGGGACAAACGGGGTGGGCAGGGTTAGTGGTGGAGAGGGCAGGGTGGTCTACGGGACAAACGGGGTGGGCAGGGTTAGTGGTGGAGAGGGCAGGGTGGTCTACGGGACAAACAGGGTGGGCAGGGTTAGTGGTGGAGAGGGCAGGGTGGTCTACGGGACAAACAGGGTGTGCAGGGTTAGTGGTGGAGAGGGCAGGGTGGTCTACGGGACAAACAGGGTGGGCTACGGGACAAACGGGGTGGGCTACGGGACAAACGGGGTGGGCAGGGTTAGTGGTGGAGAGGGCAGGGTGGTCTACGGGACAAACACGGTGGGCTACGGGACAAACAGGGTGGGCATAATGGCACTCATCAGAACAGCAGTCCTCCATTTCATTTACATTTAATCTAGTGTGTGTATATTAAACATTGGTTATGATCCCATGTGCTGTGTTGTAATTTGGATGTATTATCCTAAGCATGTTAGTGCAGTATATTGAGAAGTGTGATTTACAAGTCAGAATGACACCGTCATTAAAATGACAATAGAACAGGTAAAGGTAAGGTAAGGTACAGTATGCTTGGATAACATATGCAGAATTATTATTTTTTTAAATGTACATAGAATTATGCATAATGATTATGGCTCTACATTGCAGGAAAAAGCTGTTTGTTTGAAAACTGAATTCTCCATCCACCCTCACGTATTTTGTTCCCACTAAAATAATGGCTACATGGCTCCCCTGGTTGAGAGGACAGAGTGGGCTACAGAGTGAGCTGGCCCAGATGGAGAGAGATCCATCTGAGCTAGACTATTACGGTGTTGTAGTACTCGCGTCCGGTCTCGAGACTACATATTGAGTGTCTCGGACTTGACTCGGTGTCGGACAGTGAAGACTCGGTCTTGCCTAGGTGTAATTTCATCCCGAGACCAGCGGAGTAGAAAAATAAAATCACTTATCAGCGTCTGTTCAGTCAGCGCATTAAACCGCTTCACCAGACTAATAATATATATATATATATATATATATATATATATATATATATATATATATACACACACACACACACACATACATACACTGCTCAAAAAAATAAAGGGAACACTTAAACAACACAATGTAACTCCAAGTCAATCACACTTCTGTGAAATCAAACTGTCCACTTAGGAAGCAACACTGATTGACAATACATTTCACATGCTGTTGTGCAAATGGAATAGACAACAGGTGGAAATTATAGGCAATTAGCAAGACACCCCCCAATAAAGGAATGGTTCTGCAGGTGGTGACCACAGACCACTTCTCAGTTCATATGCTTCCTGGCTGATGTTTTGGTCACTTTTGAATGCTGGCGGGGCTTTCACTCTAGTGGTAGCATGAGACGGAGTCTACAACCCACACAAGTGGCTCAGGTAGTGCAGCTCATCCAGGATGGCACATCAATGCCAGCTGTGGCAAGAAGGTTTGCTGTGTCTGTCAGCGTAGTGTCCAGAGCATGGAGGCACTACCAGGAGACAGGCCAGTACATCAGGAGACGTGGAGGAGGCCGTAGGAGGGCAACAACTCAGCAGCAGGACCGCTACCTCCGCCTTTGTGCAAGGAGGAGCAGGAGGAGCACTGCCAGAGCCCTGCAAAATGACCTCCAGCAGGCCACAAATGTGCATGTGTCTGCTCAAACGGTCAGAAACAGACTCCATGAGGGTGGTATGAGGGCCCGACGTCCACAGGTGGGGGTTGTGCATACAGCCCAACACCGTGCAGGACGTTTGGCATTTGCCAGAGAACACCAAGATTGGCAAATTCGCCACTGGCGCCCTGTGCTCTTCACAGATGAACGCAGGTTCACACTGAGCACATGTGACAGACGTGACAGAGTCTGGAGACGCCGTGGAGAACGTTCTGCTGCCTGCAACATCCTCCAGCATGACCGGTTTGGCGGTGGGTTAGTCATGGTGTGGGGTGGCATTTCTTTGGGGGGCCGCACAGCCCTCCATGTGCTCGCCAGAGGTAGCCTGACTGCCATTAGGTACCGAGATGAGATCCTCAGACCCCTTGTGAGACCATATGCTGGTGCGGTTGGCCCTGGGTTCCTCCTAATGCAAGAAAATGCTAGACCTCATGTGGCTGGAGTGTGTCAGCAGTTCCTGCAAGAGAAAGGCATTGATGCTATGGACTGGCCTGCCCGTTCCACAGACCTGAATCCAATTGAGCACATCTGGGACATCATGTCTCGCTCCATCCACCAACGCCACGTTGCACCACAGACTGTCCAGGAGTTGTCGGATGCTTTTGTCCAGGTCTGGGAGGAGATCCCTCAGGAGACCATCCGCCACCTCATCAGGAGCATGCCCAGGCGTTGAAGGGAAGTCATACAGGCACGTGGAGGCCACACACACACACTACTGAACCTCATTTTGACTTGTTTTAAGGGCATTACATCAAAGTTGGATCAGCCTGTAGTGTGGTTTTCCACTTTAATTTTGAGTGTGACTCCAAATCCAGACCTCCATGGGTTGATACATTGGATTTCCATTGATTATTTTTGTGTGATTTTGTTGTCAGCACATTCAACTATGTAAAGAAAAAAGTATTTAATAAGATTTCATTCATTCTTATCTAGGATGTGTTATTTTAGTGTTCCCTTTATTTTTTTGAGCAGTACATACATACATACATACATACATACATACATACATACATTACATACATACATACACTCCTTTCATGAAACATTAATACAGTATCTGACCAGCCTTTAGATCTATTATAGACATGTTAGTACAGGGGTGAACCTACAGGCCCTTCAGGGGTGAACCTACAGGCCCTTCAGGGGTGAACCTACAGGCCCTTCAGGGGTGAACCTACAGGCCCTTCAGGGGTGAACCTACAGGCCCTTCAGGGGTGAACCTACAGGCCCTTCAGGGGTGAACCTACAGGCCTTCAGTAGAATATCATCTGCAGGCAGCAAGAGTGTGCAGCTCAACTGGTTTTGGCATGGAGCAGCTCACAGAAGAATGACATCGGTAGCCGGTAGGGTAGGAAAGACATTTCAATGCATGATATCTACCATGCTTACTAAGGCAACAATGGGTTGCAATTTCAGTTTAATCCACCAGAAAAAAATACTACAACAATTATTGTGGTTAAACTCAAATATAGTAAATCATAAAACATTTTTCGGTAACAAAAAAAAGTATTTGTAAATGATATCATAAATAAGACTGGTGGAGTTGTGTCACACATTCAGCTAACAAAAATATATGTAAATGTCTGTTCTACCCCAAAATAATTACAGCGTTACAGCAAAAATGGAAGAGGCAAGTGGAAGGGGGAGTAAGGCCCTGCATTAAAGACCAAAATTGGTTAAAGAAAATTGTGATCAGTTAAATATATTTATTTTTTGAGCCAACTCTGCAAATAGCAATACTGGGTGCTTTGAAGTCAGTGTCAAATTGATCAATAATAAAATAAACTTTTTGGCTAAAAGTATTACATTTACAAACTGTAGAAACTAATGAGAATAGAAAAGTTCATAACTTTTGTGAAACATCACAGCACAGTTGAAAAATATATGGCAAATAGAAATCCAATATGGATGGTGCTATGCCCTCAGACGAACCATCAAACAAGCAAAGCATCAATACAGGATTAAGATTTAATCCTATTACACCGGCTCTGACTCTCGTCGGATGTGGCAGGGCTTGAAAACAATCACGGACTAGAAAGGGAAACCCAGACGCGAGCAGCCCGGAGACGCGAGCCTACAGTTGTCCCTCCTTTAAAAGTTGTGTCATACTGCGGCACACCTCGCGTGCTGCCTCGGCATTCTGTGGCACATTGTGGAATTCTCAGCCATTCTTTCTATAACTGCACATTATTACTAGTTTGACCGCCAGAGGGCATCTTTGAGAAGCATTTGATAGTATTCTATACTAGGCTGTCCTTGTAAATAAGAATTTGTTCTTAACCGATTTCATATGTGTTATTTCATAGTTGTGATGTCGTCACAACATAATAAATGATATCTACACAACATAGTTGTGAAGTCTCCTACAGAATCAGACATTACTCAACACTAGTGAGACTCATTTCACCTATGGGCCTACAGTATATCGAGAGAGAAAAAAACTCAATGATGTGACTCTCCGCCAATAATTCCATTTAGAGGATTGGAGGACTCTAATTTAATATCTAAGGGGCATTTTCCGTTAGATATTCTCACAGGGGCTTTTATTATTAATTAATTTAGAATGATATCATTACTTTTTAAACAAAGTGATTATATTTTGGTTTCATTTAACCTCGAGTGAGTGAGAAAAGGCAAAAAAGCAGACATCACTTGCTTATATTCAGTCAACACATCAAGAATATCATGGCATATTTGAACAAGTCATTCATTAATGGACATTTTGAAATAGTATTTTTATCATAATTTTATTAACGAAAGCATAAGGATGCTGATGAAGAAATACAGTACTGTACAGTATATGCTTTTACATTTGGATAATAAAGCATTTTGAAGATAAGCCACCTGCATATGTTTATTAGGCTACTGTGCAGTCTGACAAGTAAACATAGTCTACAATACATACTGTAGTAAACATGGGAAAGTGCCTAATTCCTTACATAAGGGAGAGCAGGCCATGTCCAGACTTTCTCGGTGACCTCAAGTACTCATTAACTCTGTCTTTAATGCTTTTTCGAGTTGCATCAGTCATGGACAGAAACTTCTGAGGCACCGTATTATTGATGAACACACGGAGGTTCACTGGTAAGCCACATTTGCCTTGGGATCCATTCCAGTTGGTATTCTGTGCCCACTCCTGGTATCTCTTCGGTTACAGAACCGTGGAACAGCAGAACGGTCCAGACGGCCCTTGCTGTGCCTGGTGAGCAGTTGGTCAAGTTCTGTTGTCAGAGGAGGAACGGAAATGTCAGGGTGAACCGACAACCTGACGAACCCACCAGGTATGTTGACTCTACCTGTCGGAGGTGGAGTTCCAGAGCTCACAGGTGTGCCGGGCATGGATTGTGACTCCATCTGGTTCCTCTCCCTTTTCAACGGGTCATTCTCCACCTGACTCTCTGCTAATGAGGAGTGACTCGCTGCCAATACCGCCTGGGTCTGGACCAATGCATCAGCGGTCGCCCTCAGAGAACGTTTCTCTTTCTGCTGGTCATCAATGACTCCATATCGGTCTTCAAAGTTAGAATCTGATCCATGAGCACCTTCATCAGATGAGCAGAACGGTACCGCCCTGGTACCGCCCTGAGCCCCCATCGATTACAGTGGCCTACGATAGAAACAGTAGATCAATTAAGAATTAAAAATGACTCCAACAAACAAATGCTGTACACACTAAGAATATAGCTCAACAAACCGCTTTCTTGGCAACCATGTGTTTTTTCAGTGCGGCCCGTCGCCCAGCCCGTCGCCCAGCCCGTCGCCCAGCCCGTCGCCCAGCCCGTCGCCCAGCCCGTCGCCCAGCCCGTCGCCCAGCCCGTCGCCCAGCCCGTCGCCCAGCCCGTCGCCCAGCCCGTCGCCCAGCCCGTCGCCCAGCCCGTCGCCCAGCCCGTCGCCCAGCGATCTCCACAGATGGTTGTAAGCTCTGCAAAAACATTCACATTTTAGGTACACAATTATCGAGTTAATTATACAGTACGCCTACACATTGAAAGGCTACATACCTTCAATTTTTTTTTTATATAAAATGCTTTGAAACCAAAATATCTTTAGTTTTGGTGATCCTCTCAGCTCCGGCTCATGTTCAAGTCCTCTGGTGGTTACAGTCCGAACCCTGGAACGGGTAGCACTATAGAAAGAAGCTGGTGGTTACAGTCCGACCCCTGGAACGGGTAGCACTATAGAAAGAAGCTGGTGGTTACAGTCCTAACCCTGGAACGGGTAGCACCATAGAAAGAAGCTGGTGGTTACAGTCCTAACCCTGGAACGGGTAGCACTATAGAAAGAAGCTGGTGGTTACAGTCCTAACCCTGGAACGGGTAGCACTATAGAAAGAAGCTGGTGGTTACAGTCCTAACCCTGGAACGGGTAGCACCATAGAAAGAAGCTGGTGGTTACGGTCCTAACCCTGGAACGGGTAGCACCATAGAAAGAAGCTGGTGGTTACAGTCCTAACCCTGGAACGGGTAGCACCATAGAAAGAAGCTGGTGGTTACAGTCCGAACCCTGGAACGGGTAGCACTATAGAAAGAAGCTGGTGGTTACAGTCCTAACCCTGGAACGGGTAGCACTATAGAAAGAAGCTGGTGGTTACGGTCCTAACCCTGGAACGGGTAGCACCATAGAAAGAAGCTGTTGGTTACAGTCCTAACCCTGGAACGGGTAGCACCATAGAAAGAAGCTGGTGGTTACAGTCCTAACCCTGGAATGGGTAGCACCATAGAAAGAAGCTGGTGGTTACGGTCCTAACCCTGGAACGGGTAGCACCATAGAAAGAAGCCGGTGGTTACAGTCCTAACCCTGGAATGGGTAGCACCATAGAAAGAAGCTGGTGGTTACGGTCCGAACCCTGGAACGGGTAGCACCATAGAAAGAAGCTGGTGGTTACAGTCCTAACCCTGGAATGGGTAGCACTATAGAAAGAAGCTGGTTTGATGAAAATTATGTCCATTTCGTCTGTTTTCTTTGGTCGCAATGTGATTATTTTTTGATTAACAGCTCGTTTTTGAATGGTAACTGTATTAAGGTTGGAGTTTTGGGCGGGGTGAGGAAAGGCGTGACTTTCAGGTTACAATAGGCTATAAGTATACAGCAGATTGCCGTTTGTCCTCACTTTGATTATATTGTAGCACCATGACCTCTATTCATTTAAGTGAGCAGATTAGGGCTTTCAGGAGGAACGGAAAATCTACTGGGGACATTTCAGAAATACTGGTAGACTTGTGGATTTTGGTCATGGACAGTGCTATTCAGAAACACTACCATCAGATGCCTGTTCTCCGCCAAACTCAAAAGCCCAGGAAAATGAACAGGTACAGTAGGCCACCATACTTTAATGTAGGCCTAATAATACTAAACAATGCTTAAATAAATTGACTGCTGGTTTTTACTGTACGCTGCACTTTCGCATTTATTGTATTTCATGTCCAAAGAAACTAATCAAGCCATCGACTCACTGATGAATGAAGATGACGAGCGATAGGCCAAGGCCATCTGCCGGTATGACGGCATCGCTCCAATTACAGTAAGAAGACAGTTGAATAAACTTGGGTGGACTGACGGAAAGGCTCGGTAAGAAATGTTTTACATACATATATACACACACCTAGACTTTGAACTACTCCCCTCTGAGCGCAGGTATAGGGCACCCCTCAGCAGGAAAACAGAACTAGACAATAATTTGTGCCAGGTGTGATATCCCTCCTAAATAGCTCGGGCAAATGTTCCTATCCACCCAGTAAGATCAGCAGGCTAATGTTCCTATCCACCCAGTAAGGCCAGCAGGCTAATGTTCCTATCCACCCAGTAAGGCCAGCAGGCTAATGTTCCTATCCACCCAGTAAGGCCAGCAGGCTAATGTTCCTATCCACCCAGTAAGGCCAGCAGGCTAATGTTCCTATCCACCCAGTAAGGCCAGCAGGCTAATGTTCCTATCCACCCAGTAAGGCCAGCAGGCTAATGTTCCTATCCACCCAGTAAGGCCAGCAGGCTAATGTTCCTATCCACCCAGTAAGGCCAGCAGGCTAATGTTCCTATCCACCCAGTAAGACCAGCAGGCTAATGTTCCTATCCACCCAGTAAGGCCAGCAGGCTAAATGTTCCTATCCACCCAGTAAGACCAGCAGGCTAATGTTCCTATCCACCCAGTAAGGCCAGCAGGCTAAATGTTCCTATCCACCCAGTAAGGCCAGCAGGCTAAATGTTCCTATCCACCCAGTAAGACCAGCAGGCTAATGTTCCTATCCACTCACTAAGGCCAGCAGGCTAATGTTCCTATCCACCCACTAAGGCCAGCAGGCTAATGTTCCTATCCACCCAGTAAGGCCAGCAGGCTAATGTTCCTATCCACTCAGTAAGGCCAGCAGGCTAATGTTCCTATCCACTCAGTAAGGCCAGCAGGCTAATGTTCCTATCCACCCAGTAAGGCCAGCAGGCTAATGTTCCTATCCACCCAGTAAGGCCACCAGGCTAGGCTTTTTTTTTAATGTGTTTTATTTCTTCATTTTAATTTATTATTGCTATGTAACTGTTATGAAAGTTGTATTGTCAATTTTGTATTGTATTTAAACGCCAATTTAAATGTGTCGGAAGTTTACATACACCTTAGCCAAATACATTTAAACTCAGTTTCACAATTCCTGACATTTAAATCCTAGTAAAAACTCCCTGTCTTAGGTCAGTTAGGATCACCACCTTAAAAAGATTGTGAAATGTCAGAATAATAGTAGCGATGATACTTGATTAGATAATGATTTATTTCAGCTTTTATTTCTTTCATCACATTCCCAGTGGGTCAGAAGTTTACATACTCTCAATTAGTATTTGGGAGCATTGCCTTTAAACTGTTTAACTTGGGTCAAACATTTCAGGTAGCCTTCCACAAGCTTCCCACAATAAGTTGGGTGAATTTTGGCCCATTCCTCCTGACAGATCTGGTGTAACTGAGTCAGGTTTGTAGGCCTCCTTGCTCGCACACGCTTTTACAGTTCTGTCCACAGATTTTCTATAGGATTGAGGTCAGGGCTTTGTGATGCCCACTCCAACACCTTGACTTTGTTGTCCTTAAGCCATTTTGCCACAACTTCGGAAGTATGCATGGGGTCATTGTCTATTTGGTAGACCCATGTGTGACCAAGCTTTAACTTCCTGGCTGATGTCTTGAGATGTTGCTTCAATATATCCACCTAATTTTGCTTTCTCATGATGCCATCTATATTGTGAAGTGCACCAGTCCCTCCTGCAGCAAAGCACCCCCACAACATGATGCTGCCACCCCCGTGCTTCACGGTTGGGATGGTGTTCTTCGGCTTGCAAGCCTCCCCCTTTTTCCTCCAAACATAACGATGGTCATTATGGCCAAACAGTTCTATTTTTGTTTCATCAGACCAGAGGAAATTTCTCCAAAAAAGTATGATCTTTGTCCCCATATCTAGTTGCAAACCATAGTCTGTTTTTTTTATGGCGGTTTTGGAGCAGTGGCTTCTTCCTTGCCGAGTGGCCTTTCAGGTTATGTCGATATAGGACTCGTGTTACTGTGGATATAGATACTTTTGTACCGTTTCCTCCAGCATCTTCACAAGGTCCTTTGTGTGTTGTTCTGGGATTGATTTGCACTTTTCGCGCCAAAGTACGTTCATCTCCAGGAGACAGAACGCGTCTCCTTCCTGAGCGGTATGATGGCTGTGTGGTCACATGGTGTTTATACTTGCGTACTATTGTATATACAGATGAACGTGGTACCTTCAGGCATTTGGAAATTGCTCCCAAGGATGAACCAGACTTGTGGAGGAATACAATTTTTTTCTGAGGTCTTTGCTGATTTCTTTTGATTTTCCCATGATGTCAAAGCAGACAAAAAGTTGTTTAGCTTATCCGGAAGCAAGACTGTCCGCAACGTGGCTGGATTTCCCTTTGTAGTTGTGATTATCTGGAGTCCCTGGCACATACGTCTCGTGTCGGAGCCGTTGAATTGCGACTCCACTTTGTCCTGACGTTTTGCCTGTTTGACTTACGGAGGGAATAACTATACTGTTTGTATTCGGCCATATTCCCAGTCACCTTGCCATGGTTAAATTGCAGTGGTTCACGCTTTCAGTTTTGAGAATGCTGCCATCGATCCATGGTTTCTGGTTTGAGTAGGTTTAATAATCTCCTATACATTTCCTGATAAACTCAGTCACCGTATCCGTCGATATTATTCCCCAGAGGCTACTCAGAACATATCCCAGGCTGCAGAATCAAAAAAATCTTGAAGCATTGATTCTGATTGGTCAGACCAGCGTTGAATAGTCCGTAGCTCGGGTACTTCCTGTTTGAATTTCTGCCTAAAGGAAGGGAGGAGCAAAATGGAGACGATGAGATTTTCTGAAGGGAGGGCGGGGGAGGGCCTTGTAGGCATTTCGAAAAGCTGAGTAGCAGTTGTTCAATGTTTTCTCAGAGCGAGTGCTAAAGTCAATGTGTTTGTAGAACTTCAGTAGCGTTCTGCTCAGATTAGCTTTGTTAACCTCTCTGGGCTAGGTGGGACGCTTGCGTCACCACCTACTCAACAGCCAGTTGAATCCCGTGGCGCGTTATTCAAATACCTTAGAAATGCTATTACTTCAATTTCTCAAACATATGACTATTTTACAGCATTTTAAAGACAAGACTCTCGTTAATCTAACCACACTGTCCGATTTCAAAAAGGCTTTACAACGAAAGCAAAACATTAGATTGTCAGCAGAGTACCCAGCCAGAAATAATCAGACACCCATTTTTCAAGCTAGCATATAATGTCACATAAACCCAAACCACAGCTAAATGCAGCACTAACCTTTGATGATCTTCATCAGATGACAATCTTAGGACATTATGTTATACAATACATGCATGTCTGTTCAATCAAGTTCATATTTATATCAAAAACCAGCTTTTTACATTAGCAGGTGACTAGCATTCCCACCGAACACTTCCTGTGAATTTACTAAATTACTCACGATAAACGTTCACAAAAAACAATTATTTTAAGAATTATAGATACAGAACTCCTCTATGCACTCGATATGTCCGATTTTAAAATAGCTTTTCGGTGAAAGCACATTTTGCAATATTCTAAGTAGATAGCCCGGCATCACAGGGCTAGCTATTTAGACACCCAGCAAGTTTAGCATTCACCAAAGTCAGATTTACTATAAGAAAAATGTTATTACCTTTGCTGTCTTCGTCAGAATGCACTCCCAGGGCTTCTACTTCAATAACAAATGTTGGTTTGGTCCCAAATAATCCATAGTTATGTTCAAACAGCGGCGTTTTGTTCGTGCGTTCAAGACACTATCCGAAGGGTAAATAAGGGTTACGAGCATTGCGCATTTCGTGACAAAAAATGTCTAAATATTCCATTACCGTACTTAGAAGCATGTCAACCGCTGTTTAAAATCCATTTTTATGCCACTTTTCTCGTAAAAAAAGCGATAATATTCCGACCGGCAAAGCCTGATTACATTCAACGAGAGAAAAAGTAAAAGCATGCTATCCCCTCATGCACGAGCCTCGTCTAATGGCCGTCTGATAGAGCACTTGCCAAGCGAGCAAATGTGTTTCAGCCTGGGCATTGAATTACGTCATTCAGCTTTTTCCCGGGTTCTGAGAGCCTATGGGAGCCGTAGGAAGTGTCACGTTACAGCAAAGATCCTAAATTTTCAATAAACAGAGGCAAGAAGAACAAACACTTGTCAGACAGGCCACTTCCTGGTGAGAATCTTCTCAGGTTTTTGCCTGCCATATGAGTTCTGTTATACTCACAGACACCATTCAAACAGTTTTAGAAACTTTAGGGTGTTTTCTATCCAAAGCCAATAATTATATGCATATTCTAGTTACTGGGCAGGAGTAGTAACCAGATTAAATCGAGTACGTTTTTTATCCGGCCGTGTAAATACTGCCCCCATCCCCAACAGGTTAAAATCCACGGCTACAATAAATGCGGCCTCAGGATATGTGGTTTCCAGTTTGCATAGTCAAGTGTAGTTCCTTGAGGGCCGTCGTGGTATCAGCTTGAGGGGGAATATACACGGCTGTGACTATAACCAAAGAGAATTCTCTTGGGAGGAAATACGGTCGGTATTTCATTGTGAGGTATTCTAGGTCGGGTGAACAAAAGGACTTAAGTTCCTGTATGTTACACCATGAGTAGTTAAATCATGAAACATACACACCGGCCCTTCTTCCTAGAGAGATCTTTATTCCTGTCTGCGCGATGAACTGAGAACCCAACTGGCTGTACGGACAGTATATCCCAAGAGAGCCATGTTTCCGTGAAACAGAGCATGTTATAATCCCTGATGTCTCTCTGGAAGGAGATCCTTCCCCGAGTTCATCATCTTTATTATCCATAGACTGAACATTAGCGAGTAATATACTCAGAAGCGGTGGGTGATGTGAGCGCCTCATGAGTCGGAATAGGAGTCCACTCCGAATACCTCTTCTCCTCCAGCAGTGTTTTGGATCAGCATCTGGCATCAGTTGAAATGCCCTGGGGGGTACGAACAAAGGATCCAATTCAGGAAAGTCGTATTCCTGGTCGTAATGCGAGTGAGTTACTGCTGTGCTGATATCCGAAAGTTATTTCCGGTTGTATGTAATAACACAACACATTTCTGGGCTAATAATGTAAGAAATAACACACAAAAAAAAACACTGCAAAGTTGCTTAAGAGCTAGAAGCAGAGCTGCCCCATCTGTCGGCTCCATCTCTCCCTGGTGAAGCTAAATGGGATGAGGAAGTTGAGGCTTATGACACTTAAAATGGGTCGACGTTGTTTACTGTAAATGGGTCGACGTTGGTTACTGTAAATGGGTCGACGTTGGTTACTGTAAATGGGTCGACGTTGGTTACTGTAAATGGGTCGACGTTGGTTACTGTAAATGGGTTGAGGATGAAGCTGGTGACCAAATGGTTAAAGAGGTTGAGGCTGCTGAGGTTTTTGAGTAAATGGGTTGAGGTGAAGGATGGGGACTCTAAAAGGGTTAAAGAAGTTAAGGCTGGTGAATAAATAGATATCTGTATTCCCAGTCGTGAGGATCCATAGATTAGGACCTAATGATTTTCTTTCAATTGACTGATGTCTAAATGACAAATGTAAAAATGTAAATGATGTCCTTATATGAACTGTAAATCTTAGAAATTATTGCATGTTGTGTTTCTATTTTTGTTCAGTCTATTTAATATGTTGTTTGCTACAGTATGTATAGAGAAAGACGAAAAACGTCTGAGTAAGTGAGCAGATTTTGGGACCATTGTCATCTTCATGACACAATCTCTATAGCTGAAACATCCAGGCCTTTTACCCAGTATGAAATCATAAAGACGTCTGGCCAAACAGTAGCCAGAGGTTAAGAAGGACCATAATAACAAAGACACAGGGCTGGTCTCCTTCTTCTTCAGTGGTATTGTGGAGATAATAAGGAGGGCTGGAACAAAATGAAAGTCCTGCTAATAAAGTCCCAGTGTTTTAGCGTTTCAGTGCTCTGTTTTGGTGGAACACAGCACCATATTGGGAAATCTGCCAGGTTTTATCCGTTTCTCCATAGAGGCCCACGTGGGGAACTAACATGTTGCTCTAACTACACAACACCACACCCCCAGGTACTTTCCAAGGCAGCCTGTGTAACTATCATCGTTTTCAGAGGTTGACTGCAGGAGTTCTCTCTGGAGAAAGAGTGAAGCCGGCCCCGGCCCCTCCGTCAGCCCTGTGACGCAACAGGTCAACAGTACCACAGTTCCCAGAAATGAGTCAACATCAGGAAACAAACGTTTCCAATAACATATTCTCCTGGGTGACTCTGAAAACAAATGTCTGAAACCCCAATAAAAGCTCCAGAGAACAGTAAATCTCACAACATGAAATGAATAGTAGAAAGCTTTCTATTAAAGCACTGAGAGAAGACGGGTTGAAAAAGCCTCTTTAATATCAGGGCTGTTCTTTAACTCTTACACCTCACAGATGGTCCTGGTTAGAAGGCAGATACAGTCTCCATTCAGTTTTATATTTCATGCTTCTCTGATGTGCAATAAACCAAAACACACTAACTCAATATGAACTGCTGTTAGAAATGATATAGCAACACATTCAGGAAATCAGTTGTTATAAAACTAGTCACTCATTGGTTGATATCATTTTTTTTTTCAAAGTATATGAAAACAATCTCAAGGTCCGTCTTAGGTCTAGCTCATCTTAACAATACAGCTATGTTCTCCACCTAGGACAGAGCTATCATCTCATTGGACAGAGCTATCATCTCATTGGACAGAGCTATCATCTCATTGGACAGAGCCATCACTGGCTATTAAACCCAACTCTGTTCTCTTCGCTCCAGGCTGAGTAGCGGGGTTATTTAACCATTCTTCCCTGATCCTCGCTGGTGCACAAAGTCTGACTCTGTTTGACAAAATAACTCTGGAGAATAAGCTGTACAATACTGGCATAATTTCAAGCGCTAAGTTCTCAGACTATCGCCCCTCCATCTTGAAACATTCCCTCCAACAGAGGAATCAGGTAACAGAAGAATCACTGAGGTACTTTTCACTCAGGTAGAATATACTGTAGTCAGACATTTATTGTCCCACTTTTCTTAGTCCCACTGTGTCTCTACTAAACAGAACTAGATGAGCAACACATTGTTAAGTGATGTAAACTCAACCACTGTCCAGGGAAATACCATTTTGGCTCTTAAGTTATTTGCTCATTGGAGAAAAAACCAGTTGACTGTACAAATGTGATATTAATGACTGAAAACTAAGCATGTACTTTAAAAATGGTCTCTCTCTCTCTAAGATGTCAGGTTGCCTGGACAACCAGGCTTGCCCAGCTATAGTCTGGGCTCATAGCCCCAGAGTCTGGGGTATAGGGCTTGGACTGGAGCTGGCGTACGGTGTTGGGGCTGGGGTACGGTGTTGGGGCTGGGGTACGGTGTTGGGGCATAGTGCTGGGGCTGGGGTATAGTGCTGGGACTTCAAATCAAAGTTTATTTGTCACTCGCGCCAAATACAACAGGTGTAGACCTTAGTGAAATTCTTATTTACAGGCTCTAACGAACAGTGCAAAAAAGGTATTAGGTGAACAATAGTTAAGTAAAATAAATAAAACAACAGTAAAAAGACTGAAAAATAACAGTAGCATGGCTACATACAGGCACCGGTTATTCAGGCTGATTGAGGTAGTATGCCATTTGATTACCTGTTCAGGAGTCTTATGGCTTGGGGGTAAAACCTTTTTGTCCTAGACTTGGCACTCCAGTACCGCTTGCCATGCGGTAGTAGAGAAAACAGTCTATGACTGGGGGTGGCTGGGGGTCTTTGACAATTTTTAGTGCAGAGGTCCTGGATGGCAGGCAGCTTAGCCCCAGTGATGTACTGGGTCGTACGCACTACCCTCTGTAGTGCCTTGCGGTCAGAGGCCGAGCAATTGCCATACCAGGTAGTGATGCAACCAGTCAGGATGCTCTCGGTGTTGCAGCTGTAGAACCTTTTGAGGATCTGAGGACCCATGCTAAATCTTTTCAGTCTCCTGAGGGGGAATAGGCTTTGTTGTGCCCTCTTCCCGACTTTCTTGGTGTGTTTGGACCATGTTAGTTTGTTGGTGATGTGGACACCAAGGAACTTGAAGCTCTCAACCTGCATAGTGCTGGGACAGGGGGCATGGCGTATGGGACAGGGGGCATGGCGTATGGGACAGGGGGCATGGCGTATGGGACTTGTGTATAGTGCTGGGACTGGTGTATAGTGCTGGGACTGGGCAGGGGGCATAGTGCTGGGACTGGACAGGGGGCATAGTGCTGGGACTGGACAGGGGGCATAGTGCTGGGACAGGGGGCATAAGTGCTGGGACAGGGGGCATAAGTGCTGGGACAGGGGGCATAAGTGCTGGGACAGGGGGCATAAGTGCTGGGACAGGGGGCATAAGTGCTGGGACAGGGGGCATAAGTGCTGGGACAGGGGGCATAAGTGCTGGGACAGGACCTGGTGTATAGAGTTTGGACTTGTACTTGTCACATGCGCTGAAAACAACCGGTGTAGACTTTAACGTGAAATTCTTACTTATGAGCCATTAACCAACAATGCAGAGTTTAAAAATAAAATAGTAACAAGAGAAATTTATTTTATAAGACTGGAGCTATACACAGGAAGTACCAGCGCACTGTGGAGCTATATACAGGAAGTACCAGATCAATGTGGAGCTACAGTTGAAGTCAGAAGTTTACATACACTTTAGGTTGGAGTCATTTTTTTCAACCACTCCACAAATTTCTTGTTAACAAAATAACGTTTTGGCAAGTCGGTTAGGACATACACTTTGTGCATGACAAGTAATTTTTCCAAATATTGTTTAGACAGATTATTTCACTGTATCACAATTCCAGTGGTCAGAAGTTTACATACACTAAGTTGACTGTGCCTTTAAACAGCTTGGAAAATGCCAGAAAAATGTAATGACTTTAAAAGCTTCTGATAGTCAATTGGAGATGTACCTGTGGATGTATTTCAAGGCCTACCTTCAAACTCAGTGCCTCTTTGCTTGACATCATGGGAAAATCAAAACAAATCAGCCAAGACATCAGAAAAAAAATTGTAGACCTCCACAAGTCTGGTTCATCCTTGGGAGCAATTTCCAAACACCTGAAGGTACCACATTCATCTGTACAAACAATAGTACGCAAGTAAAAACACCATGTGACCACACAGCCGTCATACCGCTCAGGAAGGAGACACGTTCTGTCTCCTAGAGATGAACGTACTTTGGTGCGAAAGTGCAACTCAATCCCAGAACAACAGCAAAGGACCTTGTGAAGATGCTGGAGGAAACAGGTACAAAAGTATCTATATCCACAGTTAAACGAGTCCTATGTCGACATAACCTGAAAGGCTGCTCAGCAAGGAAAATGCCACTGCTCCAAAACGGCCATAAAAAAAGCCAGACTGCGGTTTGCAACTGCACACGGGGACAATGATCGTAATTTTGGGAGAAATGTCCTCTGGTCTGAAGAAACAAAAATAGAACTGTTTGGCCATAATGATCATTGTTATGTTTGGAGGAAAAAGAGGGAGGCTTGCTAGCCGAAGAACACAATCGCAACTGTGAAGCACGGGGGTGGCAGCATCATGTTGTGGGGGTGCTTTGCTGCAGGAGGGACTGGTGCAAGTCAGTCACAAAATAGATGGCATTATGAGGGAGGAAAATTATGTGGACATATTGAAGCAACATCTCAAGATGTCAGAAAGTTAAAGCTTGGTCGCAAATGGGTCTTCCAAATGGACAATGACCCCAAGCATAATCCATTTTGCCACAACTTTGGAAGTAAGGACAAAGTCAAGGTATTTTTATTTCACCTTTATTTAAACAGGTAGACTAGTTGAGAACAAATTCTCATTTGCAACTGCGACCTGGCCAAGATAAAGCATAGCAATTAAAAACACATACAACACACAGTTACACATGGGGTGCAAAGGAGCAAGATAAATAAATACAGTATGGGGATGAGGTAGTTGGATGGGCTATTTATAGATGGGCTATGTACAGGTGCAGTGATCTGTGAGCTGCTCTGACAGCTGGTGCTTAAAGCTAGTAAGGGAGATATGAGTTTCCAGCTTCAGAGATTTTTGCAGTTCGTTCCAGTCATTGGCAGCAGAGAACTGGAAGGAAAGATGACCAAAGGAGGAATTGGCTTTGGGGGTGACCAGTGAGATATACCTGCTGGAGCGCGTGCTACGGGTGGGTGCTGCTATGGTGACCAGTGAGCTGAGATAAGGCGGGGCTTTATCTAGGTCCCGTGTGGCTCAGTTGGTAGAGCATGGTGTTCGCAGCGCCAGGGTTGTGGGTTCGACTCCCACAGGGGACCAGTACGGAGAAGAAAAAAAAATGTATGAAATGTATGCATTCACTACTGTAAGTCGCTCTGGATAAGAGTGTCTGCTAAATGACTAAAATGTAACGTAATGCATGTATGTAAACTTCTGACCCACTTGGAATGTGATGAAAGAAATAAAAGCTGAAATATAGAATTCTTTCAACTATTATTCTGACATTTCACATTCTTATAATATAGTGGTGATCCTAACTGACCTAAGACAGGACATTTTTACTAGGATTAAATGTCAGGAATTGTGAAAAACGGAGTTTAAATGTATCTGGCTAAGGTGTATGTAAACTTCCGACTTCAACTGTATATACAGGGAGTTCCAGTACCAGAGCAATGTGGAGCTATACTGCATTAGGAAAGTATTCAGACCCCTTGACTTATGTTACAGCCTTATTCTAAAATGAATTATATTGTTTTTTTCCCCCCTCATCTACACACAAAATATACCCCATAATGACAAAGAAAAAAAAAAAGTTTAGAAATGTTTGCTAATTTTATATTAAAAAAACTGAAATATCACATTTACATAGGTATTCACTTAACTCAGTATTTTGTTGAAGCACCTTTGGCAGCCATTACAGCCTCAATCTTCTTGGGTATGACGCTACAAGCTTGGCACACCTGTATTTGGGGAGTTCCTCCCATTCTTCTCAGCAGATCCTCTCAAGCGCTGTCAGGTTGGATGGGGAGCGTCACTGCACAGCTATTTTCAGGTCTCTCCAGAGATGTTCGATCGGGTTCAAGTCCAGGTACTGGCTGGGCCACTCAGAGACTTGTACCAAAGCCACTCCTGCGTTGTCTAGGCTGTGTGCTTAGGGTTGTTGTCCTGTTGGTAGGAGAACCTTTGCCCCAGTCTGAGGTCCTGAGCGTTCTGGAGCAGGTTTTCATCAAGGATCTCTGTACATTGCTCCGTTCATCTTTGCCTTGATCCTGACTAGTCTCCCAGTTCCTGCTGCTGAAAAACATCCCCACAGCATGATGCTGCCACAACCATGCTTCACTGTAGGGATGGTGCCAGCTTTCCTCCAGACGTGACGGTTGGCATTCAGGCCAAAGAGTTCAATCTTGGTTTCATCAGACCAGAGAATCTTGTTTCTCATGGTCAGAGTCCTTTAGGTGCCTTTTGGCAAACTCCAAGCGTGCTGTCATGTGCCTTTTACTGAGAAGTGGCTTCAGTCTGGCCACCCTACCATAAAGGCCTGATTGGTGGAGAGCTGCAGAGATGGTTGTCCTTCTGAAAAGTTGTCCCACCTCCACAGAGGAACTCTGGGACTCTGTCTGAGTTACCATCAGGTTCTTGGTCACCTCCCTGACCGAGGTCCTTTCTCCCCCGATTACTCAGTTTGGCCAACGGCTAGATTTAAGGAGAGTTGGTGGTTCCAAACTTCTTCCATTTCAGAATGATGGAGTCCACTGTGTTCTTGGAGACCTTCAATGCTCCAGCAATGTTTTGGTATCCTTCCCCAGATCTGTGCCACAACACAATCCTGTCTTGGAGCTCTACGGACAATTCCTTTGACCTCATGGCTTGGTTTTTGCTCTGACATGCACTGGTCAACTGTGGGAACTCATATAGACAGGTACGTGCCTTTCCAAATCATGTCCAATCAATTGAATTTATCGCAGGTGGACTCCAAATCAAGTTGTAGAAACATAAAAGATGATCAAATGGAAACAAGCTGCACCTGAGCCCAGTTTCTAGTCTGATAGCAAAGGGTCTGAATACTTACATAAATTAGGTATTTGTTTTTTTCTAAACCTGTTTTTTCGCTTTGTCATTATGGGGTATTGTGTGTAGATTGATGAGAGAAATAATTGTATACATTTTTGAATAAGGCTGTAATGGAACAAAATGTGGAAAAAGTAAAAGTTTCCAAATGCAGCAAGTACCAGTACGAGAACAATCTGCAGAGGTATGAGGTATTTGAGGTAGATATGTACATGAAGGCAGGGTAAAGTGACTAGGCATCAGGATAGATAATACAAGTAAAATAAAGAACAGAGTAGCAGCAGAAAATGTGTATGTATGCATCTTTGTGCTGTGTGCTGTGTGTGTGTGTGTGTGTGTGTGTGTGTGTGTGTGTGTGTGTGTGTGTGTGTGTGTGTGTGTGTGTGCAAAACAATCCAAGATGCTGTGGCAGTCGGACATGTGTTTTCTCTTGTCCCGTGTAAATAATAGTTTTCCCCGTATATATTGTAAACTCACTTTCCATCTACGGACTGAACAACCTGCCTCACCCAATGTGGTACGGATCTGCTATTTTATACTTTAGAACCAGAACCCCCATCAGAACCTAGCCAGCTAACTAGCCAGTAGTCAGTTAGCCACTGCTAGCGGTCTTCACCGTTAACTCTGACACCAGCCAGCCTCAGCCCGGTCAATACCTGCCAGTCTGCACAGCGCGACATCAACCCAAATCCGTAACCATGGGCACCCTCAGATATCCTCCTGACCAAATTTCCCTCTAAATACACCTCTGCTGTCTTCAACCAGGATCTCAGCGATCACTGCCTCATTGCCTCTGTCCATGGTCAAACGACCACCCCTCATCACTGTCAAACGCTCCCTAAAACACTTCAGCATGCAGGCCTTTCTAATCGACCTGGCCCGGATATCCTGGAAGGATTTTGACCTCATCCCGTCAGTAGAGGATGCCTGGTCGTTCTTCAAAAGTACTTTCCTTGCCATCTTAAATAAGCATGCCCCATTCAAAAAAAAATTAGAACTAAGAACAGATATAGCCCTTGGTTCACCTCAGACTTGACTGCCCTTGACCAGCACAAAAATATCCTGTGGCGTTCTGCATTAGCATCGAATAGCCACCACGATATGCAACTTTTCAAGGAAGTCAGGAACCAATATACACAGTCAGTTAGGAAAGGCTAGCTTATTCAAACAGAAATTTGCCTCCTGTAGCACTAATTCCAAAGTCCATGGAGAATAAGAGCACCTCCTCCCAACTGCCCACTGCACTGAGGCTAGGAAACACTGTCACCACCAATAAATCTACGATAATCGAGCATTTCAATAAGCATCTCTCTACGGCTGGCCATGCTTTCCACCTGGCTACCCCAACCAACAGCTCTGCACCCCCCGCAGCAACTGGCCCAAGCCCCCCCCCCCCGCTTCTCCTTCACCCAAATCCAGACAGCTGATGTTCTAAAAGAGCTGCAAAATCTGGATCCCTACAAATCAGCTGGGCTAGACAATCTGGACCCTCCCTTTCTAAAAGTATCCGCCGAAATTGTTGCAACCCCTATTACTAACCTGTTCAACCTCTGTTGTATTGTCTGAGCCTTGCCTGTAGCTCAGTTGGTAGAGCATGGTGTTTGCGACGCCAGGGTTGTGGGTTCGATTCCCATGGGGGGCCAGCACAGAAAAAAAAAAAAGTAAAATGTATGCATTCACTACAGTAAGTCGCTCTGGATAAGAGCATCTGCTAAATGACTAAAATGTAAATGTAAATGATCCCCAAAGATTGGAAAGCTGCCACGGTCATCCCCCTCTTCAGAGGGAGACACCTTGGACCCAAACTGTTACAGACCTACAGTTGAAGTCGGAAGTTTACATACACTGAGGTTGGCGTTATTAAAACTCGTTTTTCAACCACTCCACAAATTTCTTGTTAACAAAATATAGTTTTGGCAAGTCGGTTAGGACATACACTTTGTGCATGACAAGGAATTTTTCCAACAATTGTTTACAGACAGATTATTTCACTTACAGTGAATTATAATCACAATTCAAGTGGGTCAGAAGTTTACATACACTAAGTTGACTGTGCCTTTAAACAGCTTGGAAAATGCCAGAAAATGATGTCATGGCTTTAGAAGCTTCTGATAGGCTAATTGACATAATTTGAGTCAATTGGAGGTGTACCTGTTTATGTATTTCAAGGCCTACCTTCAAACTCCGTGCCCCTCTGCTAGTCATCATGGGAAAATCAAAAGAAAACAGCCAAGACCTCCAAAATATTGTAGACCTCTATAAGTCTGGTTCATCCTTGGGAGCAATTTCCAAACGCCTGAAGGTACCACGTTCATCTGTACAAACAATAGTACGCAAGTACAAACCCCATGGGACCACACAGCAATCATACCACTCAGGAAGGAGACGCGTTCTGTCTCCTAGAGATTAACGTACTTTGCTGTGAAGTGCAAATCAATCCCAGAACGTCAGCAAAGGACCTTGTGAAGATGCTGGAGGAAACAGCTTCAAAAGTATCTATATCCACAGAAAAAGAAGTCCTACATCGACAGAACCTGAAAGGCCGCTCAGCAAGGAAGAAGCCACTGCTCCAAAACCGCCATAAAAAAGCCAGACTGCGTTTTGCAACTGCACATGGGGACAAAGATTGTACTTTTTGGAGAAATGTCCTCTGGTCTGATGAAACAAAAATAGAACAGTTTGGCCATGATGACCATCGTTATGTTTGGAGGAAAAAGAGGGAGGCTTGCAAGCCGAATAACACTACCCCAACCGTGAAGCACGGGGGTGGCAGCATCATGTTGTGGGGATGCTTTGCTGCAGGAGGAACTGGTGCACTTCACAAAATAGATGGCATCATGAGGCAGGAAAATGATGTAGACATATTGAAGCAACATCTGAAGACATCATTCATGAAGTTAAAGCTTGGTCGCAAATTGGTCTTCCAAATGGACAATGACCCCAAGCATACTTCCAAAGTTGTGGCAAAATGGCTTAAGGACAACAAAGTCAAGGTGTTGGAGTGGCCATCACAAAGCCCTGATCTCAATCCTGAAGAAAATTTGTGGGCAGAACTGAAAAAGTGTGTGCGAGCAAGGAGGCCTACAAACCTGACTCAGTTACACCAGCTCTGTCAGGAGGAATGGGCCAAAATTCACCCAACTTATTGTGGGAAGCTTGTGGAAGGCTACCTGAAACGTTTGACCGAAGTTAAACAGTTTAAAGGCAACGCTACCAAATACTAATTGAGTGTATGTAAACTTCTGACCCACTGGGAATGTGATGAAAGAAATAAAAGCTGAAATAAATCACTCTACTATTATTCTGACATCTCACATTCTTAAAATAAAGTGGTGATCCTAACTGACCTAAGACAGGGAATTTGTACTAGGATTTAATGTCAGGAATTGTGAAAAACTGAGTTTAAATGTATTTGGCTAAGGGGTATGTAAACTTCCGACTTCAACTGCATATCCATCCTGCCCTGCCTTCCTAAAATCTTCAAAAGCCAAGTTAACAAACAGATCACTGACCATTTTTTAATCCCACCGTACCTTCTCCGCTATGAAATCTGGTTTCTGAGCTGGTCACGGCTGCACCTCAGCCACCCTCAAGGTCCTAAACGATATCATAACCGCCATCGATAAACGACAGTACTGTGCAGCCATTTTCATCGACCTGGCCGAGGCTTTTGACTCTGTCAATCACCGCATTCTTATCGGCAGACCCAATAGCCTTGGTTTCTCAAATAACTGCCTCGCCTGGTTCACTAACTATTTCTCAGAGAGTTCAGTGTGTCAAATCGGAGGGCCTGTTTTCCGGACCTCTGGCAGTCTATGGGGGTGCCATAGGGTTCAATTCTCAGGCCAACTCTCTTCTCTGTAAATATATCAATGATGTTTCTCTTGCTGCTGGTGATTCTCTGATCCACCTCTACGCAGACGACACCAATCTGTACACATCTGGCCCTTCTTTGGACACTTACACATCCAAATGAGCTTCAATGCAATACAACTCTCCTTCCGTGGCCTCCAACTACTCTTAAATGCTAGTAAAACTAAATGCATGCTCTTCAACCGATTGCTGCCCGCACCCGCCCGCCCGACTAGCATCACTACTCTGGACGGTTCTGACCTAGAATATGTGGACAACTACCTAGGTGTCTGGTTAGACTGTAAACTCTCCTTCCAGACTCACATTAAGCATCTCCAATCCAAAATTAAATCTAGAAATCGGCTTCCTATTTCACAAAAGTCTCCTTCAATCATGCTGCCAAACATACCCTCGTAAAACTGACCATCCTACCGATCCTTGACTTCGGCGATATAATTTACAAAATAGCCCCCAACACTCAACTCAACAAACGGGATGTAGTCTATCACAGTGCCATCCGTTTTGTCACAAAAGCACCGTATACTGTGACCTGTACGCTCTCGTTGGCTGGCCCTCGCTACATATTCGTCGCCAAACCCACTAGCTCCAGGTCATCGATAAGTCTTTGCTAGGTAAAGCCCCACCTTAGATCACTAGTCACCATAGCAACACCCACCCGTAGCCCACGCCTCAGCAGGTATATCTCACTGGTCATCCCCAAAGCCAAAACCCCCTTTGGCCGCCTTTCCTTCCAGCTCTCTGCTGCCAATGACTGGAATGAATTGAAAAAAATATATAAAAATGTAATAAAGAAAAATCACTGAAGCTGGTGTCTTGTATCTCCCTTTAACTTTAAGCATCAGCTGTTAGAGCAGCTTACTGATCACTGTACACAGCCCATCCATCCCTTTCAAGAAATTTAGAACCAGGAACAGATATAGCCCTTGGTTCTCCCCAGACCTGACTGCCCTTCAACACAAAAATATTCTGTGGCGTTCTGCATTAGCATCGAACTGCCCCCGCGATATGCAACTTTTTAGGGAAGTTAGAAACCAATACACACAGGCAGTTAGAAACGCAAAGGCTAGCTTTTTCAAACAGAAATTTGCTTCGTGCAACTCCAACTCTACAAAGTTCTGGGACATTGTAAAGTCCATGGAGAATAAGAACACCTCCTCCCAACTGCCCACTGCACTGAGGATAGGAAACTGTCACCACCGATAAGCCCACTATAATTGAGAATTTCAATAAGCATTTTTCTACGGCTGGCCATGCTTTCCACCTAACTACCCCTACTGCATTCAACAGCACTGCACCCCCCACAGCTACTCGCCCAAGCCTCCCCCATTTCTCCTTCTCCCAAATCCATTCAGCTGATGTTCTGAAAGAGCTGCAAAATCTGGACCCCTACAAATCAGCTGGGCTTGACAATCTGGACCCTTTCTTTCTAAAATTATCTGCCGAAATTATTGCAACCCCTATTACTAGCCTGTTCAACCTCTCTTTCGTGTCGTCTGAGATTCCCATAGATTGGAAAGCAGCTGCTGTCATCCCCCTCTTCAAAGGAGGTGACACTCTTGACCCAAATTGCTACAGACCTATATCCATCCTACCCTGCCTTTCTAAAGTCTTCGAAAGCCAAGTCAACAAACAGATTACCGACTATTTCGAATCTCACCGCACCCTCTCCGCTATGCAATCTGGTTTCAGAGCTGGTCATGGGTGCACCTCAGCCACGCTCAAGGTCCTAAACGACATCGTAACCGCCATCGATAAGAAACAATACTGTGCTGCCGTATTCATTGACCTGGCCAAAGCTTTTGACTCTGTTAATCACCACATCCTCATCGGCAGACTCAGTAGCCTTGGTTTCTCAAACGATTGCGTCGCCTGGTTCACCAACTACTTCTCTGACAGAGTTCAGTGTGTCAAATCGGAGGGCCTACTGTCTGGACCTCTGGCAGTCTCTATGGGGGTACCACAGGGTTCAATTCTTGGGCCAACTCTTTTCTCTGTATACATAAATGATGTCGCTCTTGCTGCTGGTGAATCTCTGATCCACCTCTACGCAGACGACACCATTCTGTATACTTCTGGCCCTTCTTTGGACACTGTGTTAACAACCCTCCAGACGAGCTTTAATGCCATTCAACTCTCCTTCCGTGGTCTCCAACTGCTCCTAAACACAAGTAAAACTAAATGCATGCTCTTCAACCGATCGCTGCCTGCACCTGCCCGCCCGTCCAGCATAACTTCTCTGGACGGTTCTAACTTAGAATTTGTGGACAACTACAAATACCTAGGTGTCTGGTTAGACTGTAAACTCTCCTTCCAGACTCACATCAATCATCTCCAATCCAAAGTGAAATCTAGAATTGGCTTCCTATTTCGCAACAAAGCATCCTTCACTCATACTGCCAAACATACCCTCGTAAAACTGACCATCCTACCAATCCTCGACTTCGGCGATGTCATTTAGAAAATAGCCTCCAATACCCTACTCAACAAGCTGGATGCAGTCTATCACAGTGCCATCCATTTTGTCACCAAAGCCCAATATACTACCCACCACTGCGACCTGTACGCTCTCGATGGCTGGCCTTCGCTTTATAATCGTCGCCAAACACATTGGCTCCAGGTCATCTACAAGACCCTGCTAGGTAAAGTCCCTCCTTATCTCCGCTCACTGGTCACCATAGCTGCACCCACCTGTAGCACTCGCTCCAGCAGGTATATCTCTCTGGTCACCCCTAAAGCCAACTCCTCCTTTGGTCGTCTCTCCTTCCAGTTCTCTGCTGCCAATGACTGGAACGAACTACAAAAATCTATGAAACTGGAAACACTTATCTCCCTCACTAGCTTTAAGCACCAGCTGTCAGAGCAGCTCACAGATCACTGCACCTGTACATAGCCCATCTATAATTTAGCCCAAACAACTACCACTTCCCCTACTGTATTTATTTATTTTATTTATTTTGCTCATTTGCACCATATTATTTATATTTTAACTTTTAACTTTCTTCAAACTACAAATCTACCATTCCAGTGTTTTTCTTGCTATACTTTATTTACTTTGCCACCATGGCATTTGTTTGCCTTTACCTCCCTTATCTCACATCATTTGCTCACATTGTATATAGTCTTATTTTTTTCTACTGTATCATTGATTGTATGTTGTTTTATTCCATGTGTAACTCTGTGTTGTTGTATGTTGTCGAACTGCTTTGCTTTATCTTGGCCAGGTCGCAATTGTAAATGAGAACTTGTTCTCAACTTGCCTACCTGGTTAAATAAAGGTGAAAAAAAAAAAATCTGTAAATAGCACACCCAACTACCTCATCCCCATATTGTTATTTATTTTTTTGCTCCCCAGAATCTCAACTTGCACATCTATCACTCCAGTATTAATGCTAAATTGTAATTATTTCACCACTATGGCCTATTTATTGCCTTACCTCCCTAATCTTACTACATTTGCACACACTGTACATAGACCTTTTCTATTGTGTTATTGACTATACGTTTGTTTATCCCATGTGTAACTATGTGTTGTTTTTGTCACAGTGCTTTACTTTCTTGGCCAGGTCGCAGTTGTAAATAAGAACTTGTTCAACTGGCCTACCTGGTTAAATAAAAAAATATGTATTGTATGTGAATGTGTGTGAGAGTGTCAATGTAGTGGTGTGTGTGTGTGTAAAAATATATTATTTTTTCCACACAAAAGTTTGGGGTCACTTAAAAATGTCCGTGTTTTTGAAAGAAAAGCACATTTTTTGTCCATTAAAATATCATCAAATTGATCAGAAATACAGTGTAGACATTGTTAACAATGTAAATGACTATTGTAGCTGGAAACGGCAGATTTTTAATGGAATATCTACATAGGCCCATTATCAGCAACCATCACTCCTGTGTTCCAATGGCACGTTGTGTTAGCTAATCTAAGTTGATCATTTTAAAAGGCTAACTGATCATTAGAAAACAATTTTGCAATTATGTTAGCACAGCTGAAAACTGTTGTTCTGATTAAAGAAGCAATACAACTGGCCTTCTTTAGACTAGTTGAGTATCTGGAGCGTCAACATTTGTGGGTTCGATTACAGGCTCAAAATGGCCAGAAACAAAGACCTTTCTCCTGAAACTCGCCAGTCTGTTCTGGTTCAGAGAAATGAAGGCTATTCCATGTGAGAAATTGCCACCAAACTAAAGATCTCGTACAACGCTGTGTACTACTCCCTTCACAGAACAGAGCAAACTGGCTCCAACCAGAATAGAAAGAGTGGAAGGCACAACTGAGCAAGAGGACAAGTACATTAGAGTGTCTAGTTTAAGAAACAGACACCTCACAAGTTCTCAACTGGCAGCTTCATTAAATAGTACCCGCAAAACACCAGTCTCAACGTCAACAGTGAAGAGGCGACTCCGGGATGCTGGCCTTCTAGGCAGAGTTCCTCTGTCCAGTGTCTGTGTTCTTTTGCCCATCTTAATCTTTTATTTTTATTGGCCAGTCTGAGATATGGCTTTTTCTTTGCAACTCTGCCTAGAAGGCCAGTTGGTTCTCCAGTACATTGGCCAATAGAACAGAGGGTAGATTATTTACTCTCCCCCGTAGTTTCATCAGGGTACTCGCACATCGGCCTCTATATCACGGTCTCTTCCGAGTGTCGGGGATCAGGGCCCAGGTGAGAAGTAGAATTCCTCATCCAAATCATGGTTAGTGGTCGCTGTTCTGATGTCCAGAAGCTCTTTCCAGTCATAGGAAACGATGGCGGAAACGATGGCGGAAACATTATGTACAAAACAAGTTTAGATCAGCGCAAACAGCCCCCCCAACTAACAATCAACAACAACAAATAGGTGTTCCAGTCTCCATGGAGACAGAACAAACAGAGCTGAAGTAATAGTATGGAAGGTCTTCAACATGCATTAGGAACAGTCATGTCTGTTATATACATGAGGTGTACCATAACCTGCTGGACAAAACATGTTCATCTCCCAATTTATTTGCTACAGACTGTGTCCTGAAAATATACACCAGGTTCTAGGAGGAGAGGACCATGCAGCAGCACTTGCTCTGCTCGCCTGTCTGCCAGGAGCCTCAGGAATGTAGCAGTAATGACTAACATGTCCTCCAGCTAAACCCTTACACATATAAACTAAACACTTTCATAAACAAGCGCTGCCACCTCCCCAACATCTCTACTCTTCCTAATCTCCCCAGTCTTCCCCTCCCATGTGAGGAGTATCTGTGGAGTACCGCATCATCCCAGAGGAGCAGGCAGGGTCAGGGAGGCTGGATGGGTCAGGGAGGAAGGATGGGTCAGGGAGGAAGGATGGGTCAGGGAGGAAGGATGGGTCAGGGAGGCAGGGGAGCAGGCTGGGTCAGGGAGGCAGGGGAGCAGGATGGGTCAGGGAGGCAGGGGAGCAGGATGGGTCAGGGAGGCTGGACGGGTCAGGGAGGTAGGGGAGTAGGCTGGGTCAGGGAGGAAGGATGGGTCAGGGAGGCTGGATGGGTCCCCTGCCCCCCCTAGCTGCCTGCCCACCTGCTCCCCTGCCCCCCCTAGCTGCCTGCTCCCCGGCCCCCCCTAGCTGCCTGCTCCCCGGCCCCCCCTAGCTGCCGGCACGCCTGCTCCCCGGCACCCCCTAGCTACCTGCTCCCCTGCCCCCCCCTTGGCTGCCTGCTCCCCGGCCCCCCCCTAGCTGCCTGCTCCCCGGCCCCCCCCTAGCTGCCTGCTCCCCGGCACCCCCCTAGCTGCCTACTCCCCTGCCCCCCCCCCTAGCTGCCTGCTCCCCTGCCCCCCCCCCCTAGCTGCCTGCTCCCCTGCCCCCCCCCCCAGCTGCCTGCTCCCCTGCCCCCCCCCCCCCCCTAGATGCCTGCTCCCCTGCCCCCCCCTAGCTGCCTGCTCCCCTGCCCCCCCCCCCCCCCCCCCCAGCTGCCTGCTCCCCTGCCCCCCCCCCCCCCCCCCCCAGCTGCCTGCTCCCCGGCCCTACTGCCCATCTGCCGCCCTGAATTCCTCTGTTGATCCTACAGCTATTGTATACAGTAATCATGTGCCTATGAACCAGAGTTACACTGTTAACACTGAGGCAGTGTGCACTAGTAGGAAGTCCACTGTGTGCAGCTCACCCTGCACTAACAGCTCAAACATAAAAATCATTTTCATGTGTACCTCTAATAAGCCTCCCAGTACAGTTGGGTGATATGGTCTAAAATCAGATCTCCATTTGTTTTTTACTTATGGGCGATTCACAATATATCCAAAAATGTTTATGTTCTCTCTAAATAAGCTTTGTACAATTAAAAGATGAAATACACTGCATTTCAAACAGTCAGCAATAATCTAATGAATTCCAGGTTTGTAAAATTATACCTTGGCTAAAAAATAAAAAATATTCACCTTTATTTATTATATAAGCCTTCAACAACCATAAGACCCACTAATAAATGTAATTTTATTTAAAAAAATAGTTTAACATGCTTTTTTAGGGGAATAATCCCTGTTCAGCCTATGAAAATAACCTTTGTTACAAATGTAAATAGAACCATGCATAAGTCAAATGTAAATAGAACCATGCATAAGTCAAATGTAAATAGAACCATGCACAGTCACTAATAATGACTAACTTATTGCAGCAGGTATTAGACTATAGAACATGAACACAGGTCTCAGTCCCTCAAGCCCACGTGCAAGTGATTAGCCAGCTCATGTTTATATTTCAAGTTAAAGATAACAAACTTGGATCAATTTTCTAGTTCCCTTTATCTAAAATTAGGTTTTGGTTGAAGATCTGATAATTCAGTATAAAAACAATATGCATAAAGTTGAGAAAAGTATAACATTGTGTCTCCAGAGCGCTCAGGATCTCAGACTAGGGCGAAAGTTGACCTTTCAACAGGACAATGACCCTAAGCACACAGCCTAGACAACGCAGGAGTGGCTTCGGGGCAAGTCTCTGAATATCCTTGAGTGGCCCAGCCAGAGCCCAGACTTGAACCTGATCTAACATCTCTGGAGAGACCTGAAAATAGCTGTGCAGAGACGCTCCCCATCCAACCTGACAGAGCTTGAGAGGATCTGCTGAGAAGAATGGGAGGAACTCCCCAAATACAGGGGTGCTAAGCTTGTAGCATCATACCCAAGACTCAATGCTGTAATCACTGCCAAAAGGTGCTTCAACAATGTACTGATTAAAGGGTCTGAATACTAATGCGAATGTGATATTTCCGCTTTTTTTATACATTTGCTAAACTTTCTAAAAAGCTGATTTTGCCTTGTCATCATGGGGTATTGTGTGTGTAGACTGATTTAATCATTTTTAGAGTAAGGCTGTAATGTAACAAAATGTGGAAAAAGTCAAGGGGTCTGAATACTTTCCGGCACTTTATCAACAAATTTGCGAGGGCACCAGAACAGTCTGCAGCACCCGGCCTCACCTTACTAGAATCTGAAGTCAAATGTCTACTGTTTGTTGATGATCTGGTGCTTCTGTCACCAACCAAGGAGGGCCTACAGCAGCACCTAGATCTTCTGCACAGATTCTGTCAGGCCTGGGGCCCGACAGACCTGGGGCCCGACAGTAAATCTCAGTAAGACACAAATAATGGTGTTCCAAAAAACGATAGCTGCCAAGACAACAAACAAATTCCATCTAGACACCGTTGCCCTAGAGCACACAAAAAAAACTATACATACCTCGGCCTAAACATCAGCGCCACAGGTAACTTACACAAAGCTGTGAACGATCTGAGACAAGGCAAGAAGAGCCTCCTATGTCATCAAAAGGAACAAAATTCAACATACCAATTAGGATCTGGCTAAAGATATTGAATCAGTTATAGAACCCATTGCCCTTTATGGTTGTGAAGTCTGGGGTCCGCTCACCAACCAACAGTTCACAAATTGAGAAACACCAAATTGAGACTGCATTCAGAATTCTGAAAAAATATCCTCCTTGTACAACGTAAAACACCAAATAATGCAGAGGAGAATTAGGCCAATACCCGCTAATTAGCTAAATCCAGAAAAGAGCAGTTAAATTCTACAACCACCTAAAAGGAAGTGATTCCCAAACCTTCCATAACAAAGCAATCACATCGTGAGAGATGAACCTGGAGAAGAGTCCCCTAAGTAAGCTGGTCGTGGGGCTCTGTTCACAAAAACAACACACCCCACAAAGCAACACAATTAGACCCAACCAAATCATGAGAAAACAAAACAAAACGATAATTACTTGACACATTGGAAAGAATTAACCAAAAAAAAACAGAGCAAACTAGAATGCCATTTGGCCCTAAACAGAGAGTACACAGAGGCAAAATACCTGACCACTGTGACTGACACAAAATAAAGGAAAGCTTTGACTATGTACAGACCCCATGGTCATGGACTTGCTATTGAGAGAGGCCGCCGTAGGTAGACCTGGCCTCACTGCCAATCCTGAAGTATACCCTTAAAGCTACAAAAGTGTCAATGTTCAATCTTAACAAAACAACAGAACAGATTAACCGGAATGACATTTACTCTATATATAGGGGGTACCGGTACAGAGTCAATGTGCGGGGCACCGGTTAGTTGAGGTAATATGTACATGTAGGTAGAGTTATTGAAAAGTGACAATGAAAATGCAAATAGTCTGGGTAGCCATTTTAATAGCTGTTCAGGTCTAGCACCTAGACTTGGCGCTCCGGCACCGCTTGCCGTGTGGTAGCAGAGAGAACAGTCTATGACTAGGGTGGCTGGAGTCTGACCATTTTTAGGGCCTTCCTCTGACACCGCCTGGTATAGAGGTCCTGGTTGGCAGGAAGCTTGGCCCCAGTGATGTACTGGGCCGTACGCACTACCCTCTGTAGTGCCTTGCGGTCGGAGGCCAAGCAGTTGCCATACCAGGCAGTGATGCAACCAGTCAGGATGCTCTCGATGGTGCAGCTGTAGAACTTTGAGGATCTGAGGAACCCATGCCAAATCTTTTCAGTCTCCTGAGGGGGAATAGGTTTTGTCGTGCCCTCTTCACGACTGTCTTGGTGTGCTTGGACCATGTTAGTTAGTTTGTTGGTGATGTGGACACCAAGGAACTTGAAGCTCTCAACCTGCTCCACTACAGCCCCGTCAATGAGAAGGGGGGCGTGCTCAGTCCTCCTTTTCCTCTAGTCCACAATCAGCTCCTTTGTCTTGATCGAGTTGAGGGAGAGGTTGTTGTCCTGGTACCACATGGCCAGGTCTCTGACCTCCTCCCTATAGGCTGTCTCATCGTTGTCTGTGATCAGGCCTACCACTGTTGTGTCATCCGCAAATTTAATGGTGTTTGAGTCGTCATAGCTGAACGCCCCAGCCTCCCAACGCCCCCCAGCCTCCCAACGCCCCCCAACGCTCCCCAGCCTCCCAACGCGCCCTAGCCCCCCAACGCCCCAGCCTCCTAGACTTGGTCTTTTTAATGGAAGCATGACCCTACTACATCCCAGCAGTTGGGTCATCCAAACAACCCAGAATTCTTTTAGAGTGTAGAAATTAAACTAGCCAGCCAACAGCATCATCATCATGCTGTGCCAGTATCAGGGAAATGATTGGTTACTCCCTCACACCCCTTCTTTTCCATCCTGCATTGAAATGTTGATGAGGACTGAAAAAAAATGCAATAGATTGGGACTGAAATTACTGAGAAAAAAAAACTGTGTAATGTACATGAATCAAACATTTCATCTAATCTTTAATTAAACTGAAAAATACATCTTACACAATAAACAAAACAAAAACAAACAAAAAGACCCATCTGCTGCTCCAGTCCTCTAACCCTCCACATGGCCTCATTATGTTACTATAGACCTAACCCTAATACAGCCCTCATTATGTTACTATAGACCTAACCCTAATACAGCCCTCATTATGTTACTATAGACCTAACCCTAATTCAGCCCTCATTATGTTACCATGGACCCAACCCTAATAAGGGACAGCAAACTAACCTCATTGTCGCATTTAGATTTAAAGCATAGTATGTATGGATAGAGCCTGGATCTGAAAACATTGAAATGGCAATTACACCACGCCAGTTATCAATAAACTGGTGCCATTGCCTACAATGATGATTACCGCGAAACAGTCAGCATGCCGCTCCAGCGATCAGTTGCGCTTAGAATAGAAACACATGAACACATAAAAACAGACCATATCGTAGACCCAAGCGTTTAATAAACCAATACAGTCGCAACATGAACATGATGGAACCCACTGTGTCCTATTGACTACTATTCCGTATCAATGCTTCAGATTCAGTATTTAGAGCACCAATCTGTTTCCCACTGAGTTGTAGTTTATATTAGAATACCATGTGCTGGCTACGCAGCACCGCAGAGAACACATGGCACGCTGTGGCTAAAAGGAGAAAAAGTTGAGCTGTAGTAGAAAGTGGTGTACTCACGTACTGCCTCCTGCTTGGCGTCTAACCCAGAGATAGACTGCTGAAGTTGACCGACTTTACTCTGCAGTCCCCGGACCCGTTGGTTGGTAAACACGATATCGCTCTCCAGCTCCTGGAAGAGAGAGCAGGCGTGCCGGGCCAGGTCGGAGAGCTGTCGTAGGGTCCGGGACAGAGACACATTGTTAACCGTACACAGATCATCGAAAACCAAACTCTCTTCTTTCGGGACTGAATGCCTGCAAAGTAACTGGGGTTCCACGATCCGTTTGGCAAATGGCATTTTGACATGGACCCGATTAGAAATCCACAAAAAAATCTGAACCAATAAATTATTTTCAAAACAATAGTTGCCCCCATTAATCCAACTGTCCCCGATTGAGCGGTTCTTCAGGCATCATTTCACTCTCTACAGACTGTTCTCGCCTCCCGCTGCTCCTCCGCTCATCAGCTGCCTATCTGTCCGTAGGTAGTAGTCTATGTTATTCAGAGCTTTAAAAGTGAGGCGCTTTAAAAAAAAAAATGTTTAAAAAAAAAGATCACTCGAAAACCTGGCGCGGAGTTCCCTCATTTCCCGGATCTGGACTCGGAGCGAAGCGCGCGACTGTCTGTGTCCACGGAGACTCCATCAAGCGCGCTGCCGAGGCTGAGCGCGTTCACTATTACCACAACAGAGGATTCTTGGCGTGGAAGAGTTGCTCGATAATAATAATCACTTTAAACGGCTGTATAAGAGACTGATTATATAGAGAGTTGTAGTGTTGACTGTAGCCTATGTGTTAGAGTGTATTAAACTGTTCTCTGTGTGTAAAAGCATCAGTTACTCTTCCAGGGGCCCACATGAAACAATATATTTATTTAACTAGGCAAGTCAGTTAATGACGGCCTACCCAGGCCAAACCATGACGGTGCTGGGTCAGTTGTGCGCCACCCTATGTGACCCCAATCACGGCCGGTTGTGATACAGCCTGGATTCGAATCAGGGTCTGTAATGACACCTCTAGCACTGAGATGCAGCCCAGCTAGCAACGAGGAATCTTCCCAGAAGCGGCCCTCTTCCGGGGGGCCGGAACTGATTGAATCGGCCCGGAATCGGGTGTCGGACTCGGCCCGGAATCAAAATGAATAATTGCCCAGAATCGGCCCAAGTACATCGGGCCGTTTCAGTCTATCGGAATTCAGCCGACTTTGCCGGCATCTTACCAGAATCCCCCCAGAAGCGACCCGATGCAAATTGAAATAAATGTATACAAAATTACCCGATTTAGTCATTTTAAATATTACTATTATACATTTTATACATACAAATTATACCCATCCACAAAAAAGCATTTTGTGTCAGAGGAAACGCCATACACCTGGTGACCGTGTCAGTGTTCATGCGCCTGGCCCTCCATAGGAGTTGCTACAGCGCGATGGGACAAGAACATCTCGGCTGGCCAAACCCTCCCCTAACTCGAACGACACTCAGCAAATTGTACGTCACCTCATGGGTCTCCCGGGCGCAGCCGGCACGGGTCTCGAACAGGAATCTGTAGCAACGCAGTGTCTTAGACCGCTGCACCACTCGGGAGGTTCCAGCCATAAAGTTTTTAATGCTTATCAAATGCCTTGCACCAAGTATCAAAATACTAAAACACTGCACAGGACTCTAAAATAATTTCATTTAAATGTTAATTGTATTTTAATTTGATCACAGAAACAATGAGAAAATATGATAAAACAAATAATGGAATGTTAATTATATAAAGCAGCCTGTGTAATCATCTGCCAGAGTAGCCCCAATCGGCCCGAACCCCAAGTAATACATTTGGGCCAGATAACTCACACCGGAATCGGGTGTTTTAGCCTCACATTTTAGCCATAAGTAACACTGCCGAAGGCGGCCCAGACTCAGGCTACATGACATCGGCCGAGTCTGACTCTCAGCCAGAATCGGACCAGATCCACTGTACTAGCTGGGAGTGCCTTAGACCGCTGCGCCCCAGATCCACTGTGCTAGCTGGGAGTGCCTTAGACCGCTGCGCCACAGATCCACTGTGCTAGCTGGGAGTGCCTTAGACCGCTGCGCCCCACATCCACTGTGCTAGCTGGGAGTGCCTTAGACCGCTGCGCCACAGATCCACTGTGCTAGCTGGGAGTGCCTTAGACCGCTGCGCCCCACATCCACTGTGCTAGCTGGGAGTGCCTTAGACCGCTGTGCCCCTGATCCACTGTGCTAGCTGGGAGTGCCTTAGACCGCTGCGCCACAGATCCACTGTGCTAGCTGGGAGTGCCTTAGACCGCTGCGCCCCAGATCCACTGTGCTAGCTGGGAGTGCCTTAGACCGCTGCGCCCCAGATCCACTGTGCTAGCTGGGAGTGCCTTCGACCCCTGCGCCCCAGATCCACTGTGCTAGCTGGGAGTGCCTTCGACCCCTGCGCCCCAGATCCACTGTGCTAGCTGGGAGTGCCTTAGACCGCTGCGCCCCAGATCCACTGTGCTAGCTGGGAGTGCCTTAGACCGCTGCGCCCCAGATCCAATGTGCTAGCTGGGAGTGCCTTAGACCGCTGCGCCCCAGATCCACTGTGCTAGCTGGGAGTGCCTTAGACCGCTGCGCCCCAGATCCACTGTGCTAGCTGGGAGTGCCTTAGACCGCTGCGCCCCAGATCCACTGTGCTAGCTGGGAGTGCCTTAGACCGCTGCTCCCCAGATCCACTGTACTAGCTGGGAGTGCCTTAGACCACTGCGCCCCAGATCCATTGTGCTAGCTGGGAGTGCCTTAGACCGCTGCGCCCCAGATCCAATGTGCTAGCTGGGAGTGCCTTAGACCGCTGCGCCACAGATCCACTGTGCTAGCTGGGAGTGCCTTAGACCGCTGCGCCACAGATCCACTGTGCTAGCTGGGAGTGCCTTAGACCGCTGCGCCCCAGATCCACTGTGCTAGCTGGGAGTGCCTTAGACCGCTGCGCCCCAGATCCACTGTGCTAGCTGGGAGTGCCTTAGACCGCTGCGCCCCAGATCCACTGTACTAGCTGGGAGTGCCTTAGACCGCTGCGCCCCAGATCCATTGTGCTAGCTGGGAGTGCCTTAGACCGCTGCGCCTCTTGGGAGCCCAAAATAATATAATACATAGTGCAGAACATTATTATTCAAGGACTGATATACATGCATGTAAAACGTCACACATAGCCTCCATTTTTCTGTTTTTTTAAACTGATTTTATTGCTACCTTGAGTTACCTGGCGTGGCAGAGAGTTCCATGTAGTCAAGGCTCTATTTAATACTGTGTGTTTCCCAGCCTCAGTTCTGGACCTGGGGACTGTGAAGAAACCTCTGGTTCCATGTCTTGTCTTGCGCGGCCCACGCTTGGATTGCGTCCTACCTGACAGGTCGCTCCTACCAGGTGGCGTGGCGAGAATCTGTCTCCGCACCACGTGCTCTCACCACTGGTGTCCCCCAGGGCTCTGTTCTAGGCCCTCTCCTATTCTCGCTATACACCAAGTCACTTGGCTCTGTCATATCCTCACACGGTCTCTCCTATCATTGCTATGCAGACGACACACAATTAATCTTCTCCTTTCCCCCTTCTGACAACCAGGTGGCGAATCGCATCTCTGCATGTCTGGCAGACATATCAGTGTGGATGACGGATCACCACCTCAAGCTGAACCTCGGCAAGACGGAGCTGCTGTTCCTCCCGGGGAAGGACTGCCCGTTCCATGATCTCGCCATCACGGTTGACAACTCCCTTGTGTCCTCCTCCCAGAGTGCTAAGAACCTTGGCGTGATCCTGGACAACACCCTGTCGTTCTCCACTAACATCAAGGCGGTGACCCGATCCTGTAGGTTCATGCTCTACAACATTCGTAGAGTACGACCCTGCCTCACACAGGAAGCGGCGCAGGTCCTAATCCAGGCACTTGTCATCTCCCGTCTGGATTACTGCAACTCGCTGTTGGCTGGGCTCCCTGCCTGTGCCATCAAACCCCTACAACTCATCCAGAACGCCGCAGCCCGTCTGGTGTTCAACCTTCCCAAGTTCTCTCACGTCACCCCGCTCCTCCGCTCTCTCCACTGGCTTCCAGTTGAAGCTCGCATCCGCTACAAGACCATGGTGCTTGCCTACGGAGCTGTGAGGGGAACGGCACCTCCGTACCTTCAGGCTCTGATCAGGCCCTACACCCAAACAAGGGCACTGCGTTCATCCACCTCTGGCCTGCTCGCCTCCCTACCTCTGAGGAAGCACAGTTCCCGCTCAGCCCAGTCAAAACTGTTCGCTGCTCTGGCACCCCAATGGTGGAACAAGCTCCCTCACGATGCCAGGACAGCGGAGTCAATCACCACCTTCCGGAGACACCTGAAACCCCACCTCTTTAAGGAATACCTGGGATAGGATAAAGTAATCCTTCTAACCCCCCCCCCCCCCCCCTTTAAAAGATTTAGATGCACTATTGTAAAGTGGTTGTTCTACTGGATATTATAGGTGAATGCACCAATTTGTAAGTCGCTCTGGATAAGAGCGTCTGCTAAATGACTTAAATGTAATGTAAATGTTGTATCGATGAGTGTCTGGACTGTGTGCCAACTGCTTGAACAGACAGTTCAGTATCTTCAACACATCAACACCTCACACAAAGATCAATAGTGATGCAGTAAATCTCTCCTCAACTTTGCGCCAGGAGAGACTGACACTTTACCTCCGTGTACATCAGTGGCGGTCAGTGCCGTTTATGATGAGGAAGGACCATTTTTTTCATGTTTGAGCTGGGTTTATGAGTAAGCTAAACTAGCTTGCATTTTGGTTGCTCCCACAGGAAGTCAAAAATGTCACAAAAGGAGATATTCCTGTCTTTGCAGAGTTTCTTCAGGAACACGTTCAGGATGGCAGCAGCCCCGTCGATGAGAATGGGGGCATGCTCGATCCTCCTTTTCCTGTAGTCCACAATCATCTCTTTTGTCTTGATCACGTTGAGGGAGAGGTTGTTGACCTTGCACCACACGGCCAGGTCTCTGACCTCCTCCCTATAGGCTGTCTCGTCATTGTCGATCAGGCCTACCACTTTTCTGTCATCGGCAAACTTAATGATGGGGATGGAGTCGTGCCTGGCCATGCAGTCGTGGGTGAACAGGGAGTACAGGAGGGGACTAAGCACGCACCTCTGAGGGGCCCCAGTATTGAGGATCAAAGTGTGTTGTTACCTAACCTTACCACCTGGGGGCGACCCGTCAGGAAGTCCAGGATCCAGTTGCAGAGGGAGGTGTTTAGTCCCAGGGTCTTTAACTTGGTGATGAGCTTTGAGGGCACTACGGTGTTGAACGCTGAGCTGTAGTCAATTAATAGCATTCTCACGTAGGTGTTCCTTTTGTCCAGGTGGGAAAGGGCAGTGTGGAGTGCAATAGAGATCGCATCATCTGTGGATCTGTTGGGGGGTATGCAAATTGGGGTGGGTCTAGGGTTTCTGGGATAATGGTGTTGATGTGAGCCATGACCAGCCTTTCAAACCACTTCATGGTTACAGATGTAAGTGCTACGGGTCTGTAGTCATTTAGGCAGGATACCTTAGTGTTATTGGGCACAGGGACTCTGGTGGTCTGCTTGAAACATGTTGGTAATACAGACTCAGTCAGGGACAGGTTGAAAATGTCAGTGAAGACACTTGCCAGTTGGTCAGCGCATGCTCCATGTACACGTCCTGGTAATCCATCTGGCCCAGCGGTCTTGTAAATGTTGATCTGTTTAAAGGCCACGGAGAGCGTGATCACACAGTCGTCCGGAACAGCTGATGGTCTCATGCATGTTTCAGTGTTACTTGCATCGAAGCAAGCATAGAAGTAATTTATCTCGTCTGGTAGGCTCGTGTCACTGGGCAGCTCGCGGCTTTGCTTCCCTTTGTACTCTGTAATAGTACGCAAACCCTGCCACATCGGACGAGCATTGGAGCCGGTGTAGTACGATTCGATCTTAGTCCTGTATTGACGCTTTGCCTGTTTGATGGTTCGTCGGAGGGCATAGTGGGATTTCTTATAAGCGTCCGGGTTAGAGTCCCGCTCCTTGAAAGCTGCAGCTCTACCTTTTAGCTCAGTGCGGATGTTGCCTGTAATCCATGGCTTCTGGTTGGGGTATGTACGTACAGTCACTGTTGGGACAACGTCATTGATGCACTTATTGATGAAGCCAGTGACTGAGGTGGTGTACTCCTCAATGCCAAAGGAAGAATCTCGGAACACACATGCGGTGACATCACCTGGTTTAAATGATATTTCTAGGGACAATATCTCCTACCATACCTTTGTCTGTACATTATGCCTTGAATCAATTCTACCGTGCCCAGAAATCTGCTCCTTATACTCTCTGTTCAGAACATACTAGACGACCAGTTATTTTAGTCTTTAGCCATACCCTTATCCTACTCCTCCTCTGTTCCTCTGGTGATGTGGAGGTTAATCCAGGCCCTGCAGTGCCTAGCTCCACTCCCATTCCCCAGGCACAATCATTTGTTGACTTCTGTAACGTTAAAAGCCTTGGCTTCATGCATGTTAAAATTAGAAGCCTCTCTGCCAAACCGGATGTACTAGCAGTGTCTGAATCCTGGCTCAGGAAGACCACCAAAACCCCTAAAATTTCCATCCCTAACTATAACATTTTCCGACAAGATACAACTGCCAAAGGGGGCGGTGTTGCAATCTACTGCAGAGATAGCCTGCAGAGTTCTGTCTTACTATCCAGGTCTGTACCCAAACAATTCGAGCAACTACTTTTAAAAATCCACCTTTCCAGAAACAAGTCTCTCACCGTTGCCACCTGCTATAGACCACCCTCTGCCCCTATCTGTGCTCTGGACACCATATGTGAACTGACTGCCCCCATCTATCTTCAGAGCTCGTGCTGCTAGGTGACCTAAACTGGGACAACCCGGTCATTCTACAATCTAAGCTTGATGCCCTCAATCTCTCACAAATTATCAATGAACCCACCAGGTACAACCCCAAATCCGTAAACACGGGCACCCTCATAGACATCATCCTAACCAACTTGCCCTCTAAATATACCTCTGCTGTTTTCAATCAAGATCTCAGCGATCACTGCCTCATTGCCTGCATCCGTAATGGGTCTGCAGTCAAACGACCATCCCTCATCACTGTCAGACGCTCCCTAAAACACTTCAGCGAGCAGGCCTTTCTAATCGACCTGGCCCGGGGTATCCTGGAAGAATATTGACCTCATCCCGTCAGTAGAGGATGTCTGGTCATTCTTTAAAAGTGCCTTCCTCACCATCTTAAATAAATATGCCCCTTTCAAAAAAAATTGAACCAGGAACAGATATAGCCCTTGGTTCTCTCCAGACCTGACTGCCCTTGACCAGCACAAAAACATCCTGTGGCATTCTGCATTAGCATCGAATAGCCCCCATGATATGCAACTTTTCAGGGAAGTTAGAAACCAATATACACAGGCAGTTAGGAAAGCAAATGATAGCTTTTCCAAACAGAAATGTGCCTCCTGTAGCACTAACTCACAAAAGTTCTGGGACACTAAAGTCCATGGAGAATAAGAGCACCTCCTCCCAGCTGCCCACTGCACTGAGGCTAGGAAACACTGTCACCACCGATAAATCCACTATAGTTGAGAATTTCAATAAGCATTTTTCTACTGCTGGCCATGCTTTCCACCTGGCTACCCCTACCCCGGTCAACAGCCCTGCACTCCCCACAGCAACTCGCCCAAGCCTCCCCCATTTCTCCTTCACCCAAATCCAGATAGCTGATGTTCTTAAAGAACTGCAAAACCTGGATCCCTACAAATCAGCCGGGCTAGATAATCTGGACCCTCTCTTTTTAAAATTATCTGCCGAAATTGTTGCAACCCCTATTACCTGCCTGTTCAACCTCTCTTTCGTATCGTCTGAGATTCCCAAAGATTGGAAAGCTGCCGAGGTCATCCCCCTCTTCAAAGGGGGAGACACTCTAGACCTAAACTGCTACAAATTGCTACAGACCTATATCCATCCTACCCTGCCTTTCTAAAGTCTTCGAAAGCCAAGTCAACAAACAGATTACTGACCATTTCGAATCCCACCGTACCTTCTCCGCTATGCAATCTGGTTTCAGAGTTGGTCATGGGTGCACCTCAGCCACGCTCAAGGTCCTAAACGACATCATAACCGCCATCGATAAGAGACAGTACTGTGCAGCCGTATTCATCGACCTGGCAAAGGCTTTCGACTCTGTCAATCACCACATTCTTATTGGCAGACTCAACAGCCTTGGTTTCTCAAATGATTGTCTCGCCTGGTTCACCAACTACTTCTCTGATAGAGTTCAGTGTGTCAAATTGGAGGGCCTGTTTTCAAAACCTCTTGCAGTCTCTATGGGGGTGCCACAGGGTCCATTCTCCCACTGGCCGACGAGTTGAGCTAACCATCTGTCCAGTAGATTGGAGCAGGTCAGTACTGCACGACATATCGACCCCTTGGCTGCAACGAGATATTCAGAACTGAATTTCTGTGTGCCTGGGCTTCATCATAGTTCTTAGAAACCACATCTTGTTTTTCCTAAAGATGAGTTAGCAGCCGGAAAGCCTCTTCCCTAAGCTGCTTGACGATGATAAATTCTTTGTCTGTTCCAAATGTATGTTAATTTACCAGTTCCGCCTTATTTTCCTCCTCTTGCGTACCTATCATCACCTAACGCATTTGAGCTCGGACGTAGACACAATACCACTGCTGTTTTGACTCTAGCACTGCTAGTGTTATCTTGCTCTGTTAGCATGATGGCTAACCGCTAACTATTGTGGGTTTTTTTGCAGGAATTTGCGGGCCCAGCTGAAAAGCTAACCCTGTCACGGAATCCTTAGCTATCAGAACTTCCAATGGTTAAAGATATTGTTGTTGTTGCCTTGATTAAAAATGATTTAATGAAAACGATTTCATAAAACAACAGACCGAGTGTAGACAGTACACTGATCTGTTGCGAGCTCTGATGACGTCTGTTGCGTGATGGTTAATTCAAAATGATAAATTATGGATTGGACTGACCAAAATGATTTAGGGCAATGATTCATCCTTAAGAAAAATCTTGATTAATGTATTACTGTATGTCATTGATTGTAACAAGTAATAAACCAAACATACAGTGCAATGACAGGCTACTGCTGAACTGGAGAACATATAACAGACCACTCTCTGTGGACATACACACTATATTTGACAATATGCTATTGTGGTGGTTATTTATCAGACAGATACAGTGTAAATGAAAACATACTGCAAAATGAAAAAATACAACAATCTACAGTATCACAGAACAAAACAATGGAGCAGCATTAGTTTGATAACTAGCCAAGAGTAAATGAGTCGCACAGTAGGATCTAACAGGGTTCTAAGCAGATACAGCCTACAGATACACGAGCCATTTACAGCAGCCAGTTCTTTATGAATGATGGAGTTACAGATTCCTGTGGTGCTACATCATACGGCAGTACTTTCATCTGCTGTCACCTCCACACCAAGCTGGACTGGGTTAAGGCTGACCAGTTAGGGTCAGTCCAGAGCCCAGACCCACCCAGCTGAATGAGTGTTTAGTTTATATCCAGCTGACTGGGATAGAAGAGTTGACAGCCTAAGCTCTTCCTGTGTTATAGCTAGTATCCACAGCAGAACTGCAACCACTGCAAAGCCCGGCTGTGACAAAGGAGAGGAGAGAGATGCTGTCTGTATGGCGGCATCCTGGAGTACGGGTGGTGCCACGAAGAGACAACTTGCTGGTCATCTGTCGTGCTAGAGCTCCAGCCCCAACCCCTGCAGTGATGTCTTTTACTGGGAGAAGGCACTACAATCTACTTACATTATACAGTATATTTTAATAGCAATTCCAAAACGTACAACTAAAACAATGAAAACTGTCCATGAATAAGTGTTTAATCTGGTTCCTTCTGAAGGTTTAGTCACACGCTCTGAGCGCCCTGGTTAAACTCTAACCCCCCTGCTGGCAGAGGCACTTATTAGCAGTGGTGGAAAAAGTACCCAACTGTCATACTTGAGTAAAAGTAAAGATACCTTAAAAGAAAATGACTTAAGTAAAAGTGAAAGTTACCCAGTAAAATACTACTTGAGTAAAAGTCTAAAAGTATTTGGTTTTAAATATACTGAAGTATCAAAAGTAAAAGTATAAATCATTTAAAATTCCTTATATTAAGCAAACCAGTCAACACGATTTTCTTGTTTTTAAAATTTACGGAAAGCCAGGAGCACATTTCAACACTCAGACATAATTTACAAATGAAGCATTTTTGTTTAGTGAGTCTGCCAGATCAGAGGCAGTAGGGATGACCAGGGATGTTCTCTTGATAAGTGTGTGAATTAGACAATTTTACTGTCCTACTAAGCATTTAAAATGTAACGAGTCCTTTTGGGTGTCAGGGAAAATGTATGGAGTAAAAAGTACATTATTTTCTTTTGGAATGTCATGGAGTAAAAGTATTCCTTTAAAGTATCTTTACTAAATTACTTTACACCACTGCTTATTCATCAGCCTTTCTCACTAACTCTCTCCTGGTCCCTGTCCTCCTAACCCTCTCCTCCTAACCCTAACTCTCTCCTGGTCCCTGTCCTCCTAACCCTAACTTTCTCCTGGTCCCTGTCCTCCTAACCCTAACCCTCTCATAGTCCCTCTCCTCCTAACCCTAACCCTCTCCTGGTCCCTGTCCTCCTAACCCTCTCCTCCTAACCCTCTCCTCCTAACCCTAACCCTCTCCTGGTCCCTGTCCTCCTAACCCTCTCCTCCTAACCCTAACCCTCTCTCCTCCTAACCCTAACCCTAACCCTCTCCTCCTAACCCTAACCCTCTCCTGGTCCCTCTCCTCCTAACCCTAACTCTCTCCTGGTCCCTGTCCTCCTAACCCTCTCCTCCTAACCCTAACCCTCTCATAGTCCCTGTCCTCCTAACCCTAACCCTATCCTGGTCCCTGTCCTCCTAACCCTAACCCTCTCCTCCTAACCCTAACCCTCTCCTGGTCCCTCTCCTCCTAACCCTAACCCTCTCCTGGTCCCTGTCCTCCTAACCCTCTCCTCCTAACCCTAACCCTCTCATAGTCCCTGTCCTCCTAACCCTAACCCTCTCCTGGTCCCTGTCCTCCTAACCCTAACCCCCTCCTGGTCCCTGTCCTCCTAACCCTAACCCTCTCCTCCTAACCCTAACCCTCTCCTGGTCCCTCTCCTCCTAACCCTAACCCTCTCCTGGTCCCTGTCCTCCTAACCCTCTCCTCCTAACCCTAACCCTCTCATAGTCCCTGTCCTCCTAACCCTAACCTGGTCCCTGTCCTCCTAACCCTAACCCTCTCCTCCTAACCCTAACCCTCTCCTGGTCCCTCTCCTCCTAACCCTAACCCTCTCCTGGTCCCTCTCCTCCTAACCCTAACCCTCTCCTAACCCTCTCCTCCTAACCCTAACCCTCTCATAGTCCCTGTCCTCTTAACCCTCTCCTCCTAACCCTCTCCTCCTAACCCTAACACTCTCCTAACCCTCTCCTCCTAACCCTAACCCTCTCCTGGTCCCTGTCCTCCTAACCCTCTCCTCCTAACCCTAACCCTCTCCTGGTCCCTGTCCTCCTAACCCTCTCCTCCTAACCCTAACCCTAACCTCTTCCTGTAGTATTGCCATCTGCCCCATTCTAATGTAATGCCATGTTTGCGATATTACCTTGACATGAAGCAATGGAGTTTGACTATCAACTAGACAAATCACGTTATAATAATATAATAGCTTATAATAATAGCATGTCTCAAGGTAGAGCATGATAATAACTGGCAAGATGGCAGTTACCTCAAACTGCTGTATATTTAGAGGAGACCGACACATATAGTTTCCTCATCACGTGCTCCTGCCACGTTGAAATGCTAACCAAACTGAGTTATGTGGTATTTATAGTACAATGAAATACAACTCCCTGTCTGTCGTCTGTCAGTCTGTCAGTCTGTCAGTCTGTCAGTCTTTCAGTCTTTCAGTCTGTCAGTCTAGCCCTAACCCTGTCTGTCTGTCTGTCTGTCTGTCTGTCTGTCTGTCTGTCTGTCTGTCTGTCTGTCTGTCTGTCTGTCTGTCATTTATAAAGCCCTTTTTACATCAGCAGATGTCACAAAGTGCTATACAGAAACCCAGCCTAAAACCCCCAAACAGCAAGCAATGCAGATATAGAAGCACGGTGGCAAGGAAAAACTTTGTAGAAAGGCAGGAAGCTAGGAAAAACCTAGGAACCAGGCTCCGAGGGGTGCCCAGTCCTCTTCTGGCTGTCCCGGGTAGAGATTATGAGAGTACATGGCCATTTAACTCACTTTCAGTGAGTTTGGTTCACATCCGGTGGATAGGGAGCCATTTATTATCTTCAACATAGGAGGGCCAAGCACAGGAAGTAGCTCTTTCAGTAGTTTAGTTGGAATAGGGTCCAAAATGCAGCTTGATGGTTTAGAGGCCATGACTATTTTCATGAATGTGTCAAGAGATACAGGATTAAAAAACTTGAGTGTCTCCCTTGATCCTAGGTCCTGGCAGAGTTGTGCAGACTCAGGACAACTGAGCTTTGGAGAAATACGCAGATTTAAAGAGGTGTCCGTAATTTGCTTTCTAATGATCATGATCTTTTTGTCAAAGAAGTTCATGAATTTATCACTGCTGAAGTGAAAGCCATCCTCTCTTGGGGAATGCTGCTGTTTAGTTAGTGTCACGTCCTGACCAATGAAAGAGGTCATTTGCCATAGTAGAGTGGTCAGGGCGTGGCAGGGGGGTTTGTTTTGGAGGTATTTTGGGGTTTCTGTTTCTATGTGGGTTTGTTCTAGTTATCATTTTCTATGTGTTGGTTTTCACGTTCGGCCGGGTATGGTTTCCAATCAGAGGCAGGTGTCTTTCGTTGTCTCTGATTGGAAGCCATACTTAGGCAGCCTGTTTTTCCTTTGGGGTTGTGGGTAGTTGTTTTCCGTTTAGTCTTAGTACCTGATGGGACTGTTGTTGTTCTTGTTTTGTTGGTTAAGTGTAGTCATTAAAAGATTAAGAATGAGCACTATCCACGCTGCGTCTTGGTCTCATTTTACTACCTCTGTGACAGTTAGCTTTGCGACAGTATCAAAAATATATTTTGGATTGTTCTTATTCTCCTCAATTAAGTTGGAAAAATAGGATGATCGAGCAGCAGTGAGGGCTCTTCGATATTGCACGGTACTGTCTTTCCAGTGCCATTTTCGTTCCAATATTCTGGAAGCTCTTTTCAGGGCTGTTTTTTCTGTATACCAAGGAGGAAATTTCTTGTGACAAATGTTTTTTGTTTTCAGCAGGGCGACTGCATTTAGGGTATTACGAAAGGTTAAATTAAGATCCTCAGTTAGGTGGTTAACCGATTTTTGTATTCTGACATCTGTGGGTAGGTGGAGGGAGTCTGGAAGGGCATCTAGGAATCTCTGGGTTGTTTATAGCATGACTTTTAATGGTTGGGGTCTGAGCAGATTATTTGTTGCGATTGCAAACGTAATAAAATTGTGGTCCGATAGTCCAGGATTATGAGGAAAAACATTAAGATCCACAACATTTATTCCACGGGACAAAACTAGGTCCAGAGTATGACTGTGGCAGTGAGTAGGTCCAGAGACATGTTGGACAAAACCCACTGAGTCGATGATGGCTCCGAAAGCCTTTTGGAGTGGGTCTGTGGGCTTTTCTGTTTGAATATTAGTCACCAAAAATTACAATATTATCTGCTATGACTACAAGGTCCAATAGGAATTCAGGGAACTCGGTGAGGAACGCTGTATATGGCCCAGGAGGCCTGTAAACAGTAGCTATAAAAAGTGATTGAGTCGGCTGCATAGATTTCATGACTAGAAGCTCAAAATACAAAAACGCTACCATTTTTGTTGTTGTTGTAAATGTAAAAAAAAATCATATATGTTAGCAACACCTCCGCCTTTGCGGGAGGAGAGGCCTCATTTAACACAGTAAATTCATCAGGCTTAAGCCATGTTTCAGTCAGGCCAATCACATCAAGATTATGATCAGTGATTAGTTCATTGACTATAACTGCCTTTGAAGTGAGGGATCTAACATTTAGTAGCCCTCTTTTGAGATGTGAGGAATCACGATCTCTTTCAATAATGACAGGAATGGAGGAGGTCTTTATTCCAGTGAGATTGCTAAGGCGAACACCGCCATGTTTAGTTTTGCCCAACCTAGGTCGAGGCACAGACACGGTCTCAATGGGGATAGCTGAGCTGACTACACTGACTGTGCTAGTGGCAGACTCCACTAAGCTGGCAGGCTGGCTAACAGCCTGTTGCCTGGCCTGCACCCTATTTCATTGTGGAGCTAGAGGAGTTAGAGCCCTGTCTATGTTCGTAGATAAGATGAGAGCACCCCTCCAGCTAGGATGGAGTCCGTCACTCCTCAACAGGCCAGGCTTGGTCCTGTTTGTGGGTGAGTCCCAGAAAGAGTGTATGATCGCTGGATGATTCATTTTAAGTCTAATACTGCGGGTAATGGAGTCGCCAATGACTAGGGTTTTCAATTTGTCAGAGCTAATGGTGGGAGGCTTCGGCAGCTCAGACCCTGTAACGGGAGGAGTAGAGACCAGAGAAAACTCAGCATCTGACTCCGACTCGCTGATTAATGGGAAGAACCAGTTGAAAGTCGACACCGGTAGAGTATGCCGACAGCATTTCTTTTCAGAAGCCATGAGAAAATTGTCCAGCTGCTGGGACTGTGCCGGGGGAGGGGAGAGGGGGAGGGGTTATACTGCTATCTGTAATTACTGGTGGCACAGACGCTGGTTTACCCTTTCCTACACTGAAATTACCCTTGCCTAACGATTGCATCTGAAGCTGGGCTTGCAGCATGTCTATCGTCACCATAAGGCGATCGTTCTCCTGTCTGTTATGAGAACAGCGACTGCAATTAGAAGGCATCATGTTAATGTTGCTGTTTACCTTCGGCTGGTGGAGGTCCTGGAGAACCATGTCCAGGTGAAGTGTCCGAGGTGAAAAAGTTGAATGAAAAAAGTCCAGCAAGGAAAAAATTAAGATGTTGGTAAATGTGTTAAATTGGTAAATGTGTTAAATTCAGATTTATTAAACGGTTATTAAAAGTAAAAAACAAAAACAAAAAGTTTACCCTAACCCTGCCTGTCAGTCCGTCTAGCTCTAACCCTGTCTGTCTGTCTGTCTGTCTGTCTAGCCCTAACCCTGCCTGCCTGCCTGCCTGTCTGTCTGTCTGTTTGTCTGTCCATCTAAACCTGCCTGTCTGTCTGTCTAACCCTAACTGTCTGTCTGTCTGTCTGTCTGTCTAACCCTGTCTGTCTGTCTAGCCCTAACCCTGTCTGTCTGTCTAGCCCTAACCCTGTCTATCTATCTAACCCTAACCCTGTCTGTCTATCTAACCCTAACCCTGTCTGTCTGTCTGTCTGTCTGTCCGTCTAACCCTGCCTGTCTGTCTGTCTAACCCTAACTGTCTGTCTGTCTGTCTGTCTGTCTGTCTGTCTGTCTGTCTGTCTGTCTAACCCTGTCTGTCTGTCTGTCTGTCTGTCTGTCTAGCCCTAACCCTGTCTGTCTGTCTAGCCCTAACCCTGTCTATCTATCTAACCCTAAACCTGTCTGTCTATCTAACCCTAACCCTGTCTGTCTATCTAACCCTAACCCTGTCTGTATCTGTCTGTCTGTCTATTTAACCTTAGCCCTGTCTGTATCAGTCTGTCTGTCTGTCTGTCTGTCTGTCTAGCCCTAACCCTGCCTGCCTGCCTGCCTGCCTGTCTGTCTAACCCTGCCTCTCTGTCTGTCTAACCCTAACCCTGCCTGCCTGCCTGCCTGTCTGTCTGTCTGTCTGTCTAGCCCTAAGCCTGCCTGTCTGTCTGTCTGTCTGTCTGTCTGTCTGTCTGTCTGTCTGTCTGTCTGTCTGTCTGTCTAACCCTAACCCTGCCTGCCTGTCTGTCTGTCTGTCTGGCCCTAACCCTGTCTGTCTGTCTAGCCCTAACCCTGTCTATCTATCTAACCCTAATCCTGTCTATCTATCTAACCCTAACCCTGTCTATCTATCTAACCCTAACCCTGTCTGTCTATCTAACTCTAACCCTGTCTGTATCTGTCTGTCTGTCTATTTAACCTTAGCCCTGTCTGTATCTGTCTGTCTGTCTATCTAACCTTAACCCTGTCTGTCTATCTGTCTGTATCTGTCTGTCTAACCCTAACGCTAGTGAGAACAGTATTACTGTATGTGTGAGATACGTCAGAGAACAGTACCAGGTATTAGATACATCAGAGAGCAGTACTATGTATTAGATACATCAGAGAGCAGTACTATGTATTAGATACATCATAGAACAGTACTATGTATTAGATACATCAGAGAGGAGTACTATGTATTAGACACTGCTGTACTATGTATTACAATTTGAACTTCTTCTAAAAACAAGTCTCTCACCGTTGCCGCCTGCAATAGACCACCCTCTGCCCCCAGCTGTGCCCTGGACACCATATGTGAACTGATTGCCCCCCATCTATCTTCAGAGCTCGTGCTACTAGGTGACATAAACTGGGACATGCTTAACACCCCAGCCATCCTACAATCTAAGCTTGATGCCCTCAATCTCACACAAATTATCAATGAACCTACCAGGTACCACCCCAAAGCTGTAAACACGGACACCCTCATACATATCATCCTGACCAACCTGCCCTCTAAATACACCTCTGCTGTTTTCAACCAAGATCTCAGCGATCACTGCCTCATTGCCTGCATCCGTAATGGGTCAGCGATCAAACGACCACCCCTCATCACTGTCAGACGCTCCCTAAAACACTTCAGCGAGCAGGCCTTTCTAATCGACCAGGCCCGGGTATCCTGGAAGGATATTGACCTCATCCTGTCAGTAGAGGATTCCTGGTTATTTTTTTTAAATGCCTTCCTCACCATCTTAAATAAGCATGCCCCATTCAAGAAATTTAGAACCAGGAACAGATATAGCCCTTGGTTCTCTCCAGACCTGACTGCCCTTAACCAACACAAAAACATCCTGTGGCGTTCTGCATTAGCATCGAATAGCCCCCGTGATATGCAACTTTTCAGGGAAGTTAGAAACCAATATACACAGGCAGTTAGAAAAGCCAAGGCTAGCTTTCTCAAGCAGAAATTTGCTTCCTGCAACACCAACTCAAAAAGTTCTGGGACAATATAAAATCCATGGAGAATAAGAGCACCTCCTCCCAGCTGCCCACTGCACTGAGGATAAGAAACTCTGTCACCACCGATAAATCCACAATAATTCAGAATTTCAATAAGCATTTTTCTACGGCTGGCCATGCTTTCCACCTGGCTACCCCTACCCCGGTCAACAGCCCTGCACTCCCCACAGCAACTCGCCCAAGCCTTCCCCATTTCTCCTTCCCCCAAATCCAGATAGCTGATGTTCTGAAAGAGCTGCAAAATCTGGACCCCTACAAATCAGCCGGGCTAGACAACCTGGACCCTTTCTTTCTAAAATTATCTGCCGAAATTGTTGCAACCCCTATAACTAGCCTGTTCAACCTCTCTTTCGTGTCGTCCGAGATTCCCAAAGATTGGAAAGCAGCTGCGGTCATCCCCCTCTTCAAAGGGGGAGACACTCTTGACCCAAACTGCTACAGACCTATATCTATCCTACCCTGCCTCTCTAAAGTCTTCGAAAGCCAAGTCAACAAACAGATTACTGACCATTTCGAATCCCACCGCACCTTCTTCGCTATGCAATCTGGTTTCAGAGCTGGTCATGGGTGCACCTCAGCCACGCTCAAGGTCCTAAACGATATCTTAACCGCCATCGATAAGAAACAATACTGTGCAGCCGTAATCATTGACCTGGCCAAGGCTTTCGACTCTGTCAATCACCACATCCTCATCGGCAGACTCAACAGCCTTGGTTTCTCAAATGATTGCCTCGCCTGGTTCACCAACTACTTCTCTGATAGAGTTCAGTGTGTCAAATCAGAGGACCTGTTGTCCGGGCCTCTGGCAGTCTCTATGGGGGTGCCACAGGGTTCAATTCTTGGGCCAACTCTTTTCTCTGTATACATCAATGATGTCGCTCTCGCTGCTGGTGAATCTCTGATCCACCTCTACACAGACAACACCATTCTGTATACTTCTGGCCCTTCTTTGGACACTGTGTTAACTACCCTCCAGACGAGCTTCAATGCCATACAACTCTCCTTCCGTGGCCTCCAACTGCTCTTAAATACAAGTAAAACTAAATGCATGCTCTTCAACCGATCGCTGCCTGCACCTGCCCGCCCGTCCAGCATCACTACTCTGGACGGTTCTGACTTAGAATATGTGGACAACTACAAATTCCTAGGTTTCTGGTTAGACTGTAAACTCTCCTTCCAGACTCACATCAAACATCTCCAATCCAAAGTTAATTCTAGAATTGGCTTCCTATTTCGCAACAAAGCATCTTTCACTCATGCTGCCAAACATACCCTCGTAAAACTGACCATCCTACCGATCCTCGACTTCGGCGATGTCATTTACAAAATAGCCTCCAATACCCTACTCAATAAATTGGAGGCAGTCTATCACAGTGCCATCCGTTTTGTCACCAAAGCCCCATATACTACCCACCACTGCGACCTGTACGCTCTCGTTGGCTGGCCCTCGCTTCATACTCGTCGCCAAACCCACTGGCTCCAGGTCATCTACAAGACCCTGCTAGGTAAAGTTCCCCCTTATCTCAACTCGCTGGTCACCATAGCAGCACCCACCTGTAGCACGCGCTCCAGCAGGTATATCTCTTTGGTCACCCCCAAAGCCAATTCCTCCTTTGGCCGTCTCTCCTTCCAGTTCTCTGCTGCCAATGACTGGAACGAACTACAAAAATCTCTAAAACTGGAAACACTTATCTCCCTCACTAGCTTTAAGCACCAGCTGTCAGAGCAGCTCACAGATTACTGCACCTGTACATAGCATCTATAATTTAGCCCAAACAACTACCTCTTCTCCTACTGTATTTATTTTTGCTCCTTTGCACCCCATTATTTCTATTTCTACTTTGCACTTTCTTCTACTACAAATCTACCATTCCAGTGTTTTACTTGCTATATTGCATTTACTTTGCCACCATGGCCTTTTTTGCCTTTACCTCCCTTATCTCACCTCATTTGCTCACATTGTATATAGACTTATTTTTCTACTGTATTATTGACTGTATGTTTGTTTTACTCCATGTGTAACTCTGTGTTGTTGTATGTGTCAAACTGCTATGCTTTATCTTGGCCAGGTCGCAATTGTAAATGAGAACTTGTTCTCAACTTGCCTACCTGGTTAAATAAAGGACTTGTTCTCAAGGATTAGGGTCCATCCAGAACGTCTTGGATCCATGTGTAACTCCGTGTTGTTGTATGTGTCAAACTGCTTTGCTTTATCTTGGCCAGGTTGCAATTGTAAATGAGAACTTGTTCTCAACTTGCCTACCTGTTTTTTTTTGTTTTTTTTGATATGTCAGATAGTAGTCCAATTTTGTATATTGTATTTCATATGCCAAGGCAGCAGCTACTCTTCCTGGGGTCCAGCAAAATGAAAGCAGTTTATACAATTTTAAAAACATTACAATACATTCACAGACTCTGTACCCTCAGGCCCCTACTCCACCACTACCACATATATACAGTACACAATCCATGTATACGTGTGTGTCTAGTGCGTATTGTCACAGCTCCTCCTCTGCAGTGCAGGGGTGGTTCCTCCTGCAGGCAGAGGAGGGTCGTTAGTGATTGGAGCCACCTGGGCTCAGGGTATTTAAACCTGCTGCTTCACTAACCACTCTTCTCTCTCTCTGCTCCTCCAGGTATGATCCACCTGGGCTCAGGGTATTTAAACCTGCTGCTTCACTAACCACTCTCTCTCTCTCTCTCTCTCTCTCCTCCAGGTATGATCCTGTTTTGTTTGTTCCTTTGTAGGTTTACTTAGTTTCCACTCAGTCATGTTCCCACACACAGATTCATGCATCCATGCACTTTACATACACCCTACATTATGACATTTCCACACCTCATTCCTTTTTCTTTGTTTAGAGTTAATAGTTTTGTTTTACAATAAAGAACCTTTTGAATTGGCCTATACCTGTTGTTGATGTCCCCTCATTTTTGCCACAGGCTATGAGCCGGCCTGTGACAGTATGCTATCGTGTGTGTTTGTATGCATGTGCCTGTGTTTGCTTCACAGTCCCCGCTGTTCCATAAGGTATTCTTTTGTATCTGTTTTTTAAATCTAATTTTACTGCTTGCATGACTTACTCGATGTGGAATAGAGTTCCATGTAGTCATGGCTCTATTTAGTACTGTGCGCCTCCCATAGTCTGTTCTGGACTTGGGGACTGTGAAGAGACCTCTGGTGGCATGTCTTGTGGGGTATGCATGGGTGTCTATATCCCTCATAAAAACAAGTACTGATGAAGTCCATCTCTCCTCCACTTTGAGCCAGGAGAGATTTACATGCATATTATTAATATTAGCTCTCTGTGTACATCCAAGGGCCAGCCGTGCTGCCCTGTTCTGAGCCAATTGCAATTTTCCTAAGTCCTTTTTTGTGGTGCCTGACCACACGACTGAACAGTAGTCCAGTTTGCGACAAAACTAGGGCCTGTAGGACCTGCCTTGTTGATAGCAGCACTAAGAAGGTAGAGCAGCGCCTTATCATGGACAGACTTCTCCCCGTCTTAGCTACTACTTTATCAATAGCAGGCTGAGACCTGCTGAACTGTATCAGACAACTTTTTTGCTATTGTACCTAACATTTTACCTAACATTTTAAACATTTTAACAGTTTACAACAAAGGAGTTTTTTTTTTACCGGGAACGTGTCTCCGGTAAAACATGTACTTTGCCATGATTGTCAGTTATGTAGCTGCTCTACTGATAATCTCAGTGCGTCCTTGCTGGGATGACACAAATCTACTGCCGGAGAATATCTACACCAAACACATTGGTTCACCGATCCACCGGAGCGGACTATACACAGCATACCATAATGTTCTGAATAATGACCAAGTCTACCTCGCTCCCTATTCCACTGAACCGCTTAGGCGTGACAAACACAAGTCCAACATTTATCGGAAACTGTTAAACTACCTGTTCACTACCCTGCTGCTCTCCGGGGATGTGCAACTTAATCCTGGGCCTAACATCACCGAGCCAGCGATACTCACCGGAGTGGAAAGCAGGGGATGGCCTCGTCCACAGATCATCGCCGCTGTGGAAGTGGGTGAGTGCTATCGTCCCATGGTTTCTCTCGATTCACCCGGCTCCAGGATAGATTTTAACTCTTCAAACATACCCAAGCCGCTATATGCGATCCCTGACTTTGCTTCTGGTACGCAAGTCGTTTTAATTAGTTCCCCACATCCAGTGCAAGCGGGAGGGATTGTTGGTTCCGCTACCGAACTGCCCCTAATCAAAACGGCCTAAACCCAGCTGTCAGAAAACACAGAAAATTTAACTTTTTTCAATGTGTCAATCACTCTCGAGTCATCTGGGACCCACGGGCTAAGCCCAAGGGACTACTAGGAGGGCACTTGAACATTCGTAGTGTCATTCCAAAAAGTGATCAAATTCAACATCTACTCACAGACTCCAACCTTGACTTCCTCTGCCTCTCAGAGACATGGCTCCATAAAAACTCTCCATGTGCTGCTTTGATTGTGCCTGGCTACAATGTTTTCAGGAGAGACAGGATTGAAGGAAGAGGAGGGGGTCTGATGATTTACATTAAAGAACATATCCGATGTAAACAAATTGAGTGGTCATGTGATAATGAACTAGAATGTATTGGCCTGAACGTTACACTGTCTCCCCAAATGTCTTTTACCCTTATTGGAATGTATAGACCACCTTCCACCAAAAGTGTGTTTTTTGATCAGTTTAATAACATGCTTAGGGAATGTGATTTTGGGAAGGAGGTCATCTTAATGGGAGATTTTAATATTAATTATGAAGACAAGGCTTGTAGGAAAACCCTCAAACGGATCACTAATACCTTTGACCTTACACAGCTCGTTAAAGGGTCAACCAGGGTGACTTGTTGCTCTAAAACACAGATTGATTTGGTGTTCAGTAATAAACCAGAGAGAGTGACTAAATCATTCAATATGGTTACTGGGCTGTCTGATCATAATTTGACACTTATAGCCAGAAAGTTGTCTAAGAGCAGGTTTAAGCTCTCTACTGTTAGAAAGCCGGATCAACTAAGAATACCTAAGAGTGAATTAAACTATTTTGAAAACGCAATTAATGGAATTAACTGGAATGATCTCTTGTCCTATACAGACGTGGAAGCTGATAGTGAGGTTTTTCTATCCACAATCCAGGCTATAATAAATGGTTTCCTAAAGAAAATCAAATCCAAACCTGGCCAAAAGAGCACTCTTCCTTGGCTAAATGGAGAAATTTGGAAATTGATGAAAGAACGAGATTATGCTCTAAAAACAGCCCTAAAATCCAAATTAGAGCATGACAGACGTAGGTTTACCATGTTGAGAAATAAGGTGATGAAAGAAATCAGACAGGCCAAGGCAAACTTTTTTATTAACATAATTGGTGAGGCAAAGGGAAATTCAAAATTGATCTGGGAGAATCTAAAAAAGTTAACAGGGAAAGACCATAGTAAAACTGCAAAAAGACTAGAAATCATGGTGAATAACAATCTAACACAGGATGCAGTCAAAATAGCAATAGCCTTCAATTCCTACTTCATTGACTCTGTCAAGGTACTGACACAGAACCCCTCCACTGGTTTATTGGGCTCAGTGCTAGTGAATGATGCTCAACCTGTCTTCATCATAAGGGAGGTTTCTGAGTCAAAGGTGAACAAGGTGATTAGCTCACTAAAGAACTCTAAATCCAAAGATGTGTTTGGGCTGGACTCTACCTTTCTTAAAAACTACAAAGAGTCACTCATTGGCCCCATTACTAAGGTCACCAACACATCTATTGGTCTGGGGGTGTTGCCAAGGGTACGGAAGTCAGCCCTAATAATGGCCATGTTTAAATCGGGCGACCCTGCTGACGTGAGTAACTACAGGCCCATTAGTATACTACCTGTAGTGTCGAAGGTTGTTGAAAAGTGTGTAGCAGAACAACTGATTTCCCACCTCAACAACAGCCCCTTCACATTACACCCCATGCAGTTTGGCTTCAGAGCGAAACACTCCACAGAAACGGCCAACTGCTTTTTTCTGGAAAATGTGAAGTCCAAGATGGACAAAGGCGCGTTGTTGGGGCTGTGTTTCTGGACCTAAGGAAGGCTTTCGATACTGTTAACCATGAGATTCTCATCACAAAATTGTCCAAGTTCAACTTTTCCCCCGATGCCTTGAGATGGATGAAATCATACCTTGAAGGCAGAACTCAGTGTGTCAGAGTGAGCAATGAGCTATCGCACACTCTTAGCTATGATGTGGGCGTGCCCCAAGGGTCAATACTGGGGCCCCTCTTGTTCAGCCTGTACATTAATGATCTGCCTTCCGTCTGCACTGGGTCTGAAGTTCAAATGTATGCAGATGATACAGTGATATATGTGCATGCAAAGAGCAAACAACAAGCTGCACAAGAACTCACTACTGTAATGGTCCAGGTTACAAAGTGGCTCAGTGACTCGTGTTTGCATCTCAATGTGAAAGAAACTGTTTGCATGTTCTTCACAAAGAGGGCAACAGATGCTACTGAGCCAGATGTCTGTGTCAGGGGAGAAGCTCCAGGTGGTATCTGATTTTAAGTACCTTGGAATCATACTTGATTCCAACCTCTCTTTTAAAAAGCATGTGAAAAAGGTAATTCAAATAACCAAATTCAACCTAGCTAATTTCCGATTTATACGAAATTGTTTGACCACAGAGGTAGCAAGACTGTACTTCAAATCGATGATACTCCCCCACTTAACATACTGCTTGACTAGTTGGACCCAAGCTTGCTATACAACATTAAAACCTATTCAGTCTGTCTACAAACAGGCTCTCAAAGTGCTCGATAGGAAGCCCAATAGCCATCATCACTGTTACATCCTCAGAAAGCATGAGCTCCTGAGTTGGGAAAATCTGGTGCAATACACCGACGCATGTCTTGTATTCAAGATCCTAAATGGCCTAGCTCCCCCTCCACTCAGTACTTTTGTTAAACAGAAAATCCAAACATATGGCAGCAGATCCACAAGGTCTGCCATGAGAGGTGACTGTATAGTTCCCTTAAGGAAAAGCACCTTTAGTAAATCCGCTTTCTCTGTGAGAGCGTCCCATGTCTGGAATACACTGCCATCAGACACACATAACTGCACCACATATCACACTTTCACAAAATGCATGAAGACATGGCTAAAGGTCAATCAGATTTGTGAACATAATCCCTAGCTGTGTATTGCCGCTTTCCATGTTGTCTGTAGCTTGTGAGGTGTGGAAACACTTTGTTTTTATGGATTTTGTCTTGTTGCTTTTTGTTCTATGTTACTCTGTCTGTATGCTACATCTTGCTTGTCCTATGTTGCTCTGTCTTTATGCTATGTCTTGCTTGTCCTATGTTACTCTGCGTGTGCTCACTGTTCTATGTTTGTCTATATTGTAATTGTTTTTAATAACCTGCCCAGGGACTGCGGTTGAAAATTAGCCGGCTGGCTAAAACCGGCACTTTTACTGAAACGTTGATTAATGTGCACTGTCCCTGTAAAAATAAAATAAACTCAAACCATATGTTTTGACCGTGACAGTTTACAATCTAGTGTTACTCCAAGCAGTTTAGTCATCTCAACTTGCTCAATTTCCACATTATTTATTACAACAAATAGTTGAGGTTTAGGGTTTAGTGAATGATTTGTCCCAAATACAATGCTTCTAGTTTTATACATATTTAGGACTAACTTAATCCTTGCCACCCACTCTGAAACTAACTGCAACTCTTTAAGTGTCATTTCAGTCACTGTAGTAGCTGACGTGTATAGTGTTGAGTCATCCGCATACATAGACACTCTGGCTTTCCTCAAAGCCAGTGGCAATTCATTAGTAAAGATTGAAAAAAGTTAGGGGCCTAGACAGCTGCGCTGGGGAATTCCTGAATCTACCTGGATTATGTTGAAGAGGCTTCCATTAAAGAACACCCTCTGTGTTCTGTTAGACAGGTAACTCTTTATCCACAAAATTCTATTCTTAGGTAGCGGAATGACTTTTGCTTTCCTCCAAGCCTGAGGGCACACACTCTCTAGTAGGCTTAAATTGAAGATGTGGCAAATAGGAGTGTCAATATTGTCCGCTATTATCCTCAGTAATTTTCCATCCAAGTTGTCAGACACAGGTGGCTTGTCATTGTTGATAGACAACAATGATTCTTTCACCTCTTCCACACTAAGTTTACGGAATTAAGAAATTACAATGCTTGACTTTCATAATTTGGTCAGATATACTTGGATGTGTAGTGTCAGCGTTTGTTGCTGGCATGTCATCCCTGAGTCTGCTAATCTTGCCAATGAAAAAGTCATTAAAGTAGTTGGCAATATCAGTTGGTTTTGTGATGAATGTCTGTTTCAATAAATGATGGAGCTGAGTTTGCCTTTTTTCCCAAAATGTCATTTAATCCAAAGCTTTTTACTATCATTCTATATTTATCTTGGTTCATAGTGTAGTTTCTTCTTCTTTTTATTCAGTTTAGTCACATGATTTCTCAAATTGCAATAATTATTCCAATCGGTTGTGCAGCCAGACTTATTTGACATTCCTTTTGCCTCATCCCTCTCAACAATAAAATTTTTTAATTCCTCATCAGTCCATGGGGATTTAACAGTTTTTACAGTCATTTTCTTAATCGGTGCTTATTAGCAACTGGAATAAGCAATTTCATAAATGTGTCCAGTGCAGCGTCTGTTTGCTTCTCATTACACACCACGGACCAACAGATATTCTTTACATCAACAACATAGGTGTCACGCACTTCTTCATCATCCGATGATATAGCGAAATCGTCGTCTGAAAGTGTGGACCAATACGCAGTAGAGTTGGTGTTCATTTTCTTAATTTATTAAAGAACGTTGAACACGAGAAAACAAGAAAACAATAAGCACGACAAATGACAGTTTTGCAGGCTCACAAAAACACGCAATGCAAAAACAATCTCCCACAAATCCCAAACACAAACACACCCTAATATATGGGACTCTCAATCAAAGGCAAAGAGAAAACACCTGCCTTCAATTGAGAGTCTCAACCCCAATTAATCAACCATAGAAATACAGACTACCTAGACTAGACATAGAATTACCTAAACATAGATCATAAACCAAAAACCCAGAAATACTAAATCAAAACGCCCTTTTCCCAAAACACCACCCTGAACCACATAAAACAAATACCCTCTGCCACATCCTGACCAAACTAGAATACCAATTAACCCTTATACTGGCCAGGACGTGACAGTACCCCCCCCTTAAAGGTGCTAACCCCGGAAGCACCTTAACAAAAATAACCCCAAACAACACCAAAAGAAAAATTCCCCCCTACTAAAAAGGGAGGGGTGGGAGGGTGGCTGCCGTCAACGATAGCACTGTGCTACACCCCCCCCTTCCCAACCCACCTGTCTCTGGAGGTGGCTCCGGTTCTGGCCGTTCCAGGCTGTCGGGGCAGTCTGGCAGCTCAGGGCAGTCGGGGCAGTCTGGCAGCTCGGGGCAGTCTGGCAGCTCGGGGCAGTCTGGGCAGTCTGGCAGCTCGGGGCAGCTCGGGGCAGCTCGGGGCAGCTCGGGGCAGCTCGGGGCAGTCTGGCAGCTCGGGGCAGTCTGGCAGCTCGGGGCAGTCTGGCAGCTCGGGGCAGTCTGGCAGCTCGGGGCAGTCTGGCCACTCTGGCAGCTCCTGACTAGTGGGTGGCTCTGGCGATTCCTCACTGACGGGCGGCACTGGTGACTGTTGACTGGCGGGCAGCTCTGGTGACTGTTGACTGGCGGGCAGCTCTGGTGACTGTTGACTGGCGGGCAGCTCTGGTGACTGTTGACTGGCGAGGCTGGGTTTACGCACTTGAAGCCTGGTGCGTGGTGCTGGTACTGGGCGTACCAGATTGGGAACACGCACCTCCAGGCTAGTGCGGGGAGCGGGAACAGGACGAGTCGGACTGGGCTGACGTACTTCCGGGTCCGCACGAGAGACAGGAGCTGGAAACCTAGGGCTATGGAGGCGCACAGTCGGTCTTGATCTTACCTCCTGCACAACCCGTCCTGGCTGGATGGAACTAGTAGCCCTGTACGAGCGGGGTGCTTGTACAGGGCGGACTGGGCTGTGCAGGGAGCTGATGGTAGCCGTGCGTAGAGCAGGAGTTGGGTAGCCTGGTCCTCGGAGGCGTACCGGCGACCAGATGCGCTGCGCAGGCATCCTCCTACCAGGCTGGATGCCCGCTCTAGCACGGCACCTGCGAGGGGCTGGAATAACGCGCACCGGACTGTGCGTGCGTATGGGTGAGATAGTGCGCTCCTCAGCAAAACATGGCGCTCTCCACCTCATACGCTCCTTCATATAACCACAGGTAGCTGGCTTCCGGCTCTTCCTATGCCTAGCCAAACTACCCGTGTGCCCCCCAAAAAAAATGTATTGGGGGTGTCTCTCGTGCTTCAACGCCAGTCTTGATCCTCGGAAATGTTCCCGGTCCTTACCAGCCATACTCCATGGGCCTTCTCCGGCCATAACCTGCTCCCATGTCCATCTCTCCCGATTGTCCAAATCAAAATTCTTCTGCTCCCTCCTCTGCTGCTTGGTCCTGGTTATGTGGGAGATTCTGTCACGCACTTCTTCATCATCCGATGATATAGCGAAATTGTCGTCTGAAAGTGTGGACCAATACGCAGTAGAGTTGGTGTTCATTTTCTTAATTTATTAAAGAACGTTGAACACGAGAAAACAAGAAAACAATAAGCACGACAAATGACAGTTTTGCAGGCTCACAAAAACACGCAATGCAAAAACAATCTCCCACAAATCCCAAACACAAACACACCCTAATATATGGGACTTTCAATCAAAGGCAAAGAGAAAACACCTGCCTTCAATTGAGAGTCCCAACCCCAATTAATCAACCATAGAAACACAGACTACCTAGACTAGACATAGAATTACCTAAACATAGATCATAAACCAAAAACCCAGAAATACTAAATCAAACGCCCTTTTCCCAAAACACCACCCTGAACCACATAAAACAAATACCTTCTGCCACGTCCTGACCAAACTACAATACCAATTAACCCTTATACTGGCCAGGACGTGACAATAGGAATCACAACAAAACTTATTGTATGACCTCTTATACACTATATTAGTTCCAGCATTTAGAACTTTGGTTTTCCTAGATATGGCTACTATATTGTGATCACTACATCCGATGGATTTGGATACTGCTTTCAAGCAAATTTCTGTTCCATTGGTAAAGATGTGATCAATACATGTTGATGATTTCATTCCTGTGCTGTTTGTAACCACCCTGGTAGGTTGATTGATAACCTGAACCAGGTTGCAGGCACTGTCTATAGTTTGTAGCTTTTTCCAGAGTGGGCAGCCTGATGAAAGCCAGTTAATATTTAAATCACCCAGAAAATATACCTGTCTGTTGATATCGCATACATTATCAAGCATTTCACACATGTCATCCAGATACTGACTGTTAGCACTTGGTGGTCTAGAGCAGCTTCCCACCAGAATGGGCTGTAGGTGAGGCAGATGAACCTGTAGCCAGATTACTTCAACAGTATTTAATTATTTTATTTTTATTTAACTAGGCAAGTCCGTTAAGAACAAATTCTTAATGACGGCCTACCATTGGTTCAGAGTTTGTTTTGACATTTTAACCTACGTGTCGTGATCAAGGAACCCAAACCGGCTGTGCGCGTGCGCCATCGTGCATACATTTATTTTGTCCCCCCACACCAAACGCGATCACGACACGCAGGTTAAAATATCAAAACAAACTCTGAACCAATTACATTCATTTGGGGACAGGTCGAAAAGCATTAAACATTTATGGCAATTTAGCTAGCTAGCTTGCACTTGCTAGCTAATTTGTCCTATTTAGCTAGCTTGCTGTTGCTAGCTAATTTGTCCTGGGATATAAACATTGAGTTATTTGACCTGAAATGCACAAGGTCCTCTACTCCGACAATTAATCCACACATAAAACGGTCAACCGAATCGTTTATAGTCATCTGTCCTCCTTCCAGGCTTTTTCTTCTTTGGACTTTATATTGCGATTGGCAACTTTCATAAATTAGGTGCATTACCGCCACTGACCTCGTTCGTCTTTCAGTCACCCACGTGGGTATAACCAATGAGATGGCACGTGGGTACCTGCTTCTATAAACCAATGAGGAGATGGGAGAGGCAGGACTTGCAGCGCGATCTGCTTCACAAATAGAACTGACGGTCTATTTTAGCCCTTGGCAACGCAGACGCTCATTGGCGCGCACGAGCAGTGTGGGTGCAATAATTTAATATAGATTCTCGCACACAACGTGAGCAGTGTAGTCAGCCTGTAACATTACATGTTTTATTCCCCAACACTAAAAACGTGTAACAGCATCAGCTCTAATAAAGTGTTCATTTTAGGGCTGTCAAACAATTGCGATTAATTGCAATTTTTGAATCTGCTCAAAAAAAAAAAAATTGAATAGCATTTTCACCATAATCAACACAATGTTCACTGTAACTATTAATGCTGTCAATGTTTAAGTAGGCCTACTCCCTCTAATCAATGTTCTGGAAGTTTAATACTTGCCTGCACACACCCACACACTGTTAAAGCTGCAGGCTTTCTAAATGAGTGTTCACTTCAAGAAAAAAAAGAAGTCTTTATGGATACAAAGAACAAAGAGCCTTTAAACCTGTCCAACAATGTTCTGACTTCCACAGAAGACAACAGATCAGCTAGGGCTGAGTTAGTTTAACTGCTTACACACGTTTTCAAAACGGTCTCCTTTTTTCAAAACTCTACACACAATTCCCTAAACTGCACACACACAAAATGCAAAATGCCTCACATCTCCTTCAAAATGTAACACTGCATTCAAAATGCCATAAACACATGTCAGAATGAAGCATTTGCATCAAATGTCAAACACGGCTTTCATAATAGTACATTTTTGGATATACCATGTAAACACTGTTCTAAAGCTTAAGCTCTTTGGTCTTTCATAGGCTTATATCTACATTTCAATACAATGTTCTACAGTGAAAGTAATCTGCTGAGAGGGGTAACAAGTACACTGTAAACACCAATGCAATGTAGAAACAGAAAATATTTATTAGGCCAAACATTACTGTTGTATACAGTAGCATACAACAAAACCATAAACATATGTAAACCAAAAGTATATTCTTTATAATACAGTAAAGAACACAATTGTGTGTGTGGGGTCCCGGGGGGCAGTCACCAGTGCTAAGCTTCGCTTCATCTCTTCTCCGGGCTGGGTCTGGCCACAATACTTCGTCCACATCACAAGATACGTTTTCTCTTGCCAAACATGGAGGGAAGCATCTCCTAGCATGGCGTATCCAACCTTGGACAGAGGCAACCTCTATGTCCCCACATGCGTCCTTCATTGCCTGGAGAAGCGGCATGCGGGCATAGGGTTGGCGATCATACACTTTCCAGCGCCAGGCTGAGAAGAATTCCTCTATGGGATTTAGAAAAGGTGAATATGGGGGTAGGTACAAAACTACAAATTGTGGATGGGTGGCAAACCAGTTTTGGACCAGAACAGCCCGGTGAAAACTAACATTGTCCCATAAAACCACAAATCTAGCAGGCTCCTGATCTGGATCAGGGACAAGCATTGTTGTAAATTGCATCCAGAAAAGTGAGCATATCGCCGGTGTTGTACGGACCCAGTGTGGCATTGTGATGGAGGACCCCGTTTTGAGTGATGGCAGCACACATAGTTATATTACCCGCACGCTGTCCAGGGACATTGGTAATTGCCCTCTGTCCTATTACATTTCTTCCGCGGCGCCTGGTTTTGGTGAGGTTGAAGCCAACCTCATCCACATAAATAAATTAATGGCGAATTACATGGGCATCCAGCTCCAATACTCTCTGTAACAGACAAAAGGATATACAGATGAGTAAATATGGTATGTCTGAAGTACTGGAAGTAGTGTTGCATACATACCTCTACAAAGTCATGTCGCATATTCTTGACTGTCAGAGTTTCTCTCAAATGGCACCTTGTAAAGTTGTTTCATCGTCACTCGGTGCCGTTGGAGGATGCGTTGTATGGTCGACAGGCTACAGCATTGATGTTGTTAAATATGGTGTCATTATTCAAGATATGCTCTCTTCTCTCGAATCCTAATTGCATTGTTGGCCAAAACCATATTTATAATTGCAGTCTCTTGTACATCTGTAAACAAGCGTCCTCGTCCTCCATGATGTCTTTGCCTTTCCACTCTGTACAGAATTCAAACACAGTATGTGTTCAGCATAGGAACTGGAAACAATGTACTAAAAAAGGTAGTACAGCATGATAACCAACCTCATTCATTCAATGTAGTGCAGTAAATGGATGGCTTAGAGTTACAAATGTTTATGCAATACTATGCAGTCATACGTATTTTACAGTACATTACTGTGTCGTGTCTTTGGCTATGCCGGATTAAGTGATATGACATGCTATTCTATAAAATCCTTTCTCTGTAATTAATATCATCTCATTAGCTAATCATGTAAATGTAATTAACTAGAAAGTCAAGACACCACGGAAGTGTTTATAGAGCCGTTATCTTCAGAATAAACTTAAGACTTAGTAATATTTTACATCGATAGCCGTCATCTTAATCGTCACCTTATTTTCAGTCTCATAATGAAAGTGGTAAATTCTTGGTTATCTTCACGAACCCTGGCTAACAAGTTGAATCAGCAATACAAAATTGGGTTTAATTATTTTGTTTACTAAATACCTAACTAATCACACAGAATACAAATGTCATACAGAAAATGGCCCTGGTGGACGGAACCGACATGGTGGCTTGTTACACAACGAAGGGGGTTGGGCTTGAATGAAAGAGCGGGAAGACTTAGGAACAAAGAAACAGCAGCTATGCTATCGTAAATACAGAATCTTATGCATTCCAAATTACCGCCCATTTGGAAAAAGAAAATGCAATAAACATTTGAGCTGCGCTTCGGTAGATTGGGCGTAGATGCTGGCCGGGTCGGCCAACAGATCTTCCGGTCCTCGGAAGAATGTCTCTGGTGGTAAATTGGATACGTGGTGGTATCTTCGTCTGTGGTAGACTGGATCCGTCGTCCGTCCTTTCCTAGCCCACGTCTACAGCGACCGCTGCTAACTCAACGGCTAGGAAGTATCACTTCTGTAGTGAATAAATTCAAAGTTCATACCATTTGCAACCAAAGCTCATGCCGAGGTTGGCTCAGTTCTGTACTTGACGTGTGTCCTTGTAACGCAGAGGCTGCAGACCTCACGTAGTGGAACCCTTGGAGAACATTGGTCATTGTCTTATATAGTGGTGAGGGGAGGAGGGTGTGTTTCATCGTTTATAACCCCCGTCTCTTCACAGGGGCGGGCCACTGATCAAGCAGGGCACTTTCCTTATGAAAACCCAATTCTCTCATTTGGAAGCTAAAATTACATTTAATCTCCTAACAAACAACGTCAATATCAAAATTTCAATTGCATAACAATTCCATGTGACTCTGATAACTAGAGGGTGTATACTTTCCCAGGTACAGTTTATGTCGTCCTGTCATCAGTCATAATGTCTCAGATGACAACCGAACTGACATCCATACTCATTAAGTTACAAAGCATATTTCCAACTGGTTTTATTACCAAAATATAGTTCCTTTTCCCCATTTGTTTGATGTTCCCAGACTCTCTATATTTAACAAAGGCTATTCAACAGTCCTTCAGTAGAGTCAGAAAGAGAGGGGAAGGGAGAAAGGTATTTATGGGGGGGGGTCATAAACCTTACCCACAGGCCAACGTCATGACAACTGTAATGCTAAAATAGTCATTAGATAGTTGCATACCTGTTCTCATTTCTGAAGGTTTGAATTATGGACGCCACTGTAAATCCACTCAAGTTGGGCTGGACTCTCAGTCCAGCCTCTCTCATGGTCAAACCGTGGTTGATCACATGATCAACAAGTGTTGCCCTAATCTCATCAGAGATGGCTCTCCTTCCTTCTCTTCTTTGCCCTCGTCCTCTTCGTTGTTGTCCCCTGCCTCCTACTCCTCTTGCTCTCTGTCCATTGTTGGTAGCCATTGTTCAAAACAAGTAATCTGACCTTTGCCCTATTTATAGGCCTATACTACAGTAAAGCAGTGATTGGTTAGTGATCAGTTAAGCAATTAGTGTTTGCACATGTGAGGAGTGTGTGTGTGACCTGTGACCCATAAGTGTAGCATTTTGATTGGTTGTGTTTGGAAAAGGAAAGCAAGTCACTTCCTGTTAGATTTTTGTGTTTTAGGTAGAGAATTGTGTGTAGTGTTTTGAAAAAAGTGTTTTATGCAATTGACAACTGAGTCAAAGGCTGAGAAATAGCTTATGGTTTTGGATATTTAGTGTGTAGTTTTGCACTTTGAGTGAGAGGTTTCAAAAATCGTGTGACATGAAAAGATTTTGTGTGTAAGCAGTTGGAAAAAACTGTAATGTAAAATAACATACAGTTAGTAGATCTAGCCTAGGCTAAGGATCCATGCTCTTCTTCAAAATGAACTAGTCACAAGCTGCTACTACTAGAATTGGGATCATTTAATTACATCTTTTGAGCTGAGAAATACAACTAAAACAGTAGTTACATGAAAGAGACGTGATGTTGTGACTAAAATCATTGTGGGAAGTTAGTTGAATCAAGAGGGATTCAGCCATGGCATTGTAAACATTATTTTGGTTAGCTAGCTACTTCTGTACAAATGATATTTTTGCTGTCATCTAAAGAAACGCCTGGGAATGTGTTTATGTGTGAACTTTCTGTAAGTTTTACATCTAAATTGTTGCTCAAAGCTGTGAGCATAGTGCACCACAATAGAGACAGACATGGCTAACGTTCACCATCCCACACTGTAGAGGTGTTAGTTGGTGAACCTTTTGAAAAGTGTTAGTTTAACATTATTTCTGGGGGTCACAATTAATTTCTAAGAAAGTGCTAAATTTAACACTGTGGTTGTTAAAATTCTCAAATTTGCTGTGTGGACAAAGCATTCATCAGAGCTGAAAGAAAATGGAAGATGGCCATTCTGAATGACAAACAAGTGTTTTCCTGAAAGCACCTGACTGAAAGACTATAAGACATGACTGACTGACAACCAGTTACAGTCACTAACCAGTCTTGCCTACATGACTGACAACCAAGTCCAGTTTGTTCCAGTCACTAACCAGTCTTGCCTACGTGACTGACAACCAAGTCCAGTTTGTTACAGTCACTAACCAGTCTTTATTTTCAGCCCAAGATCTCTTAAGATATTGACTCAGAAACCGACCAAGGCCCGCTCAGGTAATACCTCCCATCGTTCCGTAGCAGTATAATCGTACTGGTGTCTATTCTGCCAGTCTATACTGTTTTAATCATGTACCCATTTGTTTGAACTCCACGTATCTCTGCTATTGTTAGCTCAAAAGAGAAGCCTACTGTGGTCTGCTCACCTGGTGCATTTAGTTCAAAGGTGAATTCCATAAACTTGAATAGCTCCTTGGTTTTCAAATCATGTAGAGGGCTTGGGCTGTTGCACAATAAAAACCAAAGGCCATGTAAGTCAGTTTGTAACATTCCATCATTGGTTACTCTGAAACTTCCCCATATTGACATTGGCTGCAGCTTCAGGCCCTATGGGGCTAACCTTGGAAAAGTCATTCACATGTCTACTCCTTCCTCTATTACTAAAACGGAAAGACCACATGGTGCAGTTAAATGTAATCTTATAGCCACATCATCTATATCAATATCAACCATCAGACAGGGCCTGCAACCGCCTATTGAACGTAGCTTGTTTAAGTTGGAGACTCCATGTGACTTTAAATATTGTAAAAGACTTGGGTTGATGCATCTGAACACAAGGAGATGAATTCATTAACTGGATTACATCAAGATTCGGGCTGCGCACACAAATCTGAACATTCTTATATTGACCGAAACTTGGATCTCTGGGGGACAGTGTGGATATTAATATTGAGGGTGATCATGTGTTCTGAGCTGACAGACATGGTGGTGGAGTGGACATTCTTATTAAAAATAATTTCTGTCTCTTTACTGAAATCCATTCGCTACTATCTTTAAGCCTTTGTCTGCGGAAAAATGTACCCATAACTGTTATAGAGTCTACCGTCCTCCCTTGGCTAACCTTTGCACTCGAGGAGTTAACTAGTTTGTTGTCTTCTTTTACCAAATCATAAGTCATTATCCTGGGTGACCTAAATTATAATTGGGAAATACAGGCTTCAGACTATCTATAAGGTGTGTAATGATCTGAACCTAACCCAGCTGGTGACTAAGACTACAAGGCCCAACCCTAAACGAATACACCAGAGACGTATGTTTCTACTGGTGTCTTTGCCTAAGACATTAGTGACCATTGCCCAGTTTTATTACACCACTTTGCACACACATTTGAATACATTTTGAAATCAATAAATGATTTTTCATGTTTTATTTTAGAATTTCAGTCAGTAGATAACCTTAGTTTGTATTTGTATTTATTGTGGATCCCCATTAGTTGACACCAAGGCAGCAGCTACTGTACCTGGGGTTTATTATGGATCCCCATTAGTTCCTGCCAAGGCAGCAGCTACTCTTCCTGGGGTTTATTATGGATCCCCATTAGTTGACACCAAGGCAGCAGCTACTCCTCCTGCGGTTTATTATGGATCCCCATTAGTTCCTGCCAAGGCAGCAGCTACTCTACCTGGGGTTTATTATGGATCCCCATTAGTTCCTGCCAAGGCAGCAGCTACTCTACCTAGGGATTATTATGGATCCTCATTAGTTCCTGCCAAAGCAGCAGCTACTCTTCCTGGGGTTTATTATGGATCCCCATTAGTTCCTGCCAAAGCAGCAGCTACTCTACCTGGGGTTTATTATGGATCCCCATTAGTTGACACCAAGGCAGCAGATACTCTTCCTGGGGTTTATTATGGATCCCCATTAGTTCCTGCCAAGGCAGCAGCTACTCTACCTGGGGTTTATTATGGATCCCCATTAGTTCCTGCCAAGGCAGCAGCTACTCTTCCTGGGGTTTATTATGGATCCCCATTAGTTCCTGTCAAGGCAACAGCTACTCTACCTGGGGTTTATTATGGATCCCCATTAGTTCCTGCCAAGGCAGCAGCTACTCTTCCTGGGGTTTATTATGGATCCCCATTAGTTCCTGCCAAGGCAGCAGCTACTCTTCCTTGGGTTTATTATGGATCCCCATTAGTTCCTGCCAAGGCAGCAGCTACTCTACCTGAGGTTTATTATGGATCCCCATTAGTTCCTGCCAAGGCAGCAGCTACTCTGCCTGGGGTTTATTATGGATCCCCATTAGTTCCTGCCAAAGCAGCAGCTACTCTTCCTGGGGTTTATTATGGATCCCCATTAGTTCCTGCCAAAGCAGCAGCTACTTTACCTGGGGTTTATTATGGATCCCCATTAGTTGACACCAAGGCAGCAGCTACTCTTCCTGGGGTTTATTATGGATCCCCATTAGTTCCTGCCAAGGCAGCAGCTACTCTTCCTGGGGTTTATTATGGATCCCCATTAATTCCTGTCAAGGCAGCAGCTACTCTACCTGGGGTTTATTATGGATCCCCATTAGTTCCTGCCAAGGCAGCAGCTACTCTTCCTGGGGTTTATTATGGATCCCCATTAGTTCCTGTCAAGGCAGCAGCTACTCTTCCTGGGGTTTATTATGGATCCCCATTTGTTCCTGCCAAGGCAGCAGCTACTCTACCTGGGGTTTATTATGGATCCCCATTAGTTCCTGCCAAGGCAGCAGCTACTCTTCCTGGGGTTTATTATGGATCCCCATTAGTTCCTGCCAAGGCAGCTGTCACATTCTTCGTTGTGTTGAGGAAAGGAGGACCAAAATGCAGCGGGATTGTGGACACTCATGTTTATTCCTGATAAAAACATGTAAGGTATCCACTTGAAGAAAAACAAAACAATACTCACACCGGCAACAGTGTGGCAGGCTCAAACAAACGCAGTGCACACAACAATCTCCCACAAAAGACACATACAAACACACCCTAATATATGGGACTCTCAATCAAAGGCAAATGGACAACACCTGCCTTCAATTGAGAGTCCCAACCCCAATTGACCACACATAGACATACAACAGCTAGATCAATCATAGACATACATAACAAGGAACAGTGCCCAAAAACCCCGGAATGCACAAATCAAATCCCCTACAACAAACACACCACCCCTAACCACATAAAACAAATACCCTCTGCCACGTCCTGACCAAACTACAATACCAATTAACCCTTATACTGGCCAGGACGTGACAGCAGCAGCTACTCTTCCTGGGGTTTATTATGGATCCCCATTAGTTCCTGCCAAGGCAGCAGCTACTCTCCCCGGGGTCCAAACATATTAAAGCATTTACATCACACATAAAACAAAATATAAAAAGTACATCATATAACATTATTACACCACTACATATCTACAATACAACATGTATAATACCACCATACAACAATATTACAATGTACATGTGTGTAGAGTGTGTGTGCTAGAGTGTGTGCGTAGAGTGTGTGCGTAGAGTGTGTGTGTAGAGTTTGTGTGTAGAGTGTGTGTGTAGAGTGTGTGTGTAGAGTTTGTGTGTAGACTGTGTGTGTAGACTGTGTGTGTGTAGAGTGTGTGTGCTAGAATGTGTGTGTGTAGAGTGTGTGCTAGAATGTGTGTGTGTAGAGTGTGTGTGCTAGAGTGTGTGTGTGTGTGTGTGTGTACCGGTGTGCATGTCTCTTCACAGTCCCCGTTGTTCCATAAGGTGTATTTTTATCTGTTTTTTAAAATCTGATTCTACTGCTGCATCAGTTACCTGATGTGGAATAGAGTTCCATGTAGTCATGGCTCTATGTAGTACTGTGTACCTCCCATAGTCTGTTCTGGACTTGGGGACTGTGAAGAGACCTCTGGTGGCAGGTCTTGTGGGGTATGGATGTGTGTCTGAGCTGTCTGCTAGTCGTTTAAACAGACACCTCGGCGCATTCCACATGTAAACACTTCTTACAAAAACAAGTAGTCAATCTCTCTTCCACTTTGAGCCAGGAGAGATTGACATGCATATTATTAATGTTAGCTTTCTGTGTACTTTTAAGGGCCAGCTGTGCTGCCCTGTTCTGAGTCAATTGTAATTTTTCTAAGTCCCTCATTGTGTCACCTGATCACATGACTTAACAGTAGTCCAGGTGCGACAAAACCAGGGCCTGTAGGACCTGCCTTGTTGATAGTGTTGTTAACTTCTGGCTGTGTTATACAATATGCTTTTACAGAATCACCAATAACTACTTCAATACTTTAGGTATGTGTGTTTGAAAATGTATTTACATGTTAAAGCTATTAAAATATCAGTTATGATGAGAATTATGGTAGGATAATGTTATGGTCTGGATGGAAACATTTTACAAATAACTTAAATATGTTAAAAAAATAAATTCTCTCCCCACTTCAAACCTTCCTTGTCAATTCATTTTATAGGCCACATTATTTTAGAATTATGCTATAATTTAGCTTAGGCCTACTTTCCGATGGACTACAGCCAATAATTGAAGGTGAGCCGAGGTTTTCAATAGCTTACGTTTTTAGGAAGGGATAAATATGATTTGTTTGTGTCTAAGGTGCGCTGGTGGCTTTGACTGATGGGTCCTTTTAGTGTGTGTGTGTGTGTGTGTGTGTGTGTGAGTTCACTAATTCTCTCTATGTCCATTCAGAAAGTTTCCTGAAGTAGCCGATCTAGTTGTAACCGATGTGAAATGGCTAGTTAGTTAGCGGTGGTGCGCGCTAATAGCGTTTCAATCAGTGACATCACTCGCTCTGCGACCTTAAGTAGTTGTTCCCCTTGCGTTGCAAGGGCCGCGGCTTTTGTGGCCCGATGGGTAACGATGCTTCGTGGGTGTCAGTTGTTGATGTGTGCAGAGGGCCCCTGGTTCGAGCCCAGGTTGGGGCGAAGAGAGGGACGGAACCTATACTGTTACATAGACTCCATCTCTTAATAAGAGAGGAGGGACACATAATAGACATTGAATAGGCATACCGACATGGTAAAAATGGAAGCCAGTCTGATGATCAGCATACGTGCGAGGAATGACCACAAGTGGCAGTTTTGCATTTCTTTCCTCTCATTAACGGGTTGCAACTGAAGCAAAAGTAGCTCAATTAAATATCGCAGGCTAAAAATGTTCCTATCAATTTTGTCTCTCATTACGGAGTCCTCTCTAGCCACTTTGAACAATATGATCTTGCGTTGACAATGCCTTCTCACAAGGGAATGACCCCAGCAGGTCTGAACGGTATTATTTGTTTTCGTTCTTAACATTCTAATTCTATATTGCGACAAATTTGCGCGCACCCCATGTCCATAACGTTGTCATGGAAAATATAAAATGTTGTTTCGAACTACCAATCAGCAACTGTGCCGTAAATCCGTCTGCATGTTAAACGTTGAGATTGCCGAAAAGCCAGTCTCTTTGGAAATGACAAGGAGTGGCAAAGAAGGGAGTGTTAGCTAAAGAGACTGGTACTCTCTAGGTGGAATGTTAGCCAAAGAGACTGGTACTCTCTAGGTGGAATGTTAGCTAAAGAGACTGGTACTCTCTAGGTGGAATGTTAGCTAAAGAGACTGGTACTCTCTAGGTGGAATGTTAGCTAAAGAGACTGGTACTCTCTAGGTGGAATGTTAGCTAAAGAGACTGGTACTCTCTAGGTGGAATGTTAGCTAAAGAGACTGGTACTGAGGTTAGGTGGAATGTTAGCTAAAGAGACTGGTACTCAGGTTAGGTGGAACGTTAGCTAAAGAGACTGGTACTCAGGTTAGGTGGAATGTTAGCTGAAGAGACTGGTACTCTCTAGGTGGAATGTTAGCTAAAGAGACTGGTACTCTCTAGGTGGAATGTTAGCTAAAGAGACTGGTACTCTCTAGGTGGAATGTTAGCTAAAGAGACTGGTACTCAGGTTAGGTGGAATGTTAGCTAAAGAGACTGGTACTCAGGTTAGGTGGAACGTTAGCTAAAGAGACTGGTACTCAGGTTAGGTGGAATGTTAGCTAAAGAGACCGGTACTCAGGTTAGGTGGAATGTTAGCTAAAAATACTGGTACTCTCTAGGTGGAGTGTTAGCTAAAGAGACTGGTACTCAGGTTGGGTGGAACGTTAGCTGAAGAGACTGGTACTCTCTAGGTGGAATGTTAGCTAAAGAGACTGGTACTCTCTAGGTGGAATGTTAGCTAAAGAGACTGGTACTCTCTAGGTGGAATGTTAGCTAAAGAGACTGGTACTCAGGTTAGGTGGAATGTTAGCTAAAGAGACTGGTACTCAGGTTAGGTGGAACGTTAGCTAAAGAGACTGGTACTCAGGTTAGGTGGAATGTTAGCTAAAGAGACCGGTACTCAGGTTAGGTGGAATGTTAGCTAAAAATACTGGTACTCTCTAGGTGGAGTGTTAGCTAAAGAGACTGGTACTCAGGTTGGGTGGAACGTTAGCTAAAGAGACTGGTACTCAGGTTAGGTGGAATGTTAGCTAAAGAGACTGGTACTCTCTAGGTGGAATGTTAGCTAAAGAGACTGGTACTCTCTAGGTGGAATGTTAGCTAAAGAGACTGGTACTCTCTAGGTGGAATGTTAGCTAAAGAGACTGGTACTCTCTAGGTGGAGTGTTAGCTGAAGAGACTGGTACTCAGGTTAGGTGGAATGTTAGCTGAACAGACTGGTACTCAGGTTAGGTGGAATGTTAGCTGAAGAGACTGGTACTCAGGTTAGGTGGAATGTTAGCTGAACAGACTGGTACTCAGGTTAGGTGGAATGTTAGCTAAAGAGACTGGTACTCAGGTTAGGTGGAATGTTAGCTAAATAGACTGGTACTCAGGTTAGGTGGAATGTTAGCTAAAGAGACTGGTACTCAGGTTAGGTGGAACGTTAGCTGAAGAGACTGGTGCTCTCTAGGTGGAATGTTAGCTAAAGAGACTGGTACTCTCTAGGTGGAATGTTAGCTAAAGAGACTGGTACTCTCTAGGTGGAATGTTAGCTGAACAGACTGGTACTCAGGTTAGGTGGAATGTTAGCTAAAGAGACTGGTACTCTCTAGGTGGAATGTTAGCTAAAGAGACTGGTACTCAGGTTAGGTGGAACGTTAGCTGATGAGACTGGTGCTCTTTAGGTGGAACGTTAGCTAAAGAGACTGGTACTCTCTAGGTGGAATGTTAGCTAAAGAGACTGGTACTCTCTAGGTGGAATGTTAGCTGAACAGACTCGTACTCAGGTTAGGTGGAATGTTAGCTAAAGAGACTGGTACTCTCTAGGTGGAATGTTAGCTAAAGAGACTGGTACTCAGGTTAGGTGGAATGTTAGCTAAAGAGACTGGTACTGAGGTTAGGTGGAATGTTAGCTGAACAGACTGGTACTCAGGTTAGGTGGAATGTTAGCTAAAGAGACTGGTACTCTCTAGGTGGAGTGTTAGCTAAAGAGACTGGTACTCAGGTTGGGTGGAACGTTAGCTAAAGAGACTGGTACTCAGGTTAGGTGGAATGTTAGCTAAAGAGACTGGTACTCTCTAGGTGGAATGTTAGCTAAAGAGACTGGTACTCTCTAGGTGGAATGTTAGCTAAAGACACTGGTACTCAGGTTAGGTGGAACGTTAGCTAGAGACTGGTACTCAGGTTAGGTGGAATGTTAGCTAAAGAGACTGGTACTCTCTAGGTGGAATGTTAGCTAAAGAGACTGGTACTCTCTAGGTGGAGTGTTAGCTAAAGAGACTGGTACTCAGGTTAGGTGGAATGTTAGCTAAAGAGACTGGTACTCTCTAGGTGGAGTGTTAGCTAAAGAGACTGGTAATCAGGTTAGGTGGAACGTTAGCTAAAGAGACTGGTACTCAGGTTAGGTGGAATGTTAGCTGAAGAGACTGGTACTCAGGTTAGGTGGAATGTTAGCTGAAGAGACTGGTACTCTCTAGGTGGAATGTTAGCTAAAGAGACTGGTATTTATTTATTTTTAAATTTAAACATTTTTTTTACAACCCTGGTACTCAGGTTAGGTGGAATGTTAGCTAAAGAGACTGGTACTCTCTAGGTGGAGTGTTAGCTAAAGAGACTGGTACTCAGGTTGGGTGGAACGTTAGCTAAAGAGACTGGTACTCAGGTTAGGTGGAATGTTAGCTAAAGAGACTGGTACTCTCTAGGTGGAATGTTAGCTAAAGAGACTGGTACTCTCTAGGTGGAATGTTAGCTAAAGAGACTGGTACTCAGGTTAGGTGGAACGTTAGCTAGAGACTGGTACTCAGGTTAGGTGGAATGTTAGCTAAAGAGACTGGTACTCTCTAGGTAGAATGTTAGCTAAAGAGACTGGTACTCTCTAGGTGGAGTGTTAGCTAAAGAGACTGGTACTCAGGTTAGGTGGAACGTTAGCTAAAGAGACTGGTACTCAGGTTAGGTGGAATGTTAGCTAAAGAGACTGGTACTCAGGTTAGGTGGAATGTTAGCTTAAGAGACTGGTACTCAGGTTAGGTGGAATGTTAGCTAAAGAGACTGGTACTCTCTAGGTGGAATGTTAGCTGAAGAGACTGGTACTCTCTAGGTGGAATGTTAGCTAAAGAGACTGGTACTCAGGTTAGGTGGAATGTTAGCTGAAGAGACTGGTACTCTCTAGGTGGAATGTTAGCTAAAGAGACTGGTACTCTCTAGGTGGAATGTTAGCTGAAGAGACTGGTACTCTCTAGGTGGAGTGTTAGCTAAAGAGACTGGTACTCAGGTTAGGTGGAATGTTAGCTAAAGAGACTGGTACTCTCTAGGTGGAATGTTAGCTAAAGAGACTGGTACTCAGGTTAGGTGGAATGTTAGCTGAAGAGACTGGTACTCTCTAGGTGGAATGTTAGCTGAAGAGACTGGTACTCTCTAGGTGGAATGTTAGCTAAAGAGACTGGTACTCTGTAGGTGGAATGTTAGCTAAAGAGACTGGTACTCAGGTTAGGTGGAATGTTAGCTAAAGAGACTGGTACTCAGGTTAGGTGGAATGTTAGCTAAAGAGACTGGTACTCAGTTTAGGTGGAATGTTAGCTAAAGAGACTGGTACTCTCTAGGTGGAGTGTTAGCTAAAGAGACTGGTACTCAGGTTAGGTGGAATGTTAGCTAAAGAGACTGGTACTCTCTAGGTGGAGTGTTAGCTAAAGAGACTGGTACTCAGGTTAGGTGGAATGTTAGCTAAAGAGACTGGTACTCAGGTTAGGTGGAATGTTAGCTAAAGAGACTGGTACTCAGGTTAGGTGGAACGTTAGCTGAAGAGACTGGTGCTCTCTAGGTGGAATGTTAGCTAAAGAGACTGGTACTCTCTAGGTGGAATGTTAGCTAAAGAGACTGGTACTCTCTAGGTGGAATGTTAGCTGAACAGACTGGTACTCAGGTTAGGTGGAATGTTAGCTAAAGAGACTGGCACTCTCTAGGTGGAATGTTAGCTAAAGAGACTGGTACTCAGGTTAGGTGGAACGTTAGCTGAAGAGACTGGTGCTCTTTAGGTGGAATGTTAGCTAAAGAGACTGGTACTCTCTAGGTGGAATGTTAGCTAAAAAGACTGGTACTCTCTAGGTGGAATGTTAGCTGAACAGACTCGTACTCAGGTTAGGTGGAATGTTAGCTAAAGAGACTGGTACTCTCTAGGTGGAATGTTAGCTAAAGAGACTGGTACTCAGGTTAGGTGGAATGTTAGCTAAAGAGACTGGTACTGAGGTTAGGTGGAATGTTAGCTGAACAGACTGGTACTCAGGTTAGGTGGAATGTTAGCTAAAGAGACTGGTACTCTCTAGGTGGAGTGTTAGCTAAAGAGACTGGTACTCAGGTTGGGTGGAACGTTAGCTAAAGAGACTGGTACTCAGGTTAGGTGGAATGTTAGCTAAAGAGACTGGTACTCTCTAGGTGGAATGTTAGCTAAAGAGACTGGTACTCTCTAGGTGGAATGTTAGCTAAAGACACTGGTACTCAGGTTAGGTGGAACGTTAGCTAGAGACTGGTACTCAGGTTAGGTGGAATGTTAGCTAAAGAGACTGGTACTCTCTAGGTGGAATGTTCGCTAAAGAGACTGGTACTCTCTAGGTGGAGTGTTAGCTAAAGAGACTGGTAATCAGGTTAGGTGGAACGTTAGCTAAAGAGACTGGTACTCAGGTTAGGTGGAATGTTAGCTAAAGAGACTGGTACTCAGGTTAGGTGGAATGTTAGCTGAAGACACTGGTACTCAGGTTAGGTGGAATGTTAGCTGAAGAGACTGGTACTCTCTAGGTGGAATGTTAGCTAAAGAGACTGGTACTCTCTAGGTGGAATGTTAGCTAAAGAGACTGGTACTCTCTAGGTGGAATGTTAGCTGAACAGACTCGTACTCAGGTTAGGTGGAATGTTAGCTAAAGAGACTGGTACTCTCTAGGTGGAATGTTAGCTAAAGAGACTGGTACTCAGGTTAGGTGGAATGTTAGCTAAAGAGACTGGTACTGAGGTTAGGTGGAATGTTAGCTGAACAGACTGGTACTCAGGTTAGGTGGAATGTTAGCTAAAGAGACTGGTACTCTCTAGGTGGAGTGTTAGCTAAAGAGACTGGTACTCAGGTTGGGTGGAACGTTAGCTAAAGAGACTGGTACTCAGGTTAGGTGGAATGTTAGCTAAAGAGACTGGTACTCTCTAGGTGGAATGTTAGCTAAAGAGACTGGTACTCTCTAGGTGGAATGTTAGCTAAAGACACTGGTACTCAGGTTAGGTGGAACGTTAGCTAGAGACTGGTACTCAGGTTAGGTGGAATGTTAGCTAAAGAGACTGGTACTCTCTAGGTGGAATGTTAGCTAAAGAGACTGGTACTCTCTAGGTGGAGTGTTAGCTAAAGAGACTGGTACTCAGGTTAGGTGGAATGTTAGCTAAAGAGACTGGTACTCTCTAGGTGGAGTGTTAGCTAAAGAGACTGGTAATCAGGTTAGGTGGAACGTTAGCTAAAGAGACTGGTACTCAGGTTAGGTGGAATGTTAGCTGAAGAGACTGGTACTCAGGTTAGGTGGAATGTTAGCTGAAGAGACTGGTACTCTCTAGGTGGAATGTTAGCTAAAGAGACTGGTATTTATTTATTTTTAAATTTAAACATTTTTTTTACAACCCTGGTACTCAGGTTAGGTGGAATGTTAGCTAAAGAGACTGGTACTCTCTAGGTGGAGTGTTAGCTAAAGAGACTGGTACTCAGGTTGGGTGGAACGTTAGCTAAAGAGACTGGTACTCAGGTTAGGTGGAATGTTAGCTAAAGAGACTGGTACTCTCTAGGTGGAATGTTAGCTAAAGAGACTGGTACTCTCTAGGTGGAATGTTAGCTAAAGAGACTGGTACTCAGGTTAGGTGGAACGTTAGCTAGAGACTGGTACTCAGGTTAGGTGGAATGTTAGCTAAAGAGACTGGTACTCTCTAGGTAGAATGTTAGCTAAAGAGACTGGTACTCTCTAGGTGGAGTGTTAGCTAAAGAGACTGGTACTCAGGTTAGGTGGAACGTTAGCTAAAGAGACTGGTACTCAGGTTAGGTGGAATGTTAGCTAAAGAGACTGGTACTCAGGTTAGGTGGAATGTTAGCTTAAGAGACTGGTACTCAGGTTAGGTGGAATGTTAGCTAAAGAGACTGGTACTCTCTAGGTGGAATGTTAGCTGAAGAGACTGGTACTCTCTAGGTGGAATGTTAGCTAAAGAGACTGGTACTCAGGTTAGGTGGAATGTTAGCTGAAGAGACTGGTACTCTCTAGGTGGAATGTTAGCTAAAGAGACTGGTACTCTCTAGGTGGAATGTTAGCTGAAGAGACTGGTACTCTCTAGGTGGAGTGTTAGCTAAAGAGACTGGTACTCAGGTTAGGTGGAATGTTAGCTAAAGAGACTGGTACTCTCTAGGTGGAATGTTAGCTAAAGAGACTGGTACTCAGGTTAGGTGGAATGTTAGCTGAAGAGACTGGTACTCTCTAGGTGGAATGTTAGCTGAAGAGACTGGTACTCTCTAGGTGGAATGTTAGCTAAAGAGACTGGTACTCTGTAGGTGGAATGTTAGCTAAAGAGACTGGTACTCAGGTTAGGTGGAATGTTAGCTAAAGAGACTGGTACTCAGGTTAGGTGGAATGTTAGCTAAAGAGACTGGTACTCAGTTTAGGTGGAATGTTAGCTAAAGAGACTGGTACTCTCTAGGTGGAGTGTTAGCTAAAGAGACTGGTACTCAGGTTAGGTGGAATGTTAGCTAAAGAGACTGGTACTCTCTAGGTGGAGTGTTAGCTAAAGAGACTGGTACTCAGGTTAGGTGGAATGTTAGCTAAAGAGACTGGTACTCAGGTTAGGTGGAATGTTAGCTAAAGAGACTGGTACTCAGGTTAGGTGGAACGTTAGCTGAAGAGACTGGTGCTCTCTAGGTGGAATGTTAGCTAAAGAGACTGGTACTCTCTAGGTGGAATGTTAGCTAAAGAGACTGGTACTCTCTAGGTGGAATGTTAGCTGAACAGACTGGTACTCAGGTTAGGTGGAATGTTAGCTAAAGAGACTGGCACTCTCTAGGTGGAATGTTAGCTAAAGAGACTGGTACTCAGGTTAGGTGGAACGTTAGCTGAAGAGACTGGTGCTCTTTAGGTGGAATGTTAGCTAAAGAGACTGGTACTCTCTAGGTGGAATGTTAGCTAAAAAGACTGGTACTCTCTAGGTGGAATGTTAGCTGAACAGACTCGTACTCAGGTTAGGTGGAATGTTAGCTAAAGAGACTGGTACTCTCTAGGTGGAATGTTAGCTAAAGAGACTGGTACTCAGGTTAGGTGGAATGTTAGCTAAAGAGACTGGTACTGAGGTTAGGTGGAATGTTAGCTGAACAGACTGGTACTCAGGTTAGGTGGAATGTTAGCTAAAGAGACTGGTACTCTCTAGGTGGAGTGTTAGCTAAAGAGACTGGTACTCAGGTTGGGTGGAACGTTAGCTAAAGAGACTGGTACTCAGGTTAGGTGGAATGTTAGCTAAAGAGACTGGTACTCTCTAGGTGGAATGTTAGCTAAAGAGACTGGTACTCTCTAGGTGGAATGTTAGCTAAAGACACTGGTACTCAGGTTAGGTGGAACGTTAGCTAGAGACTGGTACTCAGGTTAGGTGGAATGTTAGCTAAAGAGACTGGTACTCTCTAGGTGGAATGTTCGCTAAAGAGACTGGTACTCTCTAGGTGGAGTGTTAGCTAAAGAGACTGGTAATCAGGTTAGGTGGAACGTTAGCTAAAGAGACTGGTACTCAGGTTAGGTGGAATGTTAGCTAAAGAGACTGGTACTCAGGTTAGGTGGAATGTTAGCTGAAGACACTGGTACTCAGGTTAGGTGGAATGTTAGCTGAAGAGACTGGTACTCTCTAGGTGGAATGTTAGCTAAAGAGACTGGTATTTATTTATTTTTAAATTTAAACATTTTTTTTACAACCCTGGTACTCAGGTTAGGTGGAATGTTAGCTAAAGAGACTGGTACTCTCTAGGTGGAGTGTTAGCTAAAGAGACTGGTACTCAGGTTGGGTGGAACGTTAGCTAAAGAGACTGGTACTCAGGTTAGGTGGAATGTTAGCTAAAGAGACTGGTACTCTCTAGGTGGAATGTTAGCTATAGAGACTGGTACTCTCTAGGTGGAATGTTAGCTAAAGAGACTGGTACTCAGGTTAGGTGGAACGTTAGCTAGAGACTGGTACTCAGGTTAGGTGGAATGTTAGCTAAAGAGACTGGTACTCTCTAGGTGGAATGTTAGCTAAAGAGACTGGTACTCTCTAGGTGGAGTGTTAGCTAAAGAGACTGGTACTCAGGTTAGGTGGAACTTTAGCTAAAGAGACTGGTACTCAGGTTAGGTGGAATGTTAGCTAAAGAGACTGGTACTCAGGTTAGGTGGAATGTTAGCTGAAGAGACTGGTACTCAGGTTAGGTGGAATGTTAGCTAAAGAGACTGGTACTCTCTAGGTGGAATGTTAGCTGAAGAGACTGGTACTCTCTAGGTGGAATGTTAGCTAAAGAGACTGGTACTCAGGTTAGGTGGAATGTTAGCTGAAGAGACTGGTACTCTCTAGGTGGAATGTTAGCTAAAGAGACTGGTACTCTCTAGGTGGAATGTTAGCTGAAGAGACTGGTACTCTCTAGTTGGAGTGTTAGCTAAAGAGACTGGTACTCAGGTTAGGTGGAATGTTAGCTAAAGAGACTGGTACTCTCTAGGTGGAATGTTAGCTAAAGAGACTGGTACTCAGGTTAGGTGGAATGTTAGCTGAAGAGACTGGTACTCTCTAGGTGGAATGTTAGCTAAAGAGACTGGTACTCTCTAGGTGGAATGTTAGCTAAAGAGACTGGTACTCTCTAGGTGGAATGTTAGCTAAAGAGGCTGGTACTCAGGTTAGGTGGAATGTTAGCTAAAGAGACTGGTACTCAGGTTAGGTGGAATGTTAGCTAAAGAGACTGGTACTCAGTTTAGGTGGAATGTTAGCTAAAGAGACTGGTACTCTCTAGGTGGAGTGTTAGCTAAAGAGACTGGTACTCAGGTTAGGTGGAATGTTAGCTAAAGAGACTGGTACTCAGGTTAGGTGGAATGTTAGCTAAAGAGACTGGTACTCAGGTTAGGTGGAATGTTAGCTGAAGAGACTGGTACTCTCTAGGTGGAATGTTAGCTAAAGAGACTGGTACTCAGGTTAGGTGGAATGTTAGCTAAAGAGACTGGTACTCAGGTTAGGTGGAATGTTAGCTAAAGAGACTGGTACTCAGGTTAGGTGGAATGTTAGCTGAAGAGACTGGTACTCTCTAGGTGGAATGTTAGCTAAAGAGACTGGTACTCAGGTTAGGTGGAATGTTAGCTAAAGAGACTGGTACTCAGGTTAGGTGGAATGTTAGCTAAAGAGACTGGTACTCAGGTTAGGTGGAATGTTAGCTAAAGAGACTGGTACTCAGGTTAGGTGGAATGTTAGCTAAAGAGACTGGTACTCAGGTTAGGTGGAATGTTAGCTGAAGAGACTGGTACTCTCTAGGTGGAATGTTAGCTAAAGAGACTGGTACTCTCTAGGTGGAATGTTAGCTAAAGAGACTGGTACTCTCTAGGTGGAATGTTAGCTAAAGAGACTGGTACTCTCTAGGTGGAATGTTAGCTGAAGAGACTGGTACTCTCTAGGTGGAATGTTAGCTGAAGAGACTGGTACTCTCTAGGTGGAATGTTAGCTAAAGAGACTGGTACTCAGGTTAGGTGGAATGTTAGCTAAAGAGACTGGTACTCAGTTTAGGTGGAATGTTAGCTAAAGAGACTGGTACTCAGGTTAGGTGGAATGTTAGCTAAAGAGATTGGTACTCAGGTTAGGTGGAATGTTAGATAAAGAGACTGGTACTCAGGTTAGGTGGAATGTTAGCTGAAGAGACTGGTACTCAGGTTAGGTGGAATGTTAGCTAAAGAGACTGGTACTCAGGTTAGGTGGAATGTTAGCTAAAGAGACTGGTACTCAGGTTAGGTGGAATGTTAGCTAAAGAGACTGGTACTCTCTAGGTGGAATGTTAGCTAAAGAGACTGGTACTCTCTTGGTGGAATGTTAGCTAAAGAGACTGGTACTCAGGTTAGGTGGAATGTTAGCTAAAGAGACTGGTACTCATGTTAGGTGGAATGTTAGCTAAAGAGACTGGTACTCAGGTTAAGTGGAATGTTAGCTAAAGAGATTGGTACTCAGGTTAGGTGGAATGTTAGCTAAAGAGACTGGTACTCAGGTTAGGTGGAATGTTAGCTGAAGAGACTGGTACTCAGGTTAGTTGGAATGTTAGCTAAAGAGACTGGTACTCAGGTTAGGTGGAACGTTAGCTGAAGAGACTGGTGCTCTCTAGGTGGAATGTTAGCTAAAGAGACTGGTACTCTCTAGGTGGAATGTTAGCTAAAGAGACTGGTACTCTCTAGGTGGAATGTTAGCTGAACAGACTGGTGCTCTCAGGTTAGGTGGAATGTTAGCTAAAGAGACTGGTACTCTCTAGGTGGAATGTTAGCTAAAGAGACTGGTACTCTCTAGGTGGAATGTTAGCTAAAGAGACTGGTACTCAGGTTAGGTGGAACGTTAGCTGAAGAGACAGGTGCTCTTTAGGTGGAATGTTAGCTAAAGAGACTGTTACTCTCTAGGTGGAATGTTAGCTAAAGAGACTGGTACTCTCTAGGTGGAATGTTAGCTGAACAGACTCGTACTCAGGTTAGGTGGAATGTTAGCTAAAGAGACTGGTACTCTCTAGGTGGAATGTTAGCTAAAGAGACTGGTACTCAGGTTAGGTGGAACGTTAGCTAAAGAGACTGGTACTCAGGTTAGGTGGAATGTTAGCTAAAGAGACTGGTACTCAGGTTAGGTGGAATGTTAGCTGAAGAGACTGGTACTCAGGTTAGGTGGAATGTTAGCTGAAGAGACTGGTACTCTCTAGGTGGAATGTTAGCTAAAGAGACTGGTACTCAGGTTAGGTGGAATGTTAGCTAAAGAGACTGGTACTCAGGTTAGGTGGAATGTTAGCTGAACAGACTGGTACTCAGGTTAGGTGGAATGTTAGCTAAAGAGACTGGTACTCTCTAGGTGGAGTGTTAGCTAAAGAGACTGGTACTCAGGTTGGGTGGAACGTTAGCTAAAGAGACTGGTACTCAGGTTAGGTGGAATGTTAGCTAAAGAGACTGGTACTCTCTAGGTGGAATGTTAGCTAAAGAGACTGGTACTCTCTAGGTGGAATGTTAGCTAAAGAGACTGGTACTCAGGTTAGGTGGAACGTTAGCTAGAGACTGGTACTCAGGTTAGGTGGAATGTTAGCTAAAGAGACTGGTACTCTCTAGGTGGAATGTTAGCTAAAGAGACTGGTACTCTCTAGGTGGAGTGTTAGCTAAAGAGACTGGTACTCAGGTTAGGTGGAACGTTAGCTAAAGAGACTGGTACTCAGGTTCGGTGGAATGTTAGCTAAAGAGACTGGTACTCAGGTTAGGTGGAATGTTAGCTGAAGAGACTGGTACTCAGGTTAGGTGGAATGTTAGCTGAAGAGACTGGTACTCTCTAGGTGGAATGTTAGCTGAAGAGACTGGTACTCTCTAGGTGGAATGTTAGCTAAAGAGACTGGTACTTAGGTTAGGTGGAATGTTAGCTGAAGAGACTGGTACTCTCTAGGTGGAATGTTAGCTAAAGAGACTGGTACTCTCTAGGTGGAATGTTAGCTGAAGAGACTGGTACTCTCTAGGTGGAGTGTTAGCTAAAGAGACTGGTACTCAGGTTAGGTGGAATGTTAGCTAAAGAGACTGGTACTCTCTAGGTGGAATGTTAGCTGAAGAGACGGGTATTCTCTAGGTGGAATGTTAGCTAAAGAGACTGGTACTTAGGTTAGGTGGAATGTTAGCTGAAGAGACTGGTACTCTCTAGGTGGAATGTTAGCTAAAGAGACTGGTACTCTCTAGGTGGAATGTTAGCTAAAGAGACTGGTACTCTCTAGGTGGAATGTTAGCTAAAGAGACTGGTACTCAGGTTAGGTGGAATGTTAGCTAAAGAGACTGGTACTCAGGTTAGGTGGAATGTTAGCTAAAGAGACTGGTACTCAGTTTAGGTGGAATGTTAGCTAAAGAGACTGGTACTCTCTAGGTGGAGTGTTAGCTAAAGAGACTGGTACTCAGGTTAGGTGGAATGTTAGCTAAAGAGACTGGTACTCTCTAGGTGGAGTGTTAGCTAAAGAGACTGGTACTCAGGTTAGGTGGAATGTTAGCTAAAGAGACTGGTACTCAGGTTAGGTGGAATGTTAGCTAAAGAGACTGGTACTCAGGTTAGGTGGAATGTTAGCTAAAGAGACTGGTACTCAGGTTAGGTGGAATGTTAGCTAAAGAGACTGGTACTCAGTTTAGGTGGAATGTTAGCTAAAGAGACTGGTACTCTCTAGGTGGAGTGTTAGCTAAAGAGACTGGTACTCAGGTTAGGTGGAATGTTAGCTAAAGAGACTGGTACTCTCTAGGTGGAGTGTTAGCTAAAGAGACTGGTACTCAGGTTAGGTGGAATGTTAGCTAAAGAGACTGGTACTCAGGTTAGGTGGAATGTTAGCTAAAGAGACTGGTACTCAGGTTAGGTGGAATGTTAGCTAAAGAGACTGGTACTCAGGTTAGGTGGAATGTTAGCTGAAGCGACTGGTACTCTCTAGGTGGAATGTTAGCTAAAGAGACTGGTACTCAGGTTAGGTGGAATGTTAGCTAAAGAGACTGGTACTCAGGTTAGGTGGAATGTTAGCAAAAGAGACTGGTACTCAGGTTAGGTGGAATGTTAGCTGAAGAGACTGGTACTCTCTAGGTGGAATGTTAGCTAAAGAGACTGGTACTCTCTAGGTGGAATGTTAGCTAAAGAGACTGGTACTCTCTAGGTGGAATGTTAGCTAAAGAGACTGGTACTTAGGTTAGGTGGAATGTTAGCTGAAGAGACTGGTACTCTCTAGGTGGAATGTTAGCTAAAGAGACTGGTACTCTCTAGGTGGAATGTTAACTAAAGAGACTGGTACTCTCTAGGTGGAATGTTAGCTAAAGAGACTGGTACTCAGGTTAGGTGGAATGTTAGCTAAAGAGACTGGTACTCAGGTTAGGTGGAATGTTAGCTAAAGAGACTGGTACTCAGTTTAGGTGGAATGTTAGCTAAAGAGACTGGTACTCTCTAGGTGGATTGTTAGCTAAAGAGACTGGTACTCAGGTTAGGTGGAATGTTAGCTAAAGAGACTGGTACTCTCTAGGTGGAGTGTTAGCTAAAGAGACTGGTACTCAGGTTAGGTGGAATGTTAGCTAAAGAGACTGGTACTTAGGTTAGGTGGAATGTTAGCTGAAGAGACTGGTACTCTCTAGGTGGAATGTTAGCTAAAGAGACTGGTACTCTCTAGGTGGAATGTTAGCTAAAGAGACTGGTACTCAGGTTAGGTGGAATGTTAGCTAAAGAGACTGGTACTCGGGTTAGGTGGAATGTTAGCTAAAGAGACTGGTACTCAGTTTAGGTGGAATGTTAGCTAACGAGACTGGTACTCTCTAGGTGGAGTGTTAGCTAAAGAGACTGGTACTCAGGTTAGGTGGAATGTTAGCTAAAGAGACTGGTACTCAGGTTACGTGGAATGTTAGCTAAAGAGACTGGTACTCAGGTTAGGTGGAATGTTAGCTAAAGAGACTGGTACTCAGGTTAGGTGGAATGTTAGCTGAAGAGACTGGTACTCTCTAGGTGGAATGTTAGCTAAAGAGACTGGTACTCAGGTTAGGTGGAATGTTAGCTAAAGAGACTGGTACTCAGGTTAGGTGGAATTTTAGCTGAAGAGACTGGTACTCTCTAGGTGGAATGTTAGCTAAAGAGACTGGTACTCTCTAGGTGGAATGTTAGCTAAAGAGACTGGTACTCTCTAGGTGGAATGTTAGCTGAAGAGACTGGTACTCTCTAGGTGGAATGTTAGCTAAAGAGACTGGTACTCAGGTTAGGTGGAATGTTAGCTAAAGAGACTGGTACTCAGTTTAGGTGGAATGTTAGCTAAAGAGACTGGTACTCAGGTTAGGTGGAATGTTAGCTAAAGAGACTGGTACTCAGGTTAGGTGGAATGTTAGCTAAAGAGACTGGTACTCAGGTTAGGTGGAATGTTAGCTGAAGAGACTGGTACTCAGGTTAGGTGGAATGTTAGCTAAAGAGACTGGTACTCAGGTTAGGTGGAATGTTAGCTAAAGAGACTGGTACTCAGGTTAGGTGGATTGTTAGCTGAAGAGACTGGTACTCTCTAGGTGGAATGTTAGCTAAAGAGACTGGTACTCTCTAATTGGAATGTTAGCTAAAGAGACTGGTACTCTCTAGGTGGAATGTTAGCTAAAGAGACTGGGACTCAGGTTAGGTGGAATGTTAGCTAAAGAGACTGGTACTCTCCAGTGGTGAGGAGGAGTCTACCGTGTTTTCGGAAGCATTTTGTGGATTCAGGGCTCCCTCAAACATTGTTTTAAGCTTTGTTTTACTATTGACAGCCTCCTGATATCAGGGCCTAAACACTTTTAAAATCTATTTCTTTAACTGCATTGCTGGATAAGAGCTTGTAAGTAAGCATTTCACGTTAAGGTCTACACCTGTTGTATTCGGCACATGACAAATAAAATTTGATTTGATTTTAATTAGCCTAAGTCCGAGCTCGTTTTCCCTGGCTAAACTAGCTGGCTAGCTGAACTATGCTAGTTTTCATCCTCATTGCCAAACTTCATAAATACCTCAGGTATGAGGTAGCTATGTACACATACAGCAGGTAGGGGTAAAGTGACTAGGCAACAGCATAGATAATAAACAGTAGCAGCAGTATACTGTAGGTAGGGGTAAAGGATAGATAGACAGTAACAGCAGTATACTGTAGGTAGGGGTAAAGGATATATAATAGACAGTAACAGCAGTATAATGTAGGTAGGGGTAAAGGATAGATAATAGACAGTAACAGCAGTATACTGTAGGTAGGGGTAAAGGATAGATAATAGACAGTAATAGCAGTATACTGTAGGCAGGGGTAAAGGATAGATAATAGACAGTAACAGCAGTATAATGTAGGTAGGGGTAAAGGATAGATAATAGACAGTAACAGCGGTATACTGTAGGTAGGGGTAAAGGATAGATAATAGACAGTAACAGCAGTATACTGTAGGTAGGGGTAAAGGATAGATAATAGACAGTAACAGCAGTATACTGTAGGTAGGGGTAAAGGATAGATAATAGACAGTAACAGCAGTATACTGTAGGTGGGGTAAAGGATAGATAATAGACAGTAACAGCAGTATACTGTAGGTAGGGGTAAAGGATAGATAATAGACAGTAACAGCAGTATACTGTAGGTAGGGGTAAAGGATAGATAATAGACAGTAACAGCAGTATACTGTAGGTAGGGGTAAAGGATAGATAATAGACAGTAACAGCGGTATACTGCAGGTAGGGGTAAAGGATAGATAATAGACAGTAACAGCAGTATACTGTAGGTAGGGTAAAGGATAGATAATAGACAGTAACAGCAGTATACTGTAGGTAGGGTAAAGGATAGATAATAGACAGTAACAGCAGTATAATGTAGGTAGGGGTAAAGGATAGATAATAGACAGTAACAGCAGTATACTGTAGGTAGGGGTAAAGGATAGATAATAGACAGTAACAGCGGTATACTGTAGGTAGGGTAAAGGATAGATAATAGACAGTAACAGCAGTATAATGTAGGTAGGGGTAAAGGATAGATAATAGACAGTAACAGCAGTATACTGTAGGTAGGGGTAAAGGATAGATAATAAACAGTAACAGCAGCGTATGTGGTGAGTGTTAAAGTGCATGTTGTGTGTAAAACGACGGTGGCGAAGGATATCATTGCTACTTAACACGGATCCAAGTTCAGTTTTGAGAACCACCAGTGTCATTAGCGTCATGGACATTTGTGACAACGGGAAGCCTCTCCCAGTTCGGCTCCATGGGATATGTAGTGATTTCACCAACACGGCCAACGGGAAGCCTCTCCCAGCTCGGCTCCATGGGATATGTAGTGATTTCACCAACACGGCCAACGGGAAGCCTCTCCCAGTTCGGCTCCATGGGATATGTAGTGATTTCACCAACACGGCCAACGGGAAGCCTCTCCCAGCTCGGCTCCATGGGATATGTAGTGATTTCACCAACACAGCCAACGGGAAGCCTCTCCCAGCTCGGCTCCATGGGATATGTAGTGATTTCGCCAACGGGAAGCCTCTCCCAGCTCGGCTCCATGGGATATGTAGTTATTTTACCAACACAGCCAACGGGAAGCCTCTCCCAGCTCGGCTCCATGGGATATGTAGTGATTTTACCAACACAGCCAACGGGAAGCCTCTCCCAGCTCGGCTCCATGGGATATGTAGTGATTTTACCAACACAGCCAACGGGAAGCCTCTCCCAGCTCGGCTCCATGGGATATGTAGTGATTTTACCAACACAGCCAACGGGAAGCCTCTCCCAGCTCGGCTTCATGGGATATGTAGTGATTTCACCAACACAGCCAACGGGAAGCCTCTCCCAGCTTGGCTCCATGGGATATGTAGTAATTTCACCAACACAGCCAGACATGTATACCACAGGTTGTTGGTGGCACCTTCATTGGGGAGGATGGGCTCTTGGTAAAGGAAAGGCAGGAGCAGAACAGGTGGAATGGTATCAAATAGTGTACATCCAACACATGGTTTCCATGGTTTCCATGTGTTTGAAGCCATTCCATTAGCAAAGTTCCGGTCATTATTATGGCCGTCCTCCCCTCAGCAGCCTCCTCTGATGTAGAGTCTTGTACACGTAAGCTTTTTTTTTTACTATCGTATTTGTTGGTTAAATTAGACTCTACTAATATCATGAGGAATCCAGGAACGAGTTAATTGACACAAAATGTGAGAAACTAGCAACTCTACAAAGCGCCATGACTACAATGAATGACTAAATGACCTTTGGACAGAAGGGTCCGGAGCTCCTCCTCCTCATTATTCTATGCGATAGTAGACTTCTTTGTTCTTTGGCCGTGTGCGAGAGGATCAAAACCACAAAGTATCATGGGCAAACTGATCTACACATAATAATGAGTCGTTATTTATGATGCAAGGTGATTTGTAGATCTGTTAGTCGCCTGCAGTCGTTTTGATGCTCTCGAACACGGCCATTGACTTCCATAGATGGGATAGTTGTTTAGCAACAAAACCGACGCATGTGTAACTGTGGGGCAAAACAGACGGGTTGGCTTAGACTGTTGACATGTAAACTAGATTTTGTCTCCAATGTTTATTGAAAACATACATTTGCACAATGAGCATTTGTCTTTCAAAAACATTGTTACCGTTGTTGGTTAGCTAGCTAGCGAATTATTGCCATATTAGCAATGACAGTCAAAACAACACAGTATCAAGAACAAGATAAAACTAATTGAAAATAGCCACTTACGATTCCCCGCGACAGTTTCTTGTCATTGTTGCTATCTGGCCATCCAAAACCACAACTTTCTGGCTCATTGAAGCATGCGCATCGTTTGTGACATTCTCAGCTAGCCAGCCGATTCAAACAGAAACATTTGGGAGTGGGATGTCTCGCTTCCTCTTCCATCCCTAATGTGGTTTCCTCGCAGGCTTGATTCCATTAGGAAAACATCTTTCCTAGGTGTGGTGAATGTGTTACAAACATCTTTCCTTGCAGACTTCCCTCTACTGTTTTTGGCTTGATATGGGAAAGCATTATGCTAAAGTATACCCACCTCTGAAGATATTTATTTTTAGTAAAAACATCAATGTTTCTGAATCACAACCATTTAGCATGAATAAAGTCCTTCATTTATAAACCTTTATAATACATTCACATATTTACAGCATATGCAGAGACCTTATGAAAAAAAAATAAACAATTAGATCAAATAATTACATGTTCTTACTTCTCATCACCAACAATTTCCCCCACAGTAGTACACAGATATACACAGCAAGAGACAAATGTTTCCACTAGAAATTGTCAAAACATCTAAATAAACCCAAAGCACAATACTTCCCTAATAGTGGAAATACAAATGATAAAAAAATACCATTAAAAACATTTAAATGGAAAAGTGTATAGAGGTAGTACAATTCTACTATAAGGAGTTGGTTGGCCTCCTCAAGCAGCATGTCAACAGGTATGGACAATACAACTTTCAGTTTCAAACATATATCCATGGAGCTCAGACCACAAAGATATCCTCTGTTACTGAGGCAGTTGTTCCTTCAGGCTGACAGGCCATCCTGGAGTCTTCACTTTACACACATAGTAATAATCTTCAGGATGGCATCTCTGGGGTAAAAACAAGGGAACAACCAGGTATACTGGATCATGTCAAAATACATATCTGTTCAGTTGTTCTGATAAATTCCAACATGGACCCAAAACTGTAGTCATTAAAACAGAAAATGATCTTCATGAATGATAAGATAACAAACCTGATAAAAGGGATATATGACAAGCCATACCTGCAGAGAAGAGAAGACAGATCATTCAATTAAACACATTCCACATCCATCAAAGCCTGAAAATGTATCATACATAGATTTAGAACACATATTACAATAGGAACAAAAACAAACTCACCAGGCAAATGCTAGGACTTGCAAAATGCAAAACAACAAAGCGAGACCAAAGTTCACCCACTAGAAAAAAAACAGTTATTAATCACCTAATATAAAACACAGTTATTAATCATGATCAAATGGATCATCAGCTACAGGGAACTTTGACCTTCAGCCATGAGACTATAGGTAACCGCTGATCTTGAACAGGAAATAACTTTTGTGGCTGCGGGTCCGATATGATAATGAACAGCTAGTTTGTCCTCCTCTGGCTACATTGACTTAAATACAAAACCTAGGAGGCTCATGGTTCTCACCCCCTTTGATTGAATTACACAGTAATTATGACAACTTCCGGAGGAGGTCTTCCAACCAATCGGAGCTCTTGCAGCAAGAACAGACATGTTGTCCACTCAAAGGATTATAGAATTAATCTAGTAATAAAAGCATAAGCTACAGCTAGCTAGCACTGCATAAAATGTGCTGAGTAGTTGACTCAAAGAGAGAGAAAGACAATACTTTAACAGTTTTGAACAAATTTATTTATTTAAAAAAAATGGAGAAGCAGGTGAGAGAGACCTATATTTAGTTGCATCTTTTTCACTTAGCTAGCAAATGCAACTAGCTACTTTAGCCTACTCAAACACCCAGCTTAAACAAGGGATGCTATGTTAGCTTGCTGGCTATGGCTACCCAACACTGTAATTCTTCCAAATCAAGGTAAGCTTTTGGTTGTATTAATTTAATGCCACCGGGGCCCGCTGGTGTAACTGCTAAACTGCTTGCTGACTGTACAATGGTAATTCGGCTTGGCTCCTAAGACACTCAAACTTTTACAGATACGCCATTAAGAGCATCCCGTCAGGCTGTATCACTGCCTGGTATGGCAACAGCACCGTCCGCAACCACAGGGCTCTCCAGAGGGTGGTGTGGTCTGCCCGACGCATCACCGGGGCTATACTACCTGTCCTCCAGGACATTTGCAGCACCCAGTGTCACAGGAAGGCCAAAAAGATCAAAGATATCAGGCACCCGAGCCACAGCCTGTTCACCCCACTAACAGCCAAAAAAGCGAGGTCAGTATAGGTGCATCAAAGTTGGGACTCAATCAGCTATCAAGGCATTCAGACTGTTAAATAGTCACCACTAGCCGGCCCCTGTCCAGTACCCTGCCCTGAACTTTAGTCACTGTCACTAGCCAGGTACCACTCAACCCTGTACCTTAGAGGCTTCTGCCCTATGTACATAGACATGGAATCACTGGTCACTTTAATAATGGAACACTGGTCATTTTAATAATGTATAAATACTGTTTTACCCATTTCATATGTATACAGTGCCTTTGGAAAGTATTCAGACCCCTTGACTTTTTCCACATTGTTACATTACAGCCAGTGGTGTAAAGTACTTAAGTAGTACTTTCAAGTATTTTTACTTAAGTCGTTTTTTTTGGGGTATCTGTACTCTACTAATTCATATTTCACAACTTTTACTTCACTACATTCCTAAAGAAAATAATGTACTTTTTACTCCATACATTTCCCTGATACCCAAAAGAAAATGGTCTAATTTAACCACTTATCAAGGAAACATCCCTGGTCATCCTTACTTCCTCTGATCTGGCAGACACATTAAACACAAATGCTTTGTTTGTAAATTAAATGTCTGGATGTTGGAGTGTGCCCCTGGATATCCCTAAATTAAAGAAACAAGAAAATGTGCTGTCTGGTTTGCATAATAAGGAATTTTAAATTATGAATATTTTGACTTTAGATACTTAAGTATATTTAAAGCCAAATACTTTTACTCAAGTACAGTGCATGTCAGAGCGAAAACCAAGCCATGAGGTTGAAGGAATTGTCTGTACAGCGCCGAGACAGGATTGTGTCGAGGCACAGATCTGGAAGGGTACCAGAAAAAAAAGTCTGCAGCATTGAAGGTCCCCAAGAACCCAGTTGCCTCCATCATTCTGAAATGGAAAAAGTTTGGAACCACCAAGACTATTCCTAGAGCTGGCCGCCCGGCCAAACTGAGCAATCGGGGGAGAAAGGCCTTTGTCAGTGAGGTGACCAAGAACCCGATGGTCACTCTGACAGAACTCTAGAGTTCATGTGTGGAGATGGGAGAACCTTCCAGAAGGACAACAACCATAAGCACACAGCCAAGACAACGCAGGATAGGCTTTGCGACAAGTCTCTGAATGTCCTTGAGTGGCCCAGCCAGAGCCCGGACTTGAACCCGATCGAACATCTCTGGAGAGACCTGACTAGCTGTGCAGCAACGCTCCCCATCCAACTTGACAGAGCTTGAGAGGATCTGCAGAGAAGAATGGGAGAAACTCCCCAAATAAAAGGTGTGCCAAGCTTGTAGCGTCATACCCAAGAAGACTCGAGGCTGTAAACGCTGCCAAAGGTGCTTCAACAAAGTACTGAGTTAAGGATCTGAATACTTATGTAAACGTGATACCTTTTTTTATTTTTAATAAATTAACTTTCAAAAAACCTCTTTCCACTTTGTCATTATGGGGTATTGTGTGTAGATTAAATTCAAATTGATGAGGAACAATCAATTTTAGAATAAGGCAGTAACGTAACAAAATGTGGAAAAAGTCAAGGGGTCTGAATACTTTCCGAATGCACTGAACATACGTCTGAGGACGGCTTAAACCTTTTAATTAATTAAATTAATTAATTAATTAATTAATTAATTAATTATCGGCCGTGGCTGCGGGTCCGACTCGGATCACGTTTTGCATATTGTGTACTTTACATGCAGAGAACTGACAACTCAGGCAAATGGTGCTTGTTTTAATAAAGTTAGATCAAAGCTGAATCAATGACTGCAAGATCACATAATGATAGTATTCTACATAACAGAAACAAATATTTTTTGTATTGAACTAGGCAAGTAGTCAGTTAAGAACAAATTCTTATTTACAATGACGGCCTACACTGGCCAATTGTACGTCGCCCAATTTGCAAAATGTTTGCTTTGTCATTATGGGGTATTGTGTGTAGATTGAGGGGATTTTATTAATTTTAGAATAAGGCTGTAACACAAAATGTGGAAAAAGGGGTCTGAATACTTTCCAAATGCACTGTATGTTCAGTTTGCGCCTATCAGAACATACATTATATATATATACACACACACACACACACACACACACACACTATATATACACACACAAGTATGTACACATCCCTTCAAATTAGTGGATTTGTGTCGATTTGTCAATAACAGCTGGTGATCTAATATAATAAAATCTAATATTAAAAAGACTCAAGGTTTTGCTCGCCTGAGGTAGAATATCTCATATGAAGCTGTAGACCACAATATTTACCAAGAGAGTTTGTTTTTCGTAGCTGTCTATTTACCACCACAAACAGATGCTGGCATTAAGACCACACTCAACGAGCTGTATAGAACCATAAGCAAACAAGAAAATGCTCATCCAGAGGCATTGCTCCTACTGTCCGGGAACTTAAATTCATTTTACCTAATTTCTACCAGCATGTCACATGTGCAAAAAAAATAAAAAATAAAAAATAAAAAATATATATATATATAAAGTTGAAGTGGGAAGTTTACATACACTTAGGTTGGAGTCATTAAAACTCGTTTTTCAACAACTCCACAAATGTCTTATTAACAAACTATAGTTTTGGCAAGTCGGTTAGGACATCTACTTAGTACATGACACAAGTAATTTTTCCAACAATTGTTTACAGACAGATTATTTCACATATAATTTACTGTATCACAATTCCAGTGGGTCAGAAGTTTACATACACTAAGTTGACTGTGCCTTTAAACAGCTTGGAAAATTCCAGAAAATTATGTCATGGCTTTTGAAGCTTCTGATAGGCTAATTGACATCATTTGAGTCAATTGGAGGTGTACATGTGGATGTATTTCAAGGCCTACCTTCAAACTCAGTGCCTCTTTGCTTGACATCATGGGAAAATCAAAAGAAAATCAGCCAAGACCTCAGAAAAACAATTGTAGACCTCCACAAGTCTGGTTCATCGTTGGGAGCAATTTCCAAACCCGAGGGTACCACATTCATCTGTACTAACAATAGTACGCAAGTAAAAACACCATGTGACCACACAGCCGTCATACCGCTCAGGAAGGAGACGCATTCTGTCTCCTAGACATGAACGTACTTTGGTGCGAAAAGTGCAAATCAATCCATTTACATTCAAGTCATTTAGCAGACGCTCTTATCCAGAGCGACTTACAAAATCCCAGAACAACAGCAAAGGACCTTGTGAAGATGCTGGAGGAAACAGGTACAAAAGTATCTATAGCCACAGTAAAATGAGTCCTATATCGACATAACCTGAAAGGCCGCTCAGCAAGGAAGAAGCCACTGCTCCAAAACCGCCATAAAAAAAACAGACTACGGTTTGCAACTGCACACGGGGACAAAGATTGTACTTTTTGGAGAAATGTCCTCTGGTCTGATGAAACAAAAATAGAACCGTTTGGCCATAATGACCATCATTATGTTTGGAGGAAAAAGGGAGAGGTTTGCAAGCCGAAGAACACCATCCCAACCGTGAAGCACGGGGGTGGCAGCATCATGTTGTGGGGGTGCTTTGCTGCAGGAGGGACTGGTGCACTTCACAAAATAGATGGCTTCATGAGGAAGGAAAATGATGTGGATATATTGAAGCAACATCTCAAGACATCAATCAGGAAGTTAAAGCTTGGTCACAATTGGGTCTTCCAAATGGACAATGACCCCAAGCATACAGTCGTGGCCAAAAGTTTTGAGAATGACACAAATATAAAATTTTCACAAAGTCTGCTGCCTCAGTTTGTATGATGGCAATTTGCATATACTCCAGAATGTTATGAAGAGTGATCAGATGAATTGCAAAGTCCCTTTTTGCCATGCAAATGAACTGAATCCCCCAAAAACATTTCCACTGCATTTCAGCCCTGCCACAAAAGGACCAGCTGACATCATGTCAATGATTCTCTCGTTAACACAGGCGTGAGTGTTGACGAGGACAAGGCTGGAGATCACTCTGTCATGCTGATTGAGTTTGAATAACAGACTGGAAGCTTCAACAGGAGGGTGGTGCTTGGAATCATTGTTCTTCCTCTTTCAAACATGGTTACCTGCAAGGAAACACGTGCCGTCATCATTGCTTTGCACAAAAAGGGCTTCACAGGCAAGGATATTGGTGCCAGCAAGATTGAAAATCAACCATTTATCAGATCATCAAGAACTTCAAGGAGAGCGGTTCAATTGTTGTGAAGGCTTCAGGGCGCCCAAGAAAGTCCAGCAAGTGCCAGGACCGTCTCCTAAAGTTGAAGTTCAGGAATGGCAGCAGGCAGGTGTGAGTGCATCTGCATGCACAGTGAGGCGAAGACTTTTGGAGGATGGCCTGGTGTCAAGAATGGCAGCAAAGAAGCCACTTCTCTCCAGGAAAAACATCAGGGACATACTGATATTCTGCAAAAGATACAGGGATTGGACTGCTGAGGACTGGGGTAAAGTCATTTTCTCTGATGAATCCCCTTTCCGATTGTTTGGGGCATCCGGAAAAAAAGCTTGTCCGGAGAAGACAAGGTGAGCACTACCATCAATCCTGTGTCATGCCAACAGTAAAGCATCCTGAGACCATTCATGTGTGGGGTTGCTTCTCAGCCAAGGGAGTGGGCTCACTAACACTTTTGCCTAAGAACACAGCCATGAATAAAGAATGGTACCAACACATCCTCCGAGAGCAACTTCTCCCAACCATCCAGGAACAGTTTGGTGACGAACAATGCCTTTTCCAGCATGACGGCGCACCTTGCCATAAGGCAAAAATGATAACTAAGTGGCTCTGGGAACAAAACATAGATATTTTGGCTCCATGTCCAGGAAACTCCCCAGACCTTAATCCCATTGAGAAATTGTGGTCAATCCTCAAGAGGCGGGTGGACAAACAAAACCCCACAAATTCTGACAAACTCCAGGCATTGATTATGCAAGAATGGGCTGCCATCAGTCAGGATGTGGCTCAGAAGTTAATTGACAGCATGCCAGGGCAGATTGCAGAGGTCTTGAAAAAGAAGGGTCAACACTGCAAATATTGACTCTGCATCAATTTCATGTAATTGTCAATGAAAGCCTTTGACACTTATGAAATGCTTGTAATTATACTTCAGTATTCCATAGTAACATCTGACAAAAATATCTGAAGACACTGAAGCAGCAAACTCTGGAAATTAATATGTGTCATTCTCAAAACTTTTGGCCACGACTGTACTTCCAAAGTTGTGGCAAAATGGCTTAAGAAATATAGATATAGAACTCCTTTATGCAATCGCTATGTCCGATTTTAAAATAGCTTTTCGGCGAAAGCACATTTTGCAATATTCTGAGTACATAGCTTGGCCATCACGGCTAGCTAATTTGACACCCACCAAGTTTGGGACAACCTAAACTCAGAATTACTATTAGAAAAATTGGATTACCTTTGCTGTTCTTCGTCAGAATGCACTCCCAGGACTTCTACTTCAACAACAAATGTTGTTTTGGTTCCAAATAATCCATAGTTATATTCAAATAGCTCCGTTTTGTTCATGCGTTCAGGTCACTATCCGAAGGGTGACGCGCGAGCGCATTTCGTGACAAAAGATTTCAAAAAAATATTCCATTACCGTACTTAGAAGCATGTCAAACGCTGTTTAAAACAATTATGCTACTTTCTCGTAAAATAGCGATAATATTCCAACCGGGCAACGTTGTATTCATTCAAAGGCTGAAAGATAAAAAAATTGAGAAGTCTCGTGAACGCGCATCTCAGTCTCACTGTCCCCAGGCTGTACTTTGCCCAGAGACAGCAGACACCCCATTCCACTTTCTGGCGGCTTTAGAGCGCCAATGGAAGCCTTAGAAAGTGTCACGTTACAGCACAGATGCTGTATTTTCAATAGAGATGCAACAGAAGGACAACAAATTGTCAGACAGGGCACTTCCTGTATGGAATCTTCTCAGGTTTTGGCCTGCCATATGAGTTCTGTTATACTCACAGACACCATTCAAACAGTTTTAGAAACGTTAGAGTGTTTTCTATCCAAATCTACTAATTATATGCATATTCTAGTTTCTGGGCAGGAGTAGTAACCAGATTAAATCGGGTACGTTTTTTATCCGGCCGTGAAAATACTGCTCCCTATACCACAACAGGTTAAGGACAACAAAGTCAAGGTATTGGAGGGGCCGTCACAAAGCCCTGACCTCAATCCTATAGAACATTTGTGGGCAGAACTGAAAAAACATGTGCGAGCAAGGCCTACAAACCTGACTCAGTTACAACAGCTCTGTCAGGAGGAATGGTTCAAAATTCACCCAACTTATTGTGGGAAGCTTGTGGAAGGCTACCCGAAACTTTTGACCGAAGTTAAACAGTTTAAAGGCAATGCTACCAAATACTAATTGAGTGCATGTACACTGACCCACTGGGAATGTGATGAAAGAAATAAAACACTCTACTATTATGACATTTCACATTCTTAAAATAAAAGTGGTGATCCTAACTGACATAAAACAGGCAATTGTTACTAGGATTAAATGTCAGGAATTGTGAAAAAACTGAGTTTAAATGTATTTGGCTAAGGTGTATGTAAACTTCCATCTTCAGCTGTACAAACAAAGTACATCATATAACATTATTACACCACTACATATCTACAATACAACATGTATAATACCACCACATATCTACAATACAACATGTATAATACCACCACATATCTACAATACAACATGTATAATACCACCACATATCTACAATACAACATGTATAATACCACCACATATCTACAATACAACATGTATAATACCACCACATATCTACAATACAACATGTATAATACCACCACCACTACAATACAACATGTATAATACCACCACCACTACAATGCAACATGTATAATACCACCACAATGCAACATGTATAATACCACCACCACTACAATGCAACATGTATAATACCACCACCACTACAATACAACATGTATAATACCACCACCACTACAATGCAACATGTATAATACCACCACCACTACAATGCAACATGTATAATACCACCACCACTACAATGCAACATGTATAATACCACCACCACTACAATGCAACATGTATAATACCACCACCACTACAATGCAACATGTATAATACCACCACCACTACAATGCAACATGTATAATACCACCACCACTACAATGCAACATGTATAATACCACCACCACTACAATGCAACATGTATAATACCACCACCACAACAATGCAACATGTATAATACCACCACCACTACAATACAACATGTATAATACCACCACCACTACAATGCAACATGTATAATAATACCACCACCACTACAATGCAACATGTATAATAATACCACCACTACAATGCAACATGTATAATAATACCACCACCACTACAATACAACATGTATAATAATACCACCACCACTACAATACAACATGTATAATACCACCACCACTACAATACAACATGTATAATACCACCACCACTACAATACAACATGTATAATACCACCACTACATATCTACAATACAACATGTATAATACCACCATACAACAATATTTCAATGTACATGTGTATAGAGTGTGTGTGCTAGAGTGTGTGTGTAGAGTGTGTGTGTGTGTGTGTGTGTGTGTGTGTGTATAGAGTGTGTGTTCTAGAGTGTGTGTGTGTGTAGAGTGTGTAAACTTCTGACTTCAACTGTATTCTATCCTACTGTATCTTAGCCTGTGCCACTCTGAAATTGCTCGTTCAAATATTTATATTCTCAATTTCTCTACTTTAGACTTGTGTGTATTGTTAGATAATACTGCACTGTTGGAGCTAGAAACACAAGCATTTCGCTACACCCGCAACAACATCTGCTAAACACGTGTGTGACAAATAAAATGTGCCTGTGCCCGTTTGTGTTGTTTCTCAGTCTCAGTATTTATTATGGATCCCTATTAGCGTCTGCCAAAGCAGCAGCTACTCTTCCTGTTGTCCAGCAAAATTAAGGCAGTTTATACAATTGTAAACATATTACAATACATTCACAGATTTCACAACACATTGTGTGCCCTCAGGCCCCTACTCCACCACCACCACGACCACATATCTACAGTACTAAATCCATGAGTATGTTATCATTTGTGTGTGCATGCATGTGTCTGTGCCTGTGTTTGTGTTGCTTCACAGTCCCCGCTGTTCCATAGTGTATTTTTATCTGTTTTTTACATCTGACTCTACTGCTTGCATGAGTTACATGTGGAATAGAGTTCCATGTAGTCAAGGCTCTATGTAGTACTGTGCGCCTCCCATAGTCTGTTCTGGACTTGGGGACTGTAACATTCTCTCCTCTTGTGGGGTATGCATGGGTGTCTGAGCTGTGTGTTAGTAGTTTAGACAGACCTCTGGTGGCATGTCTTGTGGGGTATGCATGGGTGTCTGCCAGTAGTTTAGACAGACAGCTCGGTTTATTCAACAAGTAGTGATGAAGTCAAACTCTCCTCCACTTTGAGCCAGGAAAGACCACCATATTCTTAATGTTAGCTCTCTGTGTACACCCAAGGCCCAACTGTGCTGCCCTGTTCTGAGCCAATTGCAAAGTCCCTCATTGTGGCACCGGAGCACAGGACTGGACAGCAGTTCAGGTGCGACAAAACTAGGGTCTACAGGACCTGCCTTGTTGGCAATGCAAATAGTCTGGGTCGCCATTTGATTAGGTGTTCAGGAGTCTTATGGCTTGGAGGTAGAAGCTGTTTAGAAGCCTCTTGGAACTAGACTTGGTGCTCCGGTACCGCTTGCCGTGCGGTAGCAGAGAGAACAGTCTATGAGTAGGGTGGCTGGAGTCTGACAATTTGTAGGGCCTTTCTCTGACACTGATTTGTATAGAGGTCCTGGATGGCAGGAAGCTTAGCCCCAGTGATGTACTGGGCCGTACACACTACCCTCTGTACTGCCTTGTGGTTGAAGGCCGAGCAGTTGCCATATCAGGCAGTGATGCAACCAGTCAGGATGCTCTCGATGGTTCAGCTGTAGAACCTTTTGAGGATCTGAGGACCCATGCCAAATCTTTTCAGTCTCTTGGGGGGAATAGTCGTGCCCTCTTCACGACTGTCTTAGTGTGTTTGGACCATGTTAGTTTGTTGGTGATGTGGACACCAAGGAACTTGAAGCTCTCAACCTTCTCCACTACAGCCCCGTCTACGAGAATGGGGGCATGCTCGGTCCTCCTTTTCCTGTAGTCCACAATCATCTCCTTTGTCTTGATCACATTGAGGGAGAGGTTGTTGGTCTCTGACCTCCTCCCTATAGGCTGTCTCATCATTGTCTGTGATCAGGCCTACCACTGTTGTGTCACCAGCAAACTTAATGGTGTTGGAGTCGTGCTTGGCCATGCAGCCATGAGTGAACAGGGAGTACAGGAGGGGACTGAGCACGCACCCCTGAGGGGCCCCTGTGTTGAGGATCAGCGTGGCGGATGGGTTGTTACCTACCCTCACCACCTGAGGGCAGCCCGTCAGGAAGTCCAGGATCCAGTTGCGAAGGGAGTTGTTTAGTCCCAGGGTCCTTAGCTTATCGATGAGCTTTGAGGGCACTATGGTGTTGAATGCTGAGCTGTAGTCAATGAACAGCATTCTCACATAGGTGTTCCTTTTGTCCAGGAGGGAAAGGGCAGTGTGGAATGCAATAGAGATTGCTTTATCTGTGGATCTGTTAGGGCGGTATGCAAATTGGAGTGGGTCTCGGGTTTCTGGGATAATGGTGTTGATGTGAGCCAGGACCAGCCTTTCATGGCTACAGACGTGAGTGCTACGAGTCGGTAGTCATTTAGGCAGGTTACCTTAGTGTTCTTGGGCACAGGGACTATGGTGGTCTGCTTGAAACATGTTGATATTACAGACTCAGACAGGGAGAGGTTGAAAATGTCAGTGACATTAGACACTTGCCCGTTGGTCTGAAATGACCAAATAAAATAGCTACTTTTGTATCAAAATGTATTGACCATGACAGTCTATACTCACAGCAGTTTAGTCACCAACTTGCTCAATTTCCACATGATTCATTACAAGATTGAGTTATGTTTAGGGTTTAGTGAAGGATTTGTCCCAATACAATGATTTTAGTTTTAGAAATATTTAGGACTAACGTATTCCTTGCCACCCACTCTGAAACTAACTGCAACTCTTTGTTAAGTGTTGCAGTAATTTCAGTTGCTGTAGTAGCTGACATAGTTTTGTGTTGAGTCATCCGCATACATTGAGACACCAGCCAGCCAGACAGACATTGATTTGTTTAACACTTTTTTTGGTTACTATAGGATTTGATGTCTTCACTATTATTCTACAATGTTGAGAATAGTAAAAATAAAAAATAAAAACCTTTGAATGAGTAGATGTGTCCAAACGTTTGACTCACCTCTTCCACACTTCATGGAATTCAGTGACATTAGCCTACCAGACGAGCTAAATTACTTTATCCGCGCTTCGAGGCAAGTAGCACTGAAGCATGCATGAGAGCACCAGCTGTTCCGGACGACTGTGTGATCATGCTCTCCGTAGCCAATGTGAGTAAGGCCTTTAAACAGGTCAACTTTCACAAGGCCGCAGGGCCAGACGGATTACCAGGACGTGTACTCAGAGCATGCACTGACCAACTGGCAAGTGTCTTCACCAACATTTTCAACCTGTCCCTGACCGAGTCTGTTACACCAACATGTTTCAAGTAGACCTCCATAGTCCCTGTGCCCCAAGAACACCAAGGCAACCTGCCTAAATGAATACCAACCCGTAGCATTCACGCCAGTAGCAATGAAGTGCTTTGAAAGGCTGGTCATGGCTCACAAACACCATAATCCCAGAAACCCTAGACCCACTCAAACTCCAATTTGCATAGTGCACCAACAGATCCACAGATGACGCAATCTCTATTGCACTCCACACTGCCCTTTCCCACCCCATAGTGCCCTCAAAGCTCATCACTAAGGACCCTGGGACTAAACACCTCTCTCTGCAACTGGATCCTGGACGTCCAGACCCCAGGTGGTATGGGGTAGGCAACAACACATCTGGCACACTGATCCTCAACACGGGGGCCCGTCAGGGGTGCTTAGTCCCCTGTTGTACTCTGTTCACCCACGACTGAATGGCCAAACAACTCCAACATTAAGTTTCCGACAACAACAACAGTGGTAGGCCTGATCACTAATAACGATGAGACAGCCTATAAGGAAGAGGTCAGAGACCTGGCCGTGTGGTGCCAGGACAACAACCTTTCCCTCAACATGATCAAGACAAAGGAGCTGATCTTGGACTACAGGTGCAACACTCACTACCGAGTTCCAAACTGCCTCTGGAAGCAACGTCAGAACAAGAACTGTTCCTCGGGAGCTTCATGAAATGGGTTTTCCATGGCAGAGCAGCCGCACACAAGCCTAAGATCACCATGCGCAATGCCAAGCATTGGCTGGAGTGGTGTAAAGCTCGCCACCATTGGACTCTGGAGCAGTGGAAACACGTTCTCTGGAGTGATGAATCACACTTCACCATCAGGCAGTCCGACAGACAAATCTGGGTTTGGCGAATGCTACCTGCACCAATGCATAGTGACAACTGTAAAGTTTGGTGGAGGAGAAATAATGGTCTGGGGCTATTTTTCATGGTTCGGGCCCCTTAGTTCCAGTGAAGGGAAATCTTAACACTACAGCATAGAATGACATTCTAGATGATTCTGTGTTTCCAACTTTGTAGCAACAGTTTGGGGAAGGCCCTTTCCTGTTTCAGCATGACAATGCCCCCGTGCACAAAGCGAGGTCCATACAGAAATATTTTGTTGAGATCGCTGTGGAAGAACTTGACTGGCCTGCACAGTGCCCTAAACTCAACCATCAAAGACATTTGGCATGAATTGGAATGCTGATTGCGAGCCAGGCCTAATCGCCCAACATCAATGCCCCATGTCACTAATGCTCTTGTGCCTGAATGGAAGCAAGTCCCTGCAGCAGAGTTCCAACATCTAGTGGAAAGCCTTCCCAGAAGAGTGGAGGCTGTTATAGCAGCAAAGGGGGGGGAAAATCAACACCATATTAATGCCCATGTTTTTTGGAATGAGATGTTCGACGAGCAGGTACTTTTGGCCATGTAGTGTATATGTTCAATTTCCTCCTAGCAGCACACATGTTCAGTTTGCTCTTAGCACAACTCAGCTAGGCGAAGGTCTGTGCTCACATACTCCCTAAAGACCTGGCAATATTTATGTTTGTCCCTCGTGAGCCACCGTAGCAACATAGCCATAAGACTTCCTCAAAATAAATAAGAATGAATCTAAGATAAATCAAGAAATCTGTCATTAATTTAGACATCTAACTAAGATGTTTTGCACAGTATTTCTGAAGTTAAATGCGCATTAAAACTAGTCGCCTCTCGTTGAATGACAACAAACACTTAATTGAAGAAATCCTGTCCATAGTTGCTGCTTCTACTAGGAGTAGTACTGTTGACCAATCACTGACTAGCGGGCGTAGACTTCGCCTAGCTGAAAACATCGCAAAATTCATCAAAATATAGGCTTAACTCACCCAGAAGGCTGCACAGAGAGTCAACACAAGACATGTCTAAAAAAACAGAACAGAAAATAAGTTAATTCAAACTTGATGTACCTTTGGTTTCGTTCTAGGATTCTCATTCTCTTCATATTCACACAGTGCTACAAAATGACAGCAATGGGAATATAGTCCTTTCTAAACCTAGCATTAGTAGCTGGTACTCACCAACATGATAGTAGTGGCCAGGGCTCTGGTCTTGTCACACATCCTCTTCAGCTGTTTGACTGGTCCCATCAGGAACATGGTGCTGATAGGACAGAACTGTTATTATCTACGGTGCCGAGGACAGGTTAGGTTGAGTTAGAGACGGCTAAGGAAACACTCACATAGGACACAATCAACCTCTTTGTTTATACATTGTTGACATGTTTCTAAGGACAGAGTCACATATCAGGGCATTGACAGTTCACTGAATCATATTTGTCATGAAGGAAAAGTCATAATGAAAAGGTTGTCAGGTGTTGAGGGCATTCTGCTGAATCTCACCTGCAGAGTGAACAGATGTTTCCAAAGGTATAAAATATGATGAAGAGCAGGATTCCTACTTTGGGGATGAAGAGCATACAGACTCCCTGTAGAGGCAAGACAGATAATTTATCAGTGTCAATCTCAGATGTCATTAATATAACAATTTTTAAAGGGGCAGTGCAGTCAAAAACGTGATTTCCTACTGTTTTTATGATATTTCCACACTATGATGTCGAAATAACACTGAAATTGTGAAAATTATGAGAATTGCCTTTTAAAATGTAAGAGCATTTTGAAAACAATGCAAGGAATTTCAGCCTGTTCATGTGGGATGGAGTTTTTGTCCCAGAGCATGACATCACAATCTGATCAGATTATTCTGACCAATGACCAGTCATGTTTTATTTGCACATGCATCCTCCTACTATGAAGGGGTAAGCGGAGTAAGCTTCTAGAGAGTCTAGACCCTTCAAACTCAACGCTGGACCTCGAAGCCAGTTCCACTGCATTTTTCATTGTTCCCCTCCAATCAGGGACTGATTTAGACCTGGGACACCAGGTGTGTACAATTCACTATCCGGTAGAACAGAAAACCTTGAAGCACCGGACCTCGTAGTGTAAGAGTTGAACCTCCTGGTCTAGACAATTCTATCTGCCAAGCAGGGCTGTGTATGTAAATACATTTTAATTTGTATCAACACACCCTGATTGAGAATGTCAATGGCAAAAGAAGGCTCAGGGAAATAAATGATAAAAAATATGTTTGGAGTTATTTTTATGAAATAAACAGTGGTTTATTAGACATACAGTGATGATGCATGGGGGCTGTAAGGTATCTACGAGTCCTACAGGAGTCCTACAGGACTCCTATAGAACCATGCCAGATTTCCTGCCAGACCATAAATTAGTGACTAACGCCAGTTTGTCAGGTGTACCCAGTAAAACAAGCTGCAAGTGAACTATTTCCTTTAAAGGGATTTTGGCAACGAAGCCCTTTACCTACTTCCCCAGAGTCAGATGAACTTGTGGATACCATTTGTATGTCGCTGTGTCCAGTATGAAAAAAGTTAGAGGTAGTTTCCTGAGCCAAAGCTAACTCAAAGCACAATGACTGGAAGTTTACAGGAACAGCTAGCATGCTAGCTGTTCCCATAGACTGCCAGTCATTGTGCTAACACTAGTTAGCAATTGCGCTACCACTAGTTAGCAACTTCCTTCAAACTGCATGCAGAGACATAAAAATTGTATCCTTGAGTTCATCTGACTCTGGGGGAAGTAGATAAAGGTGCTTCATTGCTAAAAGCAAAAGTATCCCTTTAAGTCATGTGGGGCAGAGCACATGTAGGAAACGTGTTTCACCTGAAAAGAAGAGCACACAATGCCTCTCAATTAAACAAAAGAGATGTTGCACATTCCTGAGCGCTGGATAAACCTGTAGCACCACATCTCTGGATGCACAAGGTGTCTCCTGATCAGAAATGGGTGGTGCGCTAATAAGCACAAACACACATTGTAATACTGCAAATAATTGTATGTAGGAAAGCAACATATTCAAATCCACTTACCAAGACTGAGCAGGTGACCCCAATCACAAAACAGATAATAAATCCCTTCACTCGTGTACCCCAACCCAAAGTAGACGCTTCATTCGCTGCCTGAACCAAGTAAAGCCATTCAGTGAGGAGCCACAGGTTCACATGATGAGAGAGAAGATGCATTGATTTAGGAATATACTTCACATTAAATTAGATTCGTTTTCTTTCATATATTTTACACTTTAATGGGTAAATCACAAATTATTATTACGTTTATATAATAATGACAGTGGACTAAATGTTTAAATATTAGTCTATAATATCAATTTATACTACATTTGATCAATTAGTTTTTTTACCTGCAAGATGTTGCCGTTTTCATTGAGGCCATCCGTTCCGCTCAAAACTGCTTTAAGTTTGTCCATGACTTTTAACGCGTTGGCTGAGCGCAATAAGTCAGGAATGATGATCGGATGTTTGATTTATGTTGCTTCCCGGTGTGATGATATGAATCACGGAGCGGAAATAAGAAAGTCCGGTAGCAGACTGCAAAGAGCGCTCCGCAAGCCACGCCCCAGTGGGCGGAGCTAGGCATGTTGCTTGTGCACTTGGACACATTATCACATTATAGACTCTGGCCATGTTCGAGAGAATTAAAACAGTAATGTATCAAGGGTAAATTATGACTGACTGATCTACAAATAATAATGAGCAGTTATTTATCAAGCAAGTTTGTTTGTATATTAGTCAGTTGGCAGTCGCCTGCACTCTTGGCTGCCATGTCAAACAAGCCCAAGGCCTCTCATTTTACAATGGGTCTGTGATGGTTCTGTGTAGTTATGATAGTATATTTGAGACAAGTGTATTGCAGTGAATTTGGTCTATGACATAATAATTAAAATACTGTATCTTTGAGTAACAAACAGGGAAACAATGATTCCCAGACAGTTCTCAATAGAACGTGTTTTTCTGCCTAAGTGTGGTGCTGGTGCTTTGGATTAATTAGTGACCAGAGCAAGTTGGAAGACTGACAACTGACTGATCTACAAGTCACCTGGCACCATAAATAACTACTCATTATTATGTGTAGACCAGTCAGTCACAATTTACCCATGATACATTACGGTTGTGATGCTCTCCAACATGGCCAATAGGTTCTCACTTCAGAGGATTACCCATGATACATTACGGTTGTGATGTTCTCCAACATGGCCAATAGGTTCTCACTTCAAAGGATTACCCATGATACATTACGGTTGTGATGCTCTCCAACATGGCCAATAGGTTCTCACTTCAGAGGATTACCCATGATACATTACGGTTGTGATGCTCTCCAACATGGCCAATAGGTTCTCACTTCAAAGGATTACCCATGATACATTACGGTTGTGATGCTCTCCAACATGGCCAATAGGTTCTCACTTCAGAGGATTACCCATGATACATTACGGTTGTGATGCTCTCCAACATGGCCAATAGGTTCTCACTTCAGAGGATTACCCATGATACATTACGGTTGTGATGCTCTCCAACATGGCCAATAGGTTCTCACTTCAGAGGATTACCCATGATACATTACGGTTGTGATGCTCTCCAACATGGCCAATAGGTTCTCACTTCAGAGGATTACCCATGATACATTACGGTTGTGATGCTCTCCAACATGGCCAATAGGTTCTCACTTCAGAGGATTACCCATGATACATTACGGTTGTGATGCTCTCCAACATGGCCAATAGGTTCTCACTTCAGAGGATTACCCATGATACATTACGGTTGTGATGCTCTCCAACATGGCCAATAGGTTCTCACTTCAAAGGATTACCCATGATACATTACGGTTGTGATGCTCTCCAACATGGCCAATAGGTTCTCACTTCAGAGGATTACCCATGATACATTACGGTTGTGATGCTCTCCAACATGGCCAATAGGTTCTCACTTCAGAGGATTACCCATGATACATTACGGTTGTGATGCTCTCCAACATGGCCAATAGGTTCTCACTTCAGAGGATTACCCATGATACATTACGGTTGTGATGCTCTCCAACATGGCCAATAGGTTCTCACTTCAGAGGATTACCCATGATACATTACGGTTGTGATGCTCTCCAACATGGCCAATAGGTTCTCACTTCAGGGGATTACCCATGATACATTACGGTTGTGATGCTATCCAACATGGCCAATAGGTTCTCACTTCAGAGGATTACCCATGATACATTACGGTTGTGATGCTCTCCAACATGGCCAATAGGTTCTCACTTCAGAGGATTACCCATGATACATTACGGTTGTGATGCTCTCCAACATGGCCAATAGGTTCTCACTTCAGAGGATTACCCATGATACATTACGGTTGTGATGCTCTCCAACATGGCCAATAGGTTCTCACTTCAGAGGATTACCCATGATACATTACGGTTGTGATGCTCTCCAACATGGCCAATAGGTTCTCACTTCAGAGGATTACCCATGATACATTACGGTTGTGATGCTCTCCAACATGGCCAATAGGTTCTCACTTCAGAGGATTACCCATGATACATTACGGTTGTGATGCTCTCCAACATGGCCAATAGGTTCTCACTTCAGAGGATTACCCATGATACATCAAATCAAATCAAATCAAATTTATTTATATAGCCCTTCGTACATCAGCTGAAATCACAAAGTGCTGTACAGAAACCCAGCCTAAAACCCCAAACAGCAAGCAATGCATGTGAAAGAAGCACGGTGGCTGGGAAAAACTCCCTAGGAAAAACTCCTGAGAAAGGCCAAAAACCTAGGAAGAAACCTAGAGAGGAACCAGGCTATGAGGGGTGGCCAGTCCTCTTCTGGCTGTGCCGGGTGGATATTATAACAGAACATGGTCAAGATGTTAAAATGTTCGTAAATGACCAGCATGGTCAAATAATAATAATCATAGTAGTTGTCGAGGGTGCAACAAGCACGTCCGGTGAACAGGTCAGGGTTCCGTAGCCGCAGGCAGAACAGTTGAAACTGGAGCAGCAGCATGGCCAGGTGGACTGGGGACAGCAAGGAGTCATCATGCCAGGTAGTCCTGAGGCATGGTCCTGGGGCTCAGGTCCTCCGAGAGAAAGAAAGAAAGAGAGAATTAGAGAGAGCATATTTACATTCACACAGGACACCGGATAAGACAAGAGAATACTCCAGATGTAACAGACTGACCCTAGCCCCCCGACACATAAACTACTGCAGCATAAATACTGGAGGCTGAGACAGGAGGGATCAGAAGACACTGTGGCCCCATCCGATGATACCCCCGGACAGGGCCAAACAGGCAGGATATAACCCCACCCACTTTGCCAAAGCACAGCCCCCACACCACTAGAGGGATATCTACAACCACCAACTTACCGTCCGAAGACAAGGCCGAGTATAGCCCACAAAGATCTCCGCCACGGCACAACCCAAGGGGGGGGCGCCAACCCAGACAGGAAGACCACGTCAGTGGCTCAACCTACTCAAGTGACGCACCCCTCCCATGGACGGCATGGAAGAACACCAGTAAGTCAGTGACTCAGCCCCTGTAAAAGGGTTAGAGGCAGAGAATCCCAGTGGGAAGAGGGGAACCGACAAGGCAGAGACAGCAAGGGCGGTTCGTTGCTCCAGCCTTTCCGTTCACCTTCACACTCCTGGGCTAGACTATACTTAATCATAGGACCTACTGAAGAGATAAGTCTTCAGTAAAGACTTAAAGGTTGAGACTGAGTCTGCGTCTCTCACATGGGTAGGCAGACCATTCCATAAAAATGGAGCTCTATAGGAGAAAGCCCTACCTCCAGCCGTTTGCTTAGAAATTCTAGGGACAATTAGGAGGCCTGCGTCTTGTGACCGTAGCGTACGTGTAGGTATGTACGGCAGGACCAAATCGGAAAGATAGGTAGGAGCAAGCCCATGTAATGCTTTGTAGGTTAGCAGTAAAACCTTGAAATCAGCCCTTGCCTTAACAGGAAGCCAGTGTAGGGAGGCTAGCACTGGAGTAATATGATCAAATTTTTTGGTTCTAGTCAGGATTCTAGCAGCCGTATTTAGCACTAACTGAAGTTTGTTTAGTGCTTTATCCGGGTAGCCGGAAAGTAGAGCATTGCAGTAGTCGAGCCTAGAAGTAACAAAAGCATGGATTAATTTTTCTGCGTCATTTTTGGACAGAGAGTTTCTGATTTTTGCAATGTTACGTAGATGGAAAAAAGCTGTCCTTGAAGCAGTCTTGATATGTTCTTCAAAAGAGAGCTCAGGGTCCAGAGTAACGCCGAGGTCCTTCACAGTTTTATTTGAGACGACTGTACAACCATCCAGATTAATTGTCAGATTCAACAGAAGATCTCTTTGTTTCTTGGGACCTAGGACAAGCATCTCTGTTTTGTCCGGGTTTAAAAGTAGAAAATTTGCAGCCATCCACTTCCTTATGTCTGAAACACAGGCTTCTAGCGAGGGCAATTTTGGGGCTTCACCATGTTTCATTGAAATGTACAGCTGTGTGTCGTCCGCATAGCAGTGAAATTTAACATTATGTTTTCGAATGACATCCCCAAGAGGTAAAATATATAGTGAAAACAATAGTGGTCCTAGAACGGAACCTTGAGGAACACCGAAATTTACAATTGATTTGTCAGAGGACGAACCATTCACAGAGACAAACTGATATCTTTCCGACAGATAAGATCTAAACCAGGCCAGAACTTGTCCATGTAGACCAATTTGGGTTTCCAATCTCTCCAAAAGAATGTGGTGATCGATGGTATCAAAAGCGGCACTAAGATCTAGGAGCATGAGGACAGATGCAGAGCCTCGGTCTGACGTCATTAAAAGGTCATTTACCACCTTCACAAGTGCAGTCTCAGTGCTATGATGGGGTCTAAAACCAGACTGAAGCGTTTCGTATACATTGTTTGTCTTCAGGAAGGCAGTGAGTTGCTGTGCAACAACTTTTTCAATTTTTTTTGAGAGGAATGGAAGATTCGATATAGGCCGATAGTTTTTTATAATTTCTGGGTCAAGATTCGGCTTTTTCAAGAGAGGCTTTATTACTGCCACTTTTAGTGAGCTTGGTACACATCCGGTGGATAGAGAGCCGTTTATTATGTTCAACATAGGAGGGCCAAGCACAGGAAGCAGCTCTTTCAGTAGTTTAGTTGGAATAGGGTCCAGTATGCAGCTTGAGGGTTTGGAGGCCATGATTATTTTCATCATTATGTCAAGAGATATAGTACTAAAACACTTTAGTATCTCCCTTGATCCTAGGTCCTGGCAGAGTTGTGCAGACTCAGGACAATGGAGCCCTGGAGGAATACCCAGATTTAAAGAGGAGTCCGTAATTTGCTTTCTAATGATCATGATCTTTTCCTCAAAGAAGTTCATAAATTTATTACTGCTGAAGTGAAAGCCATCCTCCATTTGCGAATGCTGCTTTTTAGTTAGCTTTGCGACAGTGTCAAAAAGAAATTTCGGATTGTTCTTATTTTCCTCAATTAAGTTGGAAAAATAGGATGATCGTGCAGCAGTGAGGGCTCTTCGATACTGCACGGTACTGTCTTTCCAAGCTAGTCGGAAGACTTCCAGTTTAGTGTGGCGCCATTTCCGTTCCAATTTTCTGGAAGCTTGCTTCAGAGCTCGTGTATTTTCTGTATACCAGGGAGCTAGTTTCTTATGACAGATGTTTTTAATTTTTAGGGGTGCAACTGCATCTAGGGTATTGCGCAAGGTTAAATTGAGTTCCTCGGTTAGGTGGTTAACTGATTCTTGTCCTCTGACGTCCTTGGGTAGGCAGAGGGAGTCTGGAAGGGCATCAAGGAATCTTTGGGTTGTCTGAGAATTTATAGCACGACTTTTAATCTTCCTTGGTTGGGGTCTGAGCAGATTATTTGTTGCAATTGTAAACGCAATAAAATGGTGGTCCGATAATCCAGGATTATGAGGAAAAACATTAAGATCCACAACATTTATTCCATGGGACAAAACTAGGTCCAGAGTATGACTGTGGCAGTGAGTAGGTCCAGAGACATGTTGGACAAAACCCACTGAGTCGATGATGGCTCCGAAAGCCTTTTGGAGTGGGTCTGTGGACTTTTCCATGTGAATGTTAAAGTCACCAAAAATTAGAATATTATCTGCTATGACTACAAGATCCGATAGGAATTCAGGGAACTCAGTAAGGAACACTGCATATGGCCCAGGAGGCCTGTAAACAGTAGCTATAAAAAGTGATTGAGTAGGCTGCATAGATTTCATGACTAGAAGCTCAAAAGACGAAAACGTAATTGTTTTTTTTTTGTAAATTGAAATTTGCTATCGTAAATGTTAGCAACACCTCCGCCTTTGCCGGATGCACGGGGGGTATGGTCACTAGTGTAACCAGGGGGTGAGGCCTTATTTAACACAGTAAATTCATCAGGCTTAAGCCATGTTTCAGTCAGGCCAATCACATCAAGATTATGATCAGTGATTAGTTCATTGACTATAACTGCCTTGGAAGTGAGGGATCTAACATTAAGTAACCCAATTTTGAGATGTGAAGTATCACAATCTCTTTCAATAATGGCAGGAATGGAGGAGGTCTTTATACTAGTAAGATTACTGAAGCAAACACCGCCATTTTTAATTTTGCCCAACCTAGATCGAGGCACAGACACGGTCTCAATGGGGAAAGCTGAGCTGACTACGCTAACTGTGCTAGTGGCAGACTCCACTAAGCTGGCAGGCTGGCTAACAGCCTGTTGCCTGGCCTGCACCCTATTTCATTGTGGAGCTAGAGGAGTTAGAGCCCTGTCTATGTTCGTAGATAAGATGAGAGCACCCCTCCAGCTAGGATGGAGTCCGTCACTCCTCAGCAGGCCAGGCTTGGTCCTGTTTGTGGGTGAATCCCAGAAAGAGGGCCAGTTATCTACAAATTCTATCTTTTGGGAGGGGCAGAAAACAGTTTTCATCCAGCGATTGAGTTGTGAGACTCTGCTGTAGAGCTCATCACTCCCCCTAACATTACGGTTGTGATGCTCTCCAACATGGCCAATAGGTTCTCACTTCAGAGGATTACCCATGATACATTACGGTTGTGATGCTCTCCAACATGGCCAATAGGTTCTCACTTCAGAGGATTACCCATGATACATTACGGTTGTGATGCTCTCCAACATGGCCAATAGATTCTCACTTCAGAGGATAGAACGTTATTTTTTTCTGTTTTCGTTGGAATATCTTCTGTCCATGTTTATTTTTGCTCAACTAGAGTGAACTTGAAATACATTGAAAAGGTTGGCCTGACCGACATGAAAATTACATTATAGGGGGACTGCACTTCCTGATTTGGCCTTGTTTTTCATCCATGCTCATTAAGAACTGCCTGCAGCCGTAACTGAAGGCAAACAGTGAGTTGTCTTGGGGGTGTGGTTTGATGTGGGTGTTTATTGGGTGTGTCTTTACCGTTCAATCACAGCAAACGAGGCCAGTAGTGAGTACAGCTAGTAAACTAAGCTAGCTTTGCTATGGAGAGAACAAAGTTTTGAAGTTGAGGAATTCTTCCAAGGGGCCAGGGTTCCGGATTTCACGCCATCCCATGTACCGAGAGGAACAATTCCAATAATTCCAATGGTGTCTTTTTTAGCACATTTGGAAAGTTGACTTCTCTATCGGGGCTAAGGCACAAAGGCATTATATAAGAAGTGGAACAACAACAATAATAGTCATACAGTATTAACAATTATAACACACCTTTCCTTTTTTGCTTTCAATTCAGACATGGACAGCTCTGAGCTTCAATAGGTCCTGTGTGGGTGTTTGTATATATACCATGTAACAATTTAATGGGTTTGGAGTGTACTAAATATAGTGTCCTGATACTTCTGAATAAGGAAGGTCTGGCTCTGTAGAGTTGTCCATATTCTTTGTTAAAAATACACCCTCGTTATCACCTTTGTGCCAAAAACATAGATTTTTCCATGAATTGTCTTCGAGGCTGATTTCTTTTTTCATCACTCACAGTCTAAGTGCTTAATGTTTTATATTCATGCTGTTACATGGACGAACTTGTGTCACATGCACACGCAGAAGTAAAAACAATGGAAATCACTCACGCGCTCTCATCTGGGACCTGCTCATTCTTGCAAACCACTAAGCTTCTAGTCTGCCGGAAAGCTGCAAGAAGAATATGTTTAGCTAGTTTTAGCTAATAGGGGAAGCTAATGATCAAGTGCTGTTTTGTTAGCATTCATTGAAACAGGACAACTTGCATGGATCACTGCTATGAAGGTCTGGCTACATTTCACTTTAGGCAATGTGAATGTGTTGTCCAGCTAATCTGATAGCTAGCTAGCTATCTGTTTTCCACTCAGTGTCTGAAGGCCTAGCTAAATTTAAAAGCTGTCTATTCTGTTAAAAGCTGTTTATGTCACCCAAAAAGCAAATTTTGTGCAACAGGAAAATAAATCTGATTGTGGGTTGCTGTAACATCTCTAGTTAGCTAGCCAGTATCTCACTAGCTAGCTATCGACTTTTAACTAGCTAAATTGAATAGCTAATTCTGTGAGACACAATAATAGATAAATCCATGTATTATTGGTAAGCTACCATAGCTGCTCTCTGTGCAAACAACCGTGATAAAGCAACAAACTCTGTGTCACTGCAGAATTAGATGTTTATTCACGTTTCTCCAAACGTCAAATTCTGAAGTGTTTTTGACACCGTGGGTTGCTCCTACTGCTCAGTATCATTCCATTCATCCAAAGGTCAAATTTAGAAGTTAATGGTTACATTTAAGCACTCATTCTGAATGGTTAAGGTATATTTTTTTTATATTTGGGATTCTTCAAAGCAGCCACCCTTTGCCTTGATGACAGCTTTGCACACTCTTGGCAAGTGGTGACCCGTCATTCAGGGCAGAGCCCCACATTTGTACAAATAAATAAATCATGCCGGAAAAAACATATATATTTTTTTTGTGTGTGGGGGGGTCGCTGTTTTGCATGTTATTTTGGCATTAACACGTGTCACATATCAGTTTGCAAACTATGTAAAAAATAAAATAAATGTATCGTTGAGTTAATAAAGCCGCATAAAAACATGGTCACTTTTTTGCGTTCTTCAGTAAAGCAGCTCCATAATGCAGGTGTTTCAGTCCAGCTCAGTGCTTTCTGTGGTGGAGGGGCAGCTCCTAAATGCAGGTGTTTCAGCCCAGCTCAGTGCTTTCTGTGGTGGAGGGGCAGCTCCTAAATGCAGGTGTTTCAGCCCAGCTCAGTGCTTTCTGTGGTGGAGGGGCAGCTCCTAAATGCAGGTGTTTCAGTCCAGCTCAGTGCTTTCTGTGGTGGTGGGGCAGCTCCTAAATGCAGGTGTTTCAGCCCAGCTCAGTGCTTTCTGTGGTGGAGGGGCAGCTCCTAAATGCAGGTGTTTCAGCCCAGCTCAGTGCTTTCTGTGGTGGAGGGGCAGCTCCTAAATGCAGGTGTTTCAGCCCAGCTCAGTGCTTTCTGTGGTGGAGGGGCAGCTCCATAATGCAGGTGTTTCAGTCTAGCTCAGTGCTTTCTGTATGCGTTCACTACTGTAAGTTGCTCTGGATAAGAGTGTCTTCTAAATGACTAAAATGTAAATGGAATTGTAAGTTGGGAACTTGGCCTTTTTCTAGAGCTACAACCTGAAGATCACTGAGGTCATCATGATTTGACCTTGTTTTTTTCAGAAATCCAAGTTCTATTGAAAGCACCAACAATCCAGAGAATGCCAGACTTTGATGACAAAATTTGTCCACGAAGGGCCGCCGCGCCACCTTTCTGTCCAAGTGAGCACAGCACGACAAGGTGAGTCCAAAAATATCTTGTATGCTGCTGCATAAATGATGTAATATGCCAGGGAGATATGTATACTGTAGCTAAGAAAGTCATACTAAGTGTTTGTTTGTTTTTTTCTTGTTGTTTGTAACTAAACTACCAACGGGACATAAAAAACGTTAATATCTTATGTTTCACTGAGTCGTGGCTGAACGACGACATGAACATCATACAGCTGACGGGTTTTACACTGTATCGGCAGGATAGAACAGCGGCCTCTGGTAAGACAGGGGGGGGGGGGTCTAGGTATATATGTAAACAACAGCTGGTGCATGATATCTAAGGAAGTCTCGAGATTTTGCTCGCCTGAGGTAGAGTATCTCATGATAATCTGTAGACCACACTATCTACTTACAGAGTTTTCATCTGTATTTTTCATAGCTGTCTACATACCACCACAGACCGATGCTGTACACCGCCATTGCATATACTGCAGGGAAACTTAAATCCGTTTTACCAAATTTCCACCAGCATGTTAAATGTGCAACCAGAGGGAAAAAATCTCTAGACCATTTACTCCACACACAGAGATGCATACAGAGCTCTCCCTCTCGCTCCATTTGGCCAATTTGACCATAATTCTATCCTCCTGATTCCTGCTTACAAGCAAAAATTAAAGCAGGAAGCACCAGTGACTCGGTCTATAAAAAAGTGGTCAGACGAAGCAGATGCTAAACTACAGGGCTGTTTTTCTATCACAGATTGGAACATGTTCTGGGATTCTTCCGATGGCATTGAGGAGTACACCACATCAGTCACTGGCTTCATCAATAAGTGCATCAATGATGTCGTCCCCACAGTGACAGACATACATACATACATACACACACACACACACACACACACACACACACACACACACACACACACACACACACACACACACACACACACACACACACACACACACACACACACACACACACACACACACACACACACACACACACACACACACACACACACACACACACACACACACACACACATACATACATACATACATACATACATACATACATACATACATACATACATACATACATACATACATACATACATACCCCAACCAGAAGCCATGGATTATCAGGCCGCTTTCAAGGAGCGGGACTCTAACCCAGAAGCTTATGAGAAATCCCGCTATGCCCTCCGACAAACCATCAAACAGGCAAAGCATCAATAAAGAACTAAGATCGAATCGTACTACACCGGCTCTGACGCTTGTCGGATGTGGCAGTGCTTGCAAACCATTACAGACTACAAAGGGAAGCACAGCCGAGAGCTGCCCAGTGACACGAGCCTACCAGATGAGCTAAATCACTTCTATGCTCGCTTCGAGGCAAGTAACACTGAAACCTTTCATGAGAGCATCAGCTGCTCCGGACGACTGCATGATCTTGCTCTCCGTAGCCGATGTGAGTAAGACCTTTAAACAGGTCAACATTCACAAGGCCGCAGGGCCAGACGGATAAACAGGACGTGTACTGCAAGCATGCCCTGAAAAACTGGCAAGTGTCTTCACTGACATTTTCAACCTCTCCCTGTCTGAGTGTATAATACCAACATGTTTCAAGCAGACCACCATAGCCCCTGTGCCCAAGAACACTAAGGTAACCTGACTAAATGACTAAAGACCCATAGCACTCATGTCTGTAGCCATGAAGTGCTTGGAAAGGCTGGTCATGGCTCCCAGAAACCCTAGCCCCACTCCAATTTGCATACCGCCCTAACAGATCCACAGATGATGCAATCTCCATTGCACTCCACACTGCACTTTCCCACCTGGACAAAAGGAACCCCTATGTGAGAATGCTGTTCATTGACTACAGCTCAGCGTTCAACACCATGTTCTGTTATAATATCCACCCGGCACAGCCAGAAGAGGACTGGCCACCCCTCATAGCCTGGTTCCTCTCTAGGTTTCTTCCTAGGTTTTTGGCCTTTCTCAGGAGTTTTTCCTAGGGAGTTTTTCCCAGCCACCGTGCTTCTTTCACATGCATTGCTTGCTGTTTGGGGTTTTAGGCTGGGTTTCTGTACAGCACTTTGAGATTTCAGCTGATGTACGAAGGGCTATATAAATAAATTTGATTTGATTTGATTTGATACTGCCCTCAAAGCTCATCACTAAGTTAAGGATCCTGGGACTAAACACCTCCCTCTGCAACTGCATCCTGGACTTCCTGACAGACCACCCCCAGCTGTTAAGGGTCAGTAACAACACATCCGCCACGCTGATCCTCAACACAGGGGCCCCTCAGGTTTGCGTGCTCAGTCCCCTCCTGTACTCCCTGTTCACTCATGACTGCACGGCCAGGCACGACTCCAACACCATCATTAAGTTTGCCGATGAAACAACAGTGGTAGGCCTGATCACCGACAACGATGAGACAGCCTATAGGGAGGAGGTCAGAGACCTGGCCGTGTGGTGCCAGGACAACAATCTCTCCCTCAACGCGATCAAGACAAAGGAGATGATTGTGGACTACAGGAAAAGGAGGACCGAGCATGCCCCCATTCTCATCGACGGGGCTATAGTGGAGCAGTTTGAGAGCTTCAAGTTCCTTGGTGTCCACATCACTAACGATCTAACATGGTCCAAGCACACCAAGACAGTCGTGAAGAGTGCATGACAAAACCTATTCCCCCTCAGGAGACTGAAAAGATTTGGCATGGGTCCCCAGATCTTCAAAAGGTTCTACAATTGTCAAAGACTCCAGCCACCCTACTCATAGACTGTGCTCTCTGCTACCGCACGGCAAGCGGCACCGGAGCACCAAGTCTAGGTCCAAGAGGCTTCTAAACAGCTTCTACCCCCAAGCCATAAGACTCCTGAACATCTAAGTAAATGGCTACCCAGACTATTTGAATTGCCCCCCCCCCTTTTACACTGCTGCTACTCTCTGTTATTATCTATGCACTGTCACTTTAATAACTCGACCTACATGTACCTATTTCCTCAATTACCTCGACTAACCGGTGCCCTGCACATTGACTCTGTACCGTTATCCCCGGTATATAGCCTCGCTATTGTTATTTTACTGCTGCTCTTTAATTCTTTGTTATTTTTATTTGTTATTCTTATTTTTTTTAAGGTATTTTATTTTATTTATATATTTTTTTTAAACTACGTTGTTCGTTAGGGCTTGTAAGTAAGCATTTCACTGTAAGGTCTACACGTGTTGTATTTGGCGCATGTGACAAATAACATTTGATTTGATGTTGTGTAGTAGGCTGTTAGTAGCCCATGTGCCTCACCCTAATAATTTGGTCTATTTACCCCTCTTAATTTCACCTACTGTTCTGACTTGGTGGTGCACATGTAGCCTATAACCTGTTTTAGAGAAATGTAATCATTGAATATTGTAAGAGCTTTCATTTTCTGCTTACTGTATATGCCCCCTTTATTTATCCTACGGTTCTGACCTGGTGTACAGGGAGAACACTGTAAGAACAGCCCATGGTCTGAATTCTGTCGCTGTACATTTCAAAAGTGCTGAACAAATAGTTATATTGACCACATCCGTCCTACCTCGCTCATTAATGTCTTAATCGAAATTACGGATTGCCTCTCATCCTCTTGTCATCCCCTTATGCCATAGTTTGTACATCTCAACTGTCAGTGGAAACCACGTTTGTTTAAACAATTCAGCCATATCAGCTATGTTTTTTAAAGGCAGTAAATGAGGCTGAATGAACTGTTTTTCTGCCAGACAAGGCTCTGATGATAGCCAGGTGTAACAGCGGTAAGGTGTTGGGACTATGGTTGGGCCTCTGCTGTGGGGACAGCTTTATGTAGGCCTTAACAGTTTGTGAGCACCATTTTTCACTGTTATAGTGCAATTCATGTATTGTTCAGTGAATGCCACTGCTCTTGGCATTCTCTCAACCAGCTTCCTGAGGTAGTCACCTGGAATGCATTTCAATTAACAGGTGTGCCTTCTTCAAAGTTAATTTGTGGAATTTCTTTCCTTCTTAATGCGTTTGCGCCAATCAGTTGTGTTGTGAAAAGGTAGGGGTGGTATACAGAAGATAGCCCTACTTGGTAAAAGACCAAGTCCATATTATGGCAAGAACAGCTCAAGTAAGCAAAGAGAAATGACAGTCCATCATTACTTTCAGACATGTCAGTCAATCTAGAACATTTCAAGAACTTTGAAAGTTTCTTCAAGTGCAGTCTCAAAAACAATCAAGCGCTATAATGAAACTGGCTCTCATGAGGACCGCCACAGGAAAGGAAGACCCAGAGTTACCTCTGCTGCAGAGGATAAGTTCATTAGAGTTACCTGCACCAGATGGCAGCCCAAATAAATGCTTCACAGAGTTAAAGTAACAGACACATCTCAACATCAACTGTTCAGAGGAGACTGCATGAATCAGGCCTTCATGGTCGAATTTGTCACGTCCTGACCAGTAAAAGGGGTTGTTTGTAATTGTAGTGTGGTCAGGGCGTGGCAGGGGGTGTTTGTTTAGTGTGTTTTGGGGTTTTGGTTTATGTTCTATGTTTTCTATTTCTATGTGGGTTTTCTAGTTTTTCTATATCTATGTTAGTTTTGGGAACGACCTCCAATTAGAGGCAGCTGGTTGTTGTTGCTTCTAATTGGAGGCCTTATTTAAGTGGGTTTATTTTCTCTTGTGTTTGTGGGTGGTTGTTTCTGTGTATAGTCTGAGCACCTTACTGGACTGGTTTCGTCGTTGTTTTGTGTAAGTGTTTTGTTTGGTTTTTCTTCAATAAAAGGAAGATGAGCATTCACATACCCGCTGCGTTTTGATCTACATACAACGACGCTTGTGACAGAATTGCTGCGAAGAAAACACTACTAAAGGACACCAATAAGAAGAGACTTGCTTGGGCCAACAAACACACAACACTATCTCACATTCAATTTGTGCATATAAAGTACCTGTCAAAAGTTTAGACACACCTACTCAGTCAAGTATTTTTCTTTATTTTGTACTATTTTCTACATTGTAGAATAATAGTGAAGACATCAAAACTATGAAATAACACATGGAATCATGTAGGAACCAAAAAAGGGTTAAACAAATCAAAATATATATTCTTCAAAGTAGCTACCATTTGCCTTGATGACAGCTTTGCACGCTCTTGGCATTCTCTCAACCAGATTCATTAGGACTGCTTTTCCAATGGTCTTGAAGGAGTTCCCACGTATGCTGAGCACTTGTTGGCTGATTTTCCTTCACTCTGTGGTCCAACTCATCCCAAATCATCTCAATTGGGTTGAGATCGGGTGATTTTGGAGGCCATGTCATCTGATGCAGCACTCCATCACTCTCCTTCTTGGTCAAATAGCCCTTACACAGCCTGGAGGTGTGTTGGGTCATTGTCCTGTTGAAAAACAAATGATAGTCCCACTAAGCGCAAATCAGATGGGATGGCGTATCGCTGCAGAATGCTGTGGTACCCATGCTGGTTAAGTGTGCTGACACTGACAGTGTCACCAGCAAAGCATTCCCACACCATCAGACCTCCTCCTCCATGCTTCACGGTGGGAACCACACATGCAGAGATCATCCGTTCACCTACTCTGCGTCTCACAAAGAGACAGCGGTTGGAACCAAAAATCTCAAATTTGAACTCATCAGACCATCAGACAGATTTGCACCGCTCTAATGTCCATTGCTCGTGTTTCTTGTCCCAAGCAAGTCTCAAATCAAATCAAATGTTATTGGTCACATACACATGGTTAGCAGATGTTAATGCGAGTGTTGCGAAATGCTTGTGTTTCTAGTTCTGACAGTGCAGCAATATCTAACAAGTAATCTAACAATCCCACAACAACTACCTAATACACACAAATCTAAGTAAAGGAATGGAATAATAATAATATATACATATAAATATATGGATGAGCGATGGCCGAACGGCATAGGCAAGATGCAATAGATGGTATAAAATACAGTATATACATATGAGATGAATAATGCAAGATATGTAAACATTATTAAAGTGAAGTCTCTTCTTATTATTGGTGTCCTTTAGTAGTGGTTTCTTTGCAGCAATTCGACCATGAAGGAAAAGCAGCCAACAAGTGCTCAGCATATGTGGGAACTCCTACAAGATTGTTGGAAAAGCATTCCTGGTGAAGCTGGTTGAGAGAATGTCGAGTGTGCAAAGCTGTCATCAAGGCAAAGGGTGGCTACTTTGAAGAATCTCAAATATAAAATATATTTTGATTTATTTAACACTTTTTTGGTTACTACATGATTCCATGTGTGTTATTTCATATTTTTTATGTCTTCACTATTATTCTACAATGTCTAAAATAGTAAAAATAAAGAAAAACCCTGGAATGAGGAGATGTGTCCAAACTTTTGACTGGTACTGTAGGTATATTAAGTATTTCATTTGTTGTTTTGTTTCCTGTTTGGACCACAGGAAGAGTAGCCTCGGCAGCAGCTAATTGGGGATCCTAGTAAATACTACCTAACGAATTTGGCAATTTCCGTCAATCTGTGAGAACGCATATAAACGTCACCAGGATTCCTATAGACGGGCATGATCATTTGATTTAACTCACTCCGCATGCCAGGAGGACGGAGGTGTATGTATGACCAATAGAATGACACCTAAAGAGAAATCTCAGCCTACCCCAAAGAGACAGGCAACCAAAACTGAGCACAATTAGGCTGATATGTAATGGGGTACACCTGTCAATTGGCTGTGGACAGGTATAGCCACGACGCTCACCATAGTAACGCCTACTGGACTCAAGTGTGTGACCATTGGAAACGAGACAGACAAGAACATAGGCAATAAGACAGGTGTTTTAAAAATGCTTCTTTAATGTAAATTTGAATTTAAAAACATGCATATGCAACATTCTGTTTCACAAAACAGTATTCGATTCAACTGCAAATGGAAATCAAAAACTCTCAAAGTAATATACAGTATATTTCATAAATACATTGAATTTTATACTGCTTAAAATTCTAATTAAATCCCACAGAGCAGATGGACAGACGATGATACACTCAGTAATCACTGATTCCACATTTGCTCCAGATTTCTCTTTCCTATTTTCTCAGTGACAATTTGGTTTATCGTTTTCACACTACAGCCTAGACTGAAGGTGAAGGTACAGAATGATTAGAGGAAACACTAAGGCAGTGGGATCATCTGATGGGATGTTGGCTTGTGGTGTCTGAGATGCATTACTATCAATATCTTTAGGTCCTGACAGCCGAGGCTACGATCGTCACCATGAAGTGTTATCAAGAGTACAATTTCTATTACACCTGATTCAAGGCAAAATATTGCCAAAACATTCCTTAACCTGAACCTTTGTTTCAAGTATGTTTCATAAACTAATCTATGTGAATCATGTATTCATGATTATTCAGTACAATGCATGTTGTTGCACAACCTGGCCACAGGATGGCGCTGCTACACAGGGATTTACCGCATGGGTTGGTCATATCATTTAACTATTCAGATAACAGGGCATATTACACCCAAACTCTCTTCTTCTTATGTTATCATTCTTCATTTGATGTGTGTGCATTTATCTGTTACATTAAACAAATACAATATTTTAATGTTAAGATGTTCAGAGTTGATCCATTAAGAGTAATAAATAGCGACATAAACAAAGCTAGCTACATCAAATCAAATCAAACTTTATTTGCCACATGCGCCGAATACAACAAGTGTAGACTTTACCGTGAAATACTTACTTACGAGCCCATAACCAACAGTGCAGTTCAAGAAGAAGAAAATATTTACCAAGTAGGCTAAAATAAAAAGTAATTATAAAAAGTAACACAATAAGAATAACAATAACGAGGCTAAATACAGGGGGCACCGGTACCGAGTCAGTGTGCGGGGGTACAGGCTGGTTTAGGTAGTCTGTACATGTAGGTGGGGGCGAAGTGACTATGCACAGGTAACAAACAAACAGTGAGTAGCAGCAATGTACAAGATAAAGATGGTAATAATGTCTTCATGCTGATGATATTGGGCAGAGGTTGAGTGATATAAAGTAAGGAGAGAAACTCTCCTATAGCTACGGCTGTGTGACATCTAACATATTAAAACGATGTCAGCATCTCTTCCTCTGCAGTGGCTGGGGAGGAGAGGCAGCTACTGTGGATAGGGAGAGAGACTGGGACCTTGCAGAACTGGGTTGATGGGCTTCCTGAAGTCAAACCCTGATCAGATAACCAATTGGTCTAGGGTCAGCATGGGACGTTAATAGGTGACGTAAGGATTGGGTGGGCTGCCTCAGTAGCCATGTTGCTATGGTTACCACCAGTAAAACAGTCGGAACTAGCTAGTAAGCTAACTGACAAATTTAAATGTCATAAATACTGGAGGCTCCTGTCTCAGCCTCCAGTATTTATGCTGAAATAGTTTGTGTCGGAGGGCTAGGGTCAGTCTGTTATATCTGGAGTATTTCTCCTATCTTATCTGGTGTCTGTACGCTCCCTCTAATTCTCTCTCTCTCTTTCTCTTTTTCTCTCTTCTCTCGGAGGACCGGAGCCCTAGGACCTAGCCTCAGGACTACCTGTCCTGATGACTCCTTGCTGTCCCCAATCCACCTGGTCGTGCTGCTCCTCCAGTTTCAACTGTTCTGCCTGTGGCTATGGATAACCTGACCTGTTCACGGGACGGGCTACTTTGTCCCAGACCTGCTGTTTCGACTCTCTCTCTCTAACGCACCTGCTGTCTCTTAACTCTGAATGATCGGCTATGAAAAGCCAACTGACATTTACTCTTGAGGTGCTGACCTGTTGCACCCTCTACAACCACTGTGATTATTATTATCTGACCCTGCTGGTCATTTATGAACATTTGAACATCTTGGCCATGTTCTGTTATAATCTCCACCCGGCACAGCCAGAAGAGGACTGACCACCCCTCAGAGCCTGGTTCCTCTCTAGGTTTCTTCCTAGGTTTTGGCCTTTCTAGGGAGTTTTTCCTAGCCACCGTGCTTCTACACCTGCATTGCTTGCTGTTTGGGGTTTTAAGCTGAGTTTCTGTATAGCACTTTGAGACATCGGCTGATGTAAAAAGGGCTTTATAAATACATTTGATTGATTGACTGCTAAACAAACAGGAAGTTGTTGTTGTCCTTATAGGGTCTCGTCCTCTGACTCCTGCTGTCTCTCCCTGGGTTTCAGCAGTCCCATCTCCATTGGGGGGGTTCTCTTCAATCTGGATCGTACCACACTGCAGAGGGGATGGGAGGTGAGGCATGATGAACGTACTGTAGAATTAGATTTACCAGATTACAAACTCAATAGAGAATCACTTTATTGAAAGTGCTTTTTAGTCCATAACTAGGCTTAAAGGTCCTGAACAGTCATTCTGATTCCCATGTAAAATAGCCTTTTGACTAAAATATCACCCATATCAAAATGCTCAAAAGAACTTTCTCTCTCACGGCTAACTACTAGGAAATTTGAAAAGACAGAATGAGTGGGCAGAGAGCTTACTGTATATTCATAAGCTCACATTGACTGACAGCTTTTTGAAACTTGGATGCAGTGAGCAATTTGCAGTCAAATCATCTCAAGAAAATGTGGTGATACACAAAGCAACTCAAACAACATTGAAATTGCATCAATTATATACAGTTGAAGTCGGAAGTTTACATACACCTTATCCAAATGCATTTGAACAAAGATTTTCACAATTCCTGACATTTAATCCTAGTAAAAATTCCCTGTCTTAGGTCAGTTAGGATCATCACTTTATTGTAACAATGTGAAATGTCAGAATAATAATAGAGAGAATGAATTATTTCAGCTTTTATTTCTTTCATCACATTCCCAGTGGGTCAGAATTTCACATACACTCAATTAGTATTTGGTAGCATTGCCTTTAAATTGTTTAATTTGGGTCAAACGTTTCAGGTAGCATTCCACAAACTTCCCACAATAAGTTGGGTGAATTTTGGATCATTCCTCCTGACAGAGCTGGTGTCACTGAGTCAGGTTTGTAGGCCTCCTTGCTCGTACACGCTTTTTCAGTTCTGCCCACAAATTTTCTATGGGATTGAGGTCAGGGCTTTGTGATGGCCACTCCAATCCCTTGACTTTGTTGTCCTGAAGCCATTTTGCCACAACTTTGGAAGACCCATTTGCGACCAAGCTTTAACTTCCTGTCTGATGCCTTGTGATGTTGCTTCAATATATCCCTCTAATTTTCCTGCCTTATGATGCCATCTATTTTGTGAAGTGCACCAATCCCTCCTGCAGCAAAGCACCCCCACAACATGATGCTGCCGCCCCCGTGCTTCACGGTTGGGATGGTGTCCTTCGGCTTGCAAGCCTCCCCCTTTTCCTCCAAACATAACAATGGTCATTATGGCCAAACAGTTATATTTTTGTTTCATCAGACCAGAGGACATTTCTCCAAAAAGTATGATCTTTCTCCCCATGTGCAGTTGCAAACCATTGTCTGGCTTTTTTATGGGGGTTTTGGAGCAGTGGCTTCTTCCTTGCTGAGTGGCCTTTCAGGTTATGTCGATATAGGACTCGTTTTACTGTGGATATAGATACTTTTGTACCTGTTTCCTCCAGAATCTTCACAAGGTCCTTTGCTGTTGTTCTGGGAATGATTTGCATTTTTCGCACCAAAGTACGTTCATCTCTAAGAGACAGAACGCGTCTCCTTCCTGAGCGGTATGACGGCTGCGTGGTCCCATGGTGTTTATACTTGCGTACTATTGTTTGTACAGATGAATGTGGTACCTTCAGGCATTTGGAAATTGCTCCCAAGGATGAACCAGACTTGTGGAGGTCTACAATTCTTTTTCTGAGGTCTTGGCTGATTTCTTTTGATTTTCCCATGATGTCAAGCAAAGAAGAACTGAATTTGAAGGTAGGCCTTGAAATACATCCACAGGTACACCTCCAATTGACTCAAATTATGTCAATTAGCCTATCAGAAGCTTCTAAAGCCATGACATCATTTTCTGGAATTTTCCAAGCTGTTTAAAGGCACAGTCAACTTAGTATATGTAAACTTCTGACTTACTGGAATTGTGATACAATGAAATAATCTGTCTGTAAACAATTGTTGGAAAAATGACTTGTGTCAAGCACAAAGTAGATGTCCTAACCGACTTGCCAAAACTATAGTTTGTTAACAAGAAATTTGTGGAGTGGTTGAAAAATGAGTTTTAATGACTCCAATCTAAGTGTATGTAAACTTCCGACTTCAACTGTATATAATATCTATATTTTTTGTATGCATCTCCCGTTTGGCATGTCTGTTGTGATGCGGTTCACCGCAGCACTGACGGATGTGTTGACATGACAACATGACCGCTAAACCCTTTTGTTTTATGTTGGCTGAAGACCTAGCTAGCCAGTAACCAGCTAACACCAGACAGATGAAGACCTAGCTAGCCAGTAACTAGCTAACACCAGACAGATGAAGACCTAGCTAGCCAGTAACTAGCTAACACCAGACAGATGAAGACCTAGCTAGCCAGTAACCAGCTAACACCAGACAGATGAAGACCTAGCTAGCCAGTAACTAGCTAACACCAGACAGATGAAGACCTAGCTAGCCAGTAACTAGTTAACACCAGACAGATGAAGACCTAGCTAGCCAGTAACCAGCTAACACCAGACAGATGAAGACCTAGCTAGCCAGTAACTAGCTAACACCAGACAGATGAAGACCCAGCTAGCCAGTAACTAGCTAACACCAGACAGATGAAGACCTAGCTAGCCAGTAACTAGCTAACACCAGACAGATGAAGACCTAGCTAGCCAGTAGCTAGCTAACACCAGACAGATGAAGACCTAGCTAGCCAGTAGCTAGCTAACACCAGACAGATGAAGACCTAGCTAGCCAGTAACTAGCTAACACCAGACAGATGAAGACCTAGCTAGTCAGTAACTAGCTAACACCAGACATAAAGACCAAGCTAGCCAGTAACTAGCTAACACCAGACACAGATAAAGACCTAGCTAGCCAGTAACTAGCTAACACCAGACAGATGAAGACCTAGCTAGCCAGTAACTAGCTAACACCAGACAGATGAAGACCTATCTAGCCAGTAACCAGCTAACACCAGACAGATGAAGACCTAGCTAGCCAGTAACTAGCTAACACCAGACAGATGAAGACCTAGCTAGCCAGTAACTAGCTAACACCAGACAGATGAAGACCTATCTAGCCAGTAACCAGCTAACACCAGACAGATGAAGACCTAGCTAGCCAGTATCTTTGCCATAGATGAATAGGGTCAACTTTTAATTATATTTGCTGACACACTACAGTAAAAATTTGGCACCAGTAGAGTAGCTATCTAGCTATATAAACCACGCCCCTCTGCAAATACGCCTTCTCCGATGTTGGTTACAAGGAGGTACTTATTTAAATTAGGTAAGAGAATATCATGTTACCATTGGTGTATTAAAATGAGAGTTAATCTCTTTAATAATCTCTTTAATAATCCCGCCTCCTGAATCCAAGCATTGGACATGGGATCAAACTTGATCAATGTAGAAGCAACACGTTCATATTTTAGCCATCATACTCTGATCTGGTATAATCCAAATATCATCACATTTCATGAAAAACATGATTTTGACTGTTCATGACCTTTAATCTGTCCGGGAAACTGCCCCCAAATCAACTAGACTCTGGTGATGATGATGAAGGAATGGAATGCTGATGTACCTCATTGTGACTGTAAATATGTAGGAGGTGTTAACCCATAAGACCCCAGGGAAAGTGTTGTCTCATTGGCTGATGGTTGCAGTACAGCACCAATACAGTGAGCAGGCTGAAGGCTATATGCCAGCACAAACATTCTAAATTAACCAATAAGAACACAGGACATGCTACATTAACCAATAAGAACACAGGACAGGAGTGGAAAGGGTGTCTCACCAGCTGATGGTGCAGTACAGCACTGACACAATAAGGATGCTGAAGACCAGGTGCCAGCAGTAACACATAGTGATAAACATCATGTTGTTATGGTCCTTCTGGTCCCACTCTGCACCGCTGGGGGAATACAGGACAAAGCCAATCTGGAGGGGGGCAGAGATAAGAAAGGGTTAGAGGATGGAGACCGTTCCAGGGTTTATTATGCTGTAATAGGCTCAACTAGGTGGATACAAGCCCCTGCTATGGACGAAAACTGGAAAATCAGTCTGGAAAGTGTGTATAAAGTATGTATACAGTATGTATACAGTATACAGAAGCTAATGTGGCATGATGAATTTATTTCCTGAATTTGGCTCTAGCATTTGAACCGTTTTGGATCTATTATGACCCCATTCCTGAAAGCTAAGACTCTCTGGAATGTGGCTGTGCCTTCTGTTCCCCTCTATGATGATCACAGGCTGTAAGGTCTGTCGTCAGGAATGGACCAAGGCTGGTCAGGACGTGACACAAGCTGTGTTAGAATATAGTTGAATAGCCTTGTCATAGCCCTTCTAAGGATAGCCATTACACTCCCTATTTAATGTTGCTCTTGTGACTGACTGGGTTCAAACCAGGTCTGCTGCATGTCACAACACTGTGTTAGCCCACTTAGCTAAAGCCCATAGGGATGAGTTCGGGAAGCTAACACAAGTCTTCAAGTCTCCAGCAACGTTACTCATCAAAAGAGTGTGGTTCATCGAATCACCTCAGTTACATTTCACCCCCCTTTGACCTCATACTCAGAGATCAGGGCACCGATATAACTGACTTGGCTTACTGCACAACAACAACACTTTCTGTGGCAACCAGAAGCAGAAGGATCCATGCATGTGATGAGCAACCTTGCCTGAGACCTGAAGACATTCGTTTGACTGATGGGGTTCTAACCAATGTTCCCTCTAAGTTCCCCCGGGACTGCACGAGAAATATCCCCTCGCACAGAGAAGCACGAGATTGAACTTCACTCAACTTTCTAGAGTTTTCCCCCTTAGTTAACACTATCAACGTGTCCCTTTACTGTGGCAATTGTTATGGAATCAATACAATATTAGCCACTTTCAATGCAACATACCGAAACAAAACTAACTATGCAAGAGATTTTGTTGTTGGCTGAATGCATCGGAGTAAGATTCCATTACATTGACAGTCACGACTCAGGCCAGTACTCTACACAGACCGGTGTGGCATAACCGATCAGAGCTGCAGTAGGCCTATATGCAAATCGACCATTGCCATATATGGCTCTGTGTCATTCATTGTGAACTGGACTGTGTTTACAGCATGAGTGGTCATGAGTAGATGTGCTTGTTTTGAGGTCAAAGCCAGAGCTGCATGTAGCCGTGTGTGTACATTTGTTCATATCCTTTGCTAGTTAGTGAGTTATTAGCCCAGTTATTGATAAGTTGAAGTCATCAATAGGGGAGTGATTACTTCCTACAAGAGCACAAAACGTGTACATTAAAGGAGCAGTGTTGTATTTTGAGACAAGGTTGAATAAACTAAGTAGCCAATAGGCAGAGGTTCGCATAATTTGTCTGACTGTCTGTAATAATGGTATGGGAATAATAATGCATTTTATTTTTTAAAGTGGTTTCTCTTTCAACACAACAACATTGTCAGTCACGTCCTTGTCTGAAGGACAAGTAGATTAACAGGTTAATGTCAAGCCCTGCATGTTGTTTTCAAAAGTCTCAGTGAATGTAGCCCTACATTGAACACCACACATTGGCTGGTACTGTAGGCTGAACGATAGAACAGCTATCTCCATGTTAAAATGTGTTGGGATGCATTTTCTCCATTATTTCTGATTGTAGGCCACTCTGGTTGGCCTACATTATGATCACATAGCCATAGTAGCCTACTTGACCACTGTCTGAAACTGTAACTAAAAGCGGGTACAGCCTCAGTGTTCACAGTAAACGCACGCTGGTAGTTGCACAGAATTGTCAAAGTTCAAGTTTGCGCTCAATAGACCTGAGGTAAGGAAGCCGCTCAAGAGGAGGGCGCGGCTCTGTTGCATCCTGCAGTGTGGCGTGACGTTTGGTGTGGCGTTATTTTATGTTTTTAATTTGTACACTTAGTTTACAAACAATCTGCCAACCATGGATTGACAGTGGTGGGGTGTTGGACTGATCTTGTTGATCGTCTACATACCCGCTACAAACGGACTAAATGATGAAAACGCTGCTGGCAGCGGAATCCAATACAGCAGGGAGTTCTTACTACAATGCAACTCAAACACAAACGCCATGGATATCCCAATGAACCATCTAATCCCTGATTGTCTGCGAGTGGATTACAAACCCAAATGCAAACGTGGAAAACGTGGGGGAATCAGACAAAGACTTAAAAAATTAAAGAACAAACTTCCCTTACCCACCACCTTGCTGATTAATGCCCAGTCACTGAGGGGGAAAGCGGATGAGCTGTCAGCGAATCTGATCTTCCAACACGAATATCGGGAGGCCTGTTTACTGGTATTTACTGAGACTTGGCTGGATGACACAGTCCTGGACAGAGAAGTGGAGCCGGCCGGCTTCACTCTGGTCAGAGCGGACCGTGATCTGACAGTCACAGGGAAACTTCACGGCGGGGGCGTCTGCCTGCTGGTCAGGGACCAGTGGTGTAAATGGATCTTTACGGCGGGGGCGTCAGCCTGCTGGTCAGGGACCAGTGGTGTAAATGGATCTTCACGGCGGGGGCGTCTGCCTGCTGGTCAGGGACCAGTGGTGTAAATGGATCTTCACGGCGGGGCGTCTGCCTGCTGGTCAGGGACCAGTGGTGTAAATGGATCTTCACGGCGGGGGCGTCTGCCTGCTGGTCAGGGACCAGTGGTGTAAATGGATCTTCATGGCGGGGGCGTCTGCCTGCTGGTCAGGGACCAGTGGTGTAAATGGATCTTCACGGCGGGGCGTCTGCCTGCTGGTCAGGGACCAGTGGTGTAAATGGATCTTCACGGCGGGGGCGTCAGCCTGCTGGTCAGGGACCAGTGGTGTAAATGGATCTTTACGGCGGGGCGTCTGCCTGCTGGTCAGGGACCAGTGGTGTAAATGGATCTTCACGGCGGGGGCGTCTGCCTGCTGGTCAGGGACCAGTGGTGTAAATGGATCTTTACGGCGGGGCGTCTGCCTGCTGGTCAGGGACCAGTGGTGTAAATGGATCTTCACGGCGGGGGCGTCTGCCTGCTGGTCAGGGACCAGTGGTGTAAATGGATCTTCACGGCGGGGGCGTCTGCCTGCTTGTCAGGGACCAGTGGTGTAAATGGATCCTGGTAACAGAGAGACTCTGTACCCCCGACATTGAACTGCTTTCTGTGTCACTGCGACCTCACTATCTGCCCCGTGAGTTCCCCCAATTGTTTGTTACCGTTGTGTACATTCAACCGAAAGCTAATATAACAAAGGCATCAGAGATTATTTATCATCTGTCACCGAAACTGGAATCCATCTCCCCGACGCACCCAAATGTATTTTAGGGGATTTTAACAACAACTGTACCTTGCACAAAGTCCTGCGCACATACCACCAGTATGTGAAATGTCACACTAGGAAAAATAGGACTCTTGATTTGTGCTATGGGACAATACCAAATGATTTCTCTGCCACTACCAGACCTCCCCTGGGGACATCAGACCACAATGTGGTCTACCTCAGGCCAACCTACTGTCAGCTCCTGGAGAGGGAGAAACCCACAGTTAAAACTGTCCAGATCTGGAATGACAACAGTATCACTTGTCTCCAGGGGTGTTTTGACTGTACTATGTGGGAGGTATTTGGTCTCCAGGGGTGTTTTGACTGTACTATGTGGGAGGTATTTGGTCTCCAGGGGTGTTTTGACTGTACTATGTGGGAGGTATTTGGTCTCCAGGAGTGTTTTGACTGTACTATGTGGGAGGTATTTGGTCTCTAGGGGTGTTTTGACTGTACTGTGTGGGAGGTATTTGGTCTCCAGGAGTGTTTTGACTGTACTGTGTGGGAGGTACTTGGTCTCCAGGGGTGTTTTGACTGTACTATGTGGGAGGTATTTGGTCTCCAGGGGTGTTTTGACTGTACTATGTGGGAGGTATTTGGTCTCCAGGGGTGTTTTGACTACTATGTGGGAGGTATTTGGTCTCCAGGGGTGTTTTGACTGTACTGTGTAGGAGGTATTTGGTCTCCAGGGGTGTTTTGACTGTACTGTGTGGGAAGTATTTGGTCTCCAGGGGTGTTTTGACTGTACTGTGTGGGAGGTATCTGGTCTCCAGGGGTGTTTTGACTGTACTATGTGGGAGGTATTTGGTCTCCAGGGGTGATTTGACTGTACCAGGTATTTGGTCTCCAGGGGTGTTTTGACTGTACCATGTGGGAGGTATTTGGTCTCCAGGGGTGTTTTGACTGTACTGTGTGGGAGGTATTTGGTCTCCAGGGGTGTTTTGACTGTACTGTGTGGGAGGTATTTGAGGACAGCAGCTCTGATCTTGATGAACTCACAGATGTTGTTTCAGACTATTTAAACTTCTGTGTTGAGTCAGTTGTGCCAACTAAAACCTGTAAAATCTTTCCTAACAATAAGCCTTGGGTATCAAAACATCACTACTTGATAGTAAGAAGGCAGTTTATGCTGAGGGTGATAGACAGGCTTTAAGAGATGTACAACGTGAAATCAAAAGACAGATACTGGTGGACAAGGAGGCATACAAGCAAAGGGTGGAGAGGACCCTCGCTACAGGAAACGCAAGGGTGACCTGGCAAGGGATTAAATCCATGGCTAGTGCCCCCCACATAGGCAGGGGAAAACCCAGTGTTGACCTTGGGGGATATGAGGGCCAGAACATGGCTAATGAACTGAATGTTTTCTTCTCTTGATTTGAATCAGACAACTTTGTGTCAGAGGTAAAACAAATGGAAGCATCATTACAAATGTTTGAGAGAGTTGTTGTTAAACAGGCTGATGCTGTGAAGTTGTTCAGGAGATGTAATGCACACAGGCCCAGGCAAAATAAGTGGACATGTGTTAAAGCACTGTGCTGAACAATTGGCTGGTGTTTTTATAGACATTTTCCAATCCTCACTCGACCAGCAACACGTGCCAGTATGTGGAAAAACTCAATAATTATACCAATTCCTAAAGCATCTAATCCCTCTGTGCTGAATGACTACCGTCATATTCTCAGCGTCACCCAGAGGCTTCTCGACCCATTTCAGTTTGCCTATCAGCCCAGCAGAGGAGTTGATGATGTTATTACCCTCCTTAACATGGTCTACAGACATCTAGAGGGTGCCATTCTTACTCTCCTCAACATGGTCTACAGACATCTAGAGGGTGTACTCTCCTCAACATGGTCTATAGACATCTAGAGGGTGTACTCTCCTTAACATGGTCTATAGACATCTAGAGGGTGTACTCTCCTCAACATGGTCTATAGACATCTAGAGGGTGTACTCTCCTCAACATGGTCTATAGACATCTAGAGGGTGTACCCTCCTCAACATGGTCTACAGACATCTAGAGGGTGCCATTCTTACTCTCCTCAACATGGTCTACAGACATCTAGAGGGTGTACTCTCCTCAACATGGTCTATAGACATCTAGAGGGTGTACTCTCCTTAACATGGTCTATAGACATCTAGAGGGTGAACCCTCCTTAACATGGTCTATAGACATCTAGAGGGTGTACACTCCTCAACATGGTCTATAGACATCTAGAGGGTGTACTCTCCTTAACATGGTCTATAGACATCTAGAGGGTGTACTCTCCTTAACATGGTCTATAGACATCTAGAGGGTGTACTCTCCTTAACATGGTCTATAGACATCTAGAGGGTGTACTCTCCTTAACATGGTCTATAGACATCTAGAGGGTGAACCCTCCTTAACATGGTCTATAGACATCTAGAGGGTGTACACTCCTCAACATGGTCTATAGACATCTAGAGGGTGAACTCTCCTTAACATGGTCTATAGACATCTAGAGGGTGTACTCTCCTCAACATGGTCTATAGACATCTAGAGGGTGTACTCTCCTCAACATGGTCTACAGACATCTAGAGGGTGTACTCTCCTCAACATGGTCTACAGACATCTAGAGGGTGTACTCTCCTCAACATGGTCTACAGACATCTAGAGGGTGCCATTCTTACCCTCCTCAACATGGTCTACAGACATCTAGAGGGTGTACACTCCTCAACATGGTCTATAGACATCTAGAGGGTGAACCCTCCTCAACATGGTCTATAGACATCTAGAGGGTGTACCCTCCTCAACATGGTCTACAGACATCTAGAGGGTGTACTCTCCTTAACATGGTCTATAGACATCTAGAGGGTGTACTCTCCTCAACATGGTCTATAGACATCTAGAGGGTGTACCCTCCTCAACATGGTCTACAGACATCTAGAGGGTGCCGTTCTTACCCTCCTCAACATGGTCTACAGACATCTAGAGGGTGTACTCTCCTCAACATGGTCTATAGACATCTAGAGGGTGTACTCTCCTCAACATGGTCTACAGACATCTAGAGGGTGTACTCTCCTCAACATGGTCTATAGACATCTAGAGGGTGAACCCTCCTCAACATGGTCTATAGACATCTAGAGGGTGTACTCTCCTCAACATGGTCTATAGACATCTAGAGGGTGAACCCTCCTTAACATGGTCTATAGACATCTAGAGGGTGTACTCTCCTCAACATGGTCTATAGACATCTAGAGGGTGAACCCTCCTTAACATGGTCTATAGACATCTAGAGGGTGTACTCTCCTCAACATGGTCTATAGACATCTAGAGGGAGCCAAATCCCATGTTAGGGTTCTGTTTGTTGACTTTTCTTCTGCCTTCAACATAATCCAGCCCTACATTCTGGCACAGAGACTCATTCGGGACTTCTCTTTAGATGGAGGGCTGGTTTTGTGGCTGTTGGACTTCCTGAGCCAACGCTCACAGCGAGTCAAAATAGGTCCCCACGTGTCGGATATACGCAATACCAACACAGGCTCTCCTCAGGGATGTGTTTTGTCCCCACTCCACCACAGGCTCTCCTCAGGGATGTGTTTTGTCCCCACTCCACCACTAACACAGGCTCTCCTCAGGGACGTGTTTTGACACCTCGTTAAGTTCGCTGATGACACTGCCTTGATTAGCCTGTTGCATGATTTTTATTTTATTTATTTATTTCACCTTTATTTAACCAGGTAGGCAAGTTGAGAACAAGTTCTCATTTACAATTGCGACCTGGCCAAGATAAAGCAAAGCAGTTCGACAACATACAACAACACAGAGAAAATACAGTAGAAAAAAATAAGACTATATACAATGTGAGCAAATGATGTGAGATAAGGGAGGTAAAGGCAAAAAAATGCCATGGTGGCAAAGTAAATAAAGTATAGCAAGAAAAACACTGGAATGGTAGATTTGTAGTTTGAAGAAAGTTCAAAGTTCAAATATAAATAATATGGTGCAAAGGAGCAAAATAAATAAAATAAATAAATACAGTAGGGGAAGAGGTAGTAGTTTGGGCTAAATTATATTATTATATATTATATTATGATGACGAAGAACATCATGGCCCGGTCCTAGATGACTTGGTAGAGTGGTGTGAGGAATCACACTTGGTCCTCAATACCAACAAGACCAAAGAGATGTACATAGACTTCAGGAAGCGGACAACACCTACCTCTGCAACATCTATCAGAGGTCAGAATATAGAGATTGTAGAGGAATAGAGATATCTGTGTGTCCTCTTGGACAATAAGCTTCGGAGGAGTAAATGTACAGACCTGATCTACAAAAAGAGCCAACAGAGACTGTACTTTCTCAAAAAGCTGGGATCTTTTAATGTAGACTGTACTATACTGACTCTGTTTTACTAATCTTTCATTGAGAGTATTTTAACTTTTTGTATTGTTTGTTGGTTTGGCAATTCCACTGTCAGACAGAGAAATATGCTGAGAAGGATTATCACCACAGCAAGCAAGGTACTTGGAGTCAAACAGACAGGCCTGGATGGGATCTCTAAGGTCAGGGCCCTCCCCAAGGTACTTGGAGTCCAACAGACAGGCCTGGATGAGATCTTTAAGGTCAGGGCCCTCAGCAAGGTACTTGGAGTCAAACAGACAGGCCTGGATGGGATCTCTAAGGTCAGGGCCCTCCCCAAGGTACTTGGAGTCCAACAGACAGACCTGGATGAGGTCTTTAAGGCCAGGGCCCTCAGCAAGGTACTTGGAGTCCAACAGACAGGCCTGGATGAGATCTTTAAGGTCAGGGTCCTCTCCAAGGTACTTGGAGTCCAACAGACAGGCCTGGATGAGGTCTTTAAGGTCAGGGCCCTCAGCAAGGTACTTGGAGTCCAACAGACAGGCCTGGATGGGATCTTTAAGGTCAGGGCCCTCAGCAAGGTACTTGGAGTCCAACAGACAGGCCTGGATGAGATCTTTAAGGTCAGGGTCCTCTCCAATGTACTTGGAGTCCAACAGACAGGCCTGGATGAGATCTTTAAGGTCAGGGCCCTCAGCAAGGTACTTGGAGTCCAACAGACAGGCCTGGATGGGATCTTTAAGGTCAGGGCCCTCCCCAAGGTACTTGGAGTCCAACAGACAGGCCTGGATGGGATCTTAAGGTCAGGGCCCTCAGCAAGGTACTTGGAGTCCAACAGACAGGCCAGGATGGGCTCTTTAAGGTCAGGGCCCTCCCCAAGGCTCACAAAATCATTTTAGACCCAAGCCACCCCCTGTAACCGGACTTTGAACTACTCCCCCCTGGGCGCAGGTATAGGGCACCCCTCAGCAGGAAAAACAGAACTAGGCAATAATTTGTGCCAGGTGTGATATCCCTCCTAAATAGCTCGGGCTAATGTTCCTATCCACCCAGTAAGGCCAGCAGGCTAATGTTCCTATCCACCCAGTAAGGCCAGCAGGCTAATGTTCCTATCCACCCAGTAAGGCCAGCAGGCTAATGTTCCTATCCACCCAGTAAGGCCAGCAGGCTAATGTTCCTATCCACCCAGTAAGGCCAGCAGGCTAATGTTTCTATCCACCCAGTAAGATCAGCAGGCTAATGTTCCTATCCACCCAGTAAGGCCAGCAGGCTAATGTTCCTATAGACCCAGTAAGGCCAGCAGGCTAATGTTCCTATCCACCCAGTAAGGCCAGCAGGCTAATGTTCCTATCCACCCAGTAAGGCCAGCAGGCTAATGTTCCTATCCACCCAGTAAGGCCAGCAGGCTAATGTTCCTATCCACCCAGTAAGGCCAGCAGGCTAATGTTCCTATCCACCCAGTAAGGCCAGCAGGCTAATGTTCCTACCCACCCAGTAAGGCCAGCAGGCTAATGTTCCTATCCACCCAGTAAGGCCAGCAGGCTAATGTTCCTATAGACCCAGTAAGGCCAGCAGGCTAATGTTCCTATCCACCCAGTAAGGCCAGCAGGCTAATGTTCCTATCCACCCAGTAAGGCCAGCAGGCTAATGTTCCTATCCACCCAGTAAGGCCAGCAGGCTAATGTTCCTATCCACCCAGTAAGGCCAGCAGGCTAATGTTCCTATCCACCCAGTAAGGCCAGCAGGCTAATGTTCCTATCCACCCAGTAAGGCCAGCAGGCTAATGTTCCTATCCACCCTGTAAGGCCAGCAGGCTAATGTTCCTATCCACCCAGTAAGATCAGCAGGCTAATGTTCCTATCCACCCAGTAAGGCCAGCAGGCTAATGTTCCTATAGACCCAGTAAGGCCAGCAGGCTAATGTTCCTATAGACCCAGTAAGGCCAGCAGGCTAATGTTCCTATCCACCCAGTAAGGCCAGCAGGCTAATGTTCCTATCCACCCAGTAAGGCCAGCAGGCAAATGTTCCTATCCACCCAGTAAGGCCAGCAGGCTAATGTTCCTATCCACCCAGTAAGGCCAGCAGGCAAATGTTCCTATCCACCCAGTAAGGCCAGCAGGCTAATGTTCCTATCCACCCAGTAAGGCCAGCAGGTTTTTAAATTATTTATTTTTAATGTTTAATTGGTAACCCCCCATGGGGACAATAAAGTCAGTACGTAAGTAAATAAGGGTTAGGGTTAGGGTTAGGGTTAGGGTTAGGGTTAAAATAGGAAAAATGCCAAGTGGGATGAATACTTTCGCAAGCCACTGTAGGGTTAGTGGAAGTAGGCCTCTCTCCCCAGGTTGAGTCGAAGTAGGCCTCTCTACCCAGGTTTAGTGGAAGTACAGTAGGCCTATCTACCCAGGTTGAGTGGAAGTACAGTAGGCCTATCTACCCAGGTTGAGTGGAAGTACAGTAGGCCTATCTACCCAGGTTTAGTGGAAGTACAGTAGGCCTATCTACCCAGGTTTAGTGGAAGTACAGTAGGCCTATCTACCCAGGTTTAGTGGAAGTACAGTAGGCCTATCTACCCAGGTTTAGTAGAAGTACAGTAGGCCTATCTACCCAGGTTGAGTGGAAGTACAGTAGGCCTATCTACCCAGGTTTAGTAGAAGTACAGTAGGTCTATCTACCCAGGTTTAGTGGAAGTACAGTAGGCCTATCTACCCAGGTTGAGTGGAAGTAGGCCTCTCTACCCAGGTTTAGTGGAAGTACAGTAGGCCTATCTACCCAGGTTGAGTGGAAGTAACCCTATCTACCCTGGTTTAGTAGAAGTACAGTAGGCCTATCTACCCAGGTTTAGTGGAAGTACAGTAGGCCTCTCTACCCAGGTTTAGTGGAAGTACAGTGGGCCTATCTACCCAGGTTGAGTGGAAGTAGGCCTCTCTACCCAGGTTTAGTGGAAGTACAGTAGGTCTATCTACCCAGGTTTAGTAGAAGTACAGTAGGCCTATCTACCCAGGTTGAGTGGAAGTAACCCTATCTACCCAGGTTTAGTGGAAGTACAGTAGGCCTCTCTACCCAGGTTGAGTGGAAGTACAGTAGGCCTATCTACCCAGGTTGAGTGGAAGTACAGTAGGCCTATCTACCCAGGTTTAGTGGAAGTACAGTAGGTCTATCTACCCAGGTTTAGTGGAAGTACAGTAGGCCTATCTACCCAGATTTAGTAGAAGTACAGTAGGCCTATCTACCCAGGTTTAGTAGAAGTACAGTAGGCCTATCTACCCAGGTTGAGTGGAAGTAGGCCTCTCTACCCAGGTTTAGTGGAAGTACAGTAGGCCTCTCTACCCAGGTTTAGTAGAAGTACAGTAGGCCTATCTACCCAGGTTGAGTGGAAGTACAGTAGGCCTATCTACCCAGGTTTAGTGGAAGTACAGTAGGCCTATCTACCCAGGTTTAGTGGAAGTACAGTAGGTCTATCTACCCAGGTTTAGTGGAAGTACAGTAGGCCTATCTACCCAGGTTTAGTAGAAGTACAGTAGGCCTATCTACCCAGGTTGAGTGGAAGTAGGCCTCTCTACCCAGGTTTAGTGGGAGTACAGTAGGCCTATCTACCCAGGTTTAGTGGGAGTACAGTAGGCCTATCTACCCAGGTTTAGTAGAAGTACAGTAGGCCTATCTACCCAGGTTGAGTGGAAGTACAGTAGGCCTATCTACCCAGGTTTAGTGGAAGTACAGTAGGTCTATCTACCCAGGTTTAGTGGAAGTACAGTAGGCCTATCTACCCAGATTTAGTAGAAGTACAGTAGGCCTATCTACCCAGGTTTAGTAGAAGTACAGTAGGCCTATCTACCCAGGTTGAGTGGAAGTAGGCCTCTCTACCCAGGTTTAGTGGAAGTACAGTAGGCCTCTCTACCCAGGTTTAGTAGAAGTACAGTAGGCCTATCTACCCAGGTTGAGTGGAAGTACAGTAGGCCTATCTACCCAGGTTTAGTGGAAGTACAGTAGGCCTATCTACCCAGGTTTAGTGGAAGTACAGTAGGTCTATCTACCCAGGTTTAGTGGAAGTACAGTAGGCCTATCTACCCAGGTTTAGTAGAAGTACAGTAGGCCTATCTACCCAGGTTGAGTGGAAGTAGGCCTCTCTACCCAGGTTTAGTGGGAGTACAGTAGGCCTATCTACCCAGGTTTAGTGGGAGTACAGTAGGCCTATCTACCCAGGTTTAGTAGAAGTACAGTAGGCCTATCTACCCAGGTTGAGTGGAAGTACAGTAGGCCTATCTACCCAGGTTTAGTGGAAGTACAGTAGGCCTCTACCCAGGTTTAGTGGAAGTTCAGTAGGCCTCTCTACCCAGGTTTAGTGGAAGTACAGTAGGCCTATCTACCCAGGTTGAGTGGAAGTACAGTAGGCCTATCTACCCAGGTTGTGTGGAAGTAGGCCTCTCTACCCAGGTTGAGTGGAAGTACAGTAGGCCTATCTACCCAGGTTGAGTGGAAGTACAGTTGGTCTATCTACCCAGGTTGAGTGGAAGTACAGTAGGCCTCTACCCAGGTTTAGTGGAAGTACAGTAGGCCTATCTACCCAGGTTGAGTGGAAGTACAGTTGGTCTATCTACCCAGGTTGAGTGGAAGTACAGTTGGTCTATCTACCCAGGTTGAGTGGAAGTACAGTTGGTCTATCTACCCAGGTTGAGTGGAAGTACAGTTGGTCTATCTACCCAGGTTTAGTGGAAGTACAGTTGGTCTATCTACCCAGGTTGAGTGGAAGTACAGTTGGTCTATCTACCCAGGTTGAGTGGAAGTACAGTTGGTCTATCTACCCAGGTTGAGTGGAAGTACAGTTGGTCTATCTACCCAGGTTGAGTGGAAGTACAGTAGGTCTATCTACCCAGGTTGAGGGGAAGTAGACTTATCTATCATGATTTAGTGTTCAGGAGATCAATTTGTGCTCTAATAAATGGACATTGGAATCATGTGTCCCCACAACATATACAGTACAGTGTCCATAACCTGAAGGGGAGATGAGATTAGCTGTGACTTAGGGACTTTAACATGAGAACGCTGTTATAGAGTGCTTGATTAGAGCTAGTCCTCTACTTCAACTCTGTATCAAATACATACACGAACACACACACACACACACACACACACACACACACACACACACACACACACACACACACACACGAGAGAGAAATAGTCTGTGCATCCCAAATGTCACCCTGTTCCTTGTATATCTAGCTCCCCCCTGGTCTAAATAAGGCACTATAAAGAGAATAGAATGTCACTAAAGAGACAGACGATGACTCGATGACCGACCTGCCAGAACCAGCTCCCCTGCAGGATGGTGAGTGATGCTCTCAGAAGCTCCAGCAGAATGTTTCCTCTGTGGAACACCTCCAGAAAGGACACCATGGCCTCTCCAAACACACAGAACAACAGCAGCTGGTGAACATGGACATCTAGCATGGCTCTGCCGTGGAGGTGGTACAGGAACAAGAACCCTGGCAAACACAGAATTAACATCAGTACTGTGATGGAGCGCCGGTCCACGCATTACAGCCCCATTGACTTGAATATCAAATAAAATCAAATGTATTTATATAGCCCTTCTTACATCAGCTGATATCTCAAAGTGCTGTACAGAAACCCAGCCTAAAACCCCAAACAGCAAGCAATGCAGGTGTAGAAGCACGGTGGCTAGGAAAAACTCCCTAGAAAGGCCAAAACCTAGGAAGAAACCTAGAGAGGAACCAGGCTATGAGGGGTGGCCAGTCCTCTTCTGGCTGTGCCGGGTGGAGATGTTCATTCCAGTGGTGAACCCATTTTCTATGGCTGTAACACTGCATGTGAGCTAGCTAACTAATTACCAAAGCCTATTACCTCAGGACAACATCTCCATCTCCCCAGACCTATTACCTTCTATGAAGAAGGCGATGGCCAGCATTAGTCTGTCGAGGGCCAGTGGAGCAGCGTCGGTGGTGTGTACAATCAGAGACATGGCTCCAGCCAAGCAAAAGAAGAGATACATGGTGGAGTGCTGCCAGTTATGGAGTCTGTCCCAGTGATGCTCGCTGTAGTCATACAGGTGCAGCCGTGGCCCGTCTGATACAAACTGCTCCGCCAGCATCCCTGAAAAAAAAACAGAACGGCAGGATTCTCTTAAACGTCCCAGAGAAAAGATTCTTGGTCTTTTAGAAATTTCTAATTTATGGCAGAGGGAAACTTCTGATCATAGTCTCCCTCTGCTATAAATTACCGTCAACAGTCCAGTCTCATCCTAAAATGATCATTTGAAAACATCCTAAAACTCCCAGTTTGTCTGATCATCCCCAGTCTGTTGTTTTAACTACACTAGTTAGTAGAAAGCTCCAAACTGGTAACACTCGTCTAGCAGCCAGACAGCACATTCAACACCTGTCATTGTGCATGAATTTTGTTTGTAGATATCTTTCACCACACAACCATTGATCCAAAATCTTTACTGTGAAACATTGGTTTAATCACCAAAACACAAAATAATGATATCTTCTCAATGTACAGTGAGGGGAAAAAAGTATTTGATCCCCTGCTGATTTTGTACGTTTGCCCACTGACAAAGAAATGATCAGTCTATAATTTTAATGGTAGGTTTATTTGAACAGTGAGAGACAGAATAACAACAACAAAAAATCCAGAAAAACGCATGTCAAAAATGTTATAAATTGATTTGCATTTTAATTTATTTCCGCTCATGAAACATGGGACCAACACTTTACATGTTGCGCTTATATTTTTGTTCAGTATATATACAGTGCCTTCGGAAAGTATTCAGACCCTTTTCTATGAGACTCGAAATTGAGCTCAGGTGCATCCTGCAATTGTCCGTAGAGCTCCGAGACAGGATTGTGTCGAGGCACAGATCTGGGGAAGGGTACCAAAAAAAGTCTGCAGCATTGAAGGTCCCCAAGAACACAGTGGCCTCCATCATTCTTAAATGGAAGAAGTTTGGAATCACCAAGACTCTTCCTAGAGCTGGCCGCCCGGCCAAACTGAGCAATCAGAGGAGAAGGGCCTTGGTCAGGCAGGTGACCAAGAACCCGATGCTCACTCTGACAGAGCTCTAGAGTTTCTCTGTGGAGATGGGAGAACCTTCCAGAAGGACAACCGTCTCTACAGCACTCCACTAATCAGACCTTTATGGTAGAGTTGTCAGACAGAAGCCACTCCTCAGTAGAAGGCACATGACATCCCACTTGGAGTTAGCCAATAGGAACCTAAGGTACTCTGACCATGAGAAACAAGTTTCTCTGATCTGATGAAACCAAGATTTGGTTTGGCCTGAATGCCAAGCGTCACGTCTGGAGGAAACCTGGCACCATCCCTACGGTGAAGCATGGTGGTGGCAGCATCATGCTGTGGGGGATGTTTTTCAGCAGCAGGGACTGGGAGACTAGTCAGGATTAGTGATGCAGCAATATGACATTTTTGGCCGATACCGATATTGTAACGCGGGTCGTATAAAGGGGACCAAGGCGCAGCGTGTAGAGTGCTCATATTTACTTTTAATGAATATACTTTTTAACAAAAACAACAAAACAACCGACAACAGTTCCGTCAGGTGACATACACTAAACAGAAAACAACTACCCACAAAACCCAGGAAGAAAAACTCCTACTTAAATATGATCTCTAATCAGAGGCAACGAGGATCAGCTGCCTCCAATTAGAGATCAACCCAAACAATCCCAACATAGAAATAGAAAAACATAGAACAACCCAAAAACACCCCCTGTCACGCCCTGACCTACTCTACTATAGAAAATGACATCTTACTTGGATCAGGACGTGACAGATATCCAATATTTTCCTTGCGAATAAACCTGATACCGATAACCAATATAAAAAAAAATGTACGGCCATTTAAGCATTCGAGTACAGTTAAATAGTTAACACACACACATGGACGCAGCGGTCTAAGGCACTGCATCTCAGTGCAAGAGGCGTCACTACAGTCCCTGGTTCGAATCCAGGCTGTATCACATCCGGCCGTGATTGGGAGTCCCATAGGGCGGCGCACAATTGCCCCAGCGTCGTCTGGGTTTGGCCGGGGTAGGCCGTCATTGTAAATAAGAATTTGTTCTTACTGATTTCTATGGAACGCCGTTTGGGTCTTTGCGTGTCAAAAAAGATACTACTTAACGCGATTTGACGTGTCAATTAAGCTTGTTGACCAATCAGGACCTGAATATGACTGCACGTAACATAATAATTGAACGCGTTCATACATTTTTTACATAGTTATTACACGATTACTCGTATTTCATACGTCATAACGATTCATCAGTGTATGCTATGATGCTGGTAAAGTTGTGTCGTGCACCTACAGTGGTGGTCATAAAGAAAAGCTAGCTAGCTCATGGATGCAAACAATGTTCTTCCCCAAAATCATAGCAAAACAACAATCTGTTGCAGCTAGCTAACTATATAGCTAGGTGTCATCATCTAAAATAACCCTCATTTATAAGACAGTTCTTATTTGATTAATGGTGGTCGGACCATCTATGTGAAGCTAGCCACAATAAGGATGAGCCACAACAGTGGACTTTGCTGTTACCCTTAAAAATAAATGTATGACATAATTCTGTTATTTGTATTCATTTGCGTCACTGTCTATGACATACTTTTATTTTGAAGGCAAACCGCAAATTCCACTATTGTGCCTAATCCTTATTGTGTCTAGCTTCACAACACATAACCCGGTCCGGTCGAGCCTCACTAGCCAGATGAAGCTAGCTGGCTGCTTATAACGTTAACGTTGGGTAACAGGGTTAAGTAGCTGGCTAGCTCAATTTCAATAGGTGAACAACAAGCGGCAACCAAGCTAATACTCACAAGGATTCCTAAATCCTTGCTAAGAATCATGAAAATGACTGCAGTTTGAGCTACTGGTCATTTTTTTCAGGCTGGTTGTATTGGTGCTAGCTAGGTACCAAGCTAAAGGTAGCTACCCCAGAAGTTGTGGTCGAACAAATGATGCTTTATTACCAACGCGGTATTGTAAACACATCGTTCGTGGCTGGTGTTTGCTTGTTTGCAGACTTTTTTTGTCCAGCTTTGACAGTGCTACTGTATCTTTTTTGACACGTAAAGACCCAAATGGCATTCCATAGTTAGTCTTGAAGCTAATAGCAGTGACAGTATTACTGTGTAACTCCGGTAGGGCAACATCTGAAAAATAGCGCACTTGGTGTACCAGTGCTCGACCAGTTGGCGAAAGCCAACATCACCCACGACAGAGAACGGTTGATTGTCAAAGGCAATGAATCCCATTATCTTGACTTGAATGGATTTCGCCTTTGAATTGTCTTGCTGAAAATGTCTTACTCTTTCAAATGACTGCTCGACTTGTTGATCCACACACAGATCCACACACAGATCCACACAGCAGACATTTTGGGCTAGTTTAGGAACACTGTGTTGCACGTGTAGCTCAAAATTTTACGTGTCGTCATTATTTTACGTGTCCTGTATTACAGTAGTGTACTGGTTCTGTATTACAGTAGTGTACTAGTCCTGTATTACAGTAGTGTACTGGTCCTGTATTACAGTAGTGTACTGGTTCTGTATTACAGTAGTGTACTGGTTCTGTATTACAGTAGTGTACTCGTTCTGTATTACAGTAGTGTACTAGTCCTGTATTACAGTATTACAGTACTGTATTGGCCTGTATTACAGTATTACAGTACTGTATTGGCCTGCATTACAGTATTCAGTACTGTATTGGCCTGTATTACAGTACAGCCCTGTATTACAGTATTACAGTACTGTATTGGCCTGTATTACAGTATTACAGCACTGTATTTCCCTGTACTACAGTACTGTATTGGCCTGTATTACAGTACTGTATTGCCCAATGCAATTTAAGTAAAGTGATAAGATTTGTTACATACAGATTTTTTAAAAACTTTCTCTGAAGTAAAACCATAATAGTCATCATCATAGTTGGACATTGGTGTATACAGTGATCAAATTTGATGACCAATTTATGCAGAAATCCAGGTAATACCAAAGGGTTCACATACTTTTTCTTACCACTGTATATCATACTTGTTATGTTTCTACTTTACAAACATATATTTTCATCAGTAGTAGTAGTTCTCATAATCTGTAGTGGACAACCCAGTTTACATGTAAAATCTATACGTTTACTAAACGTTTAAGTAATAGTAAAATATTTTTAACAAAAGAGAATCATATCAAAAGTGTGCATCTCATTGTGAAAGGCAATGTCACGGTCGTCGTCGGTTAAGGAGGACCAAAACGCAGCAGGTATGTGTATGCTCATCTCGACTTTTATTTAGTACAAAATGAACGTACAAAAATAACAAAAACACGAACGACAAAAACAGTCTGGCAAAGCCTAAGGCTCAACACAGAACAATCACCCACAAATACCAAACACAAACACACCCTACTATATGGGACTCTCAATCAAAGGCAGATAGACAACACCTGCCTTCAACTGAGAGTCCCAACCCCAATTAACCAAACATAGACATACACTCACTAGACTCCACATAGAAATACCTAAACATAAACCAACACCCGGAATTACTAAATCAAACACCCTTTTTACAAAACACACCACCCTGAACCACATAAAACAAATACCCTCTGCCACGTCCTGACCAAACTACAAAACAATTAACCTTATACTGGCCAGGACGTGACAGTACCCCCCCTTAAAGGTGCTACCCCGGAAGCACCTTAACAAAAAATAACCCCAAGCAACACCAAAATAAAAATTCCCCTTTTCTAAAGGGAGGGAAGGGAGGGTGGCTGCCGTCAACGACGGCACTGTGCTACACCCCCCCTCCCCAACCCACCTATTTCTGGAGGTGGCTCCGGCTCAGGCCGTTCCAGGCTGTCTGGGCAGTCTGGCAGCTCGGGACAGTCTGGGCAGTCTGGCAGCTCGGGACAGTCTGGGCAGTCTGGCAACTCGGGACAGTCTGGGCAGTCTGGCAGCTCGGGACAGTCTGGGCAGTCTGGCAGCTCGGGACAGTCTGGGCAGTCTGGCAACTCGGGACAGTCTGGGCAGTCTGGCAAATCGGGACAGTCTGGGCAGTCTGGCAAATCGGGACAGTCTGGGCAGTCTGGCAAATCGGGACAGTCAGGGCAGTCTGGCCACTCCGGCAGTTCAGGGCAGTCTGGCCACTCCGGCAGTTCAGCGCAGTCTGGCCACTCCGGCAGTTCAGCGCAGTCTGGCCACTCCGGCAGTTCAGGGCAGTCTGGCCACTCGGCAGTTCAGGGCAGTCTGGCCACTCGGGCAGTTCAGGGCAGTCTGGCCACTCCGGCAGTTCAGGGCAGTCTGGCCACTCCGGCAGTTCAGGGCAGTCTGGCCACTCCGGCAGTTCAGGGCAGTCTGGCCACTCCGGCAGTTCAGCGCAGTCTGGCCACTCCGGCAGTTCAGCGCAGTCTGGCCACTCCGGCAGTTCAGCGCAGTCTGGCCACTCCGGCGACTGTTGACTGGCGGGCAGCTCCGACGACTGTTGACTGGCGGGCAGCTCCGACGACTGTTGACTGGCGGGCAGCTCCGACGACTGTTGACTGGCGGGCAGCTCCGACGACTGTTGACTGGCGGTGCTGGGTTTACGCACTTGAAGGCTAGTGCGGGGAGCGGGAACAGGACGAATCGGACTGGGTTGACGCACTTCCGGGTCCGCACGAGAGACAGGAGCTGGAAACCCCGGGCTATGGAGGCGCACAGCCGGTCTAGATCTTACCTCCTGCACAACCCGCCTTGGCTGGATGGAACTAGTAGCCCTGTACGAGCGGGTGCTCGCACAGGGCAAACTGGGCTGTGCAGGGGCCTGATGGTAGCCGTGCGTAGAGCGGGAGTTGGGTAGCCTGGTCCTCGGAGGCATACCGGCGACCAGATGCGCTGCGCAGGCATCCTCCTACCAGGCTGGATGCCCGCTCTAGCACGGCACCTGCGAGGGGCTGGAATAACTCGCACCGGACTGTGCGTGCGTATGGGTGAGATGGTGCGCTTCTCAGCGAAACATAGCGCTCTCCACCCCATACGCTCCTCCATATAACCACGGGTAGCTGGCTTCCGGCTCTTCCTTCGCCTAGCCAAACTACCCGTGTGCCCCCCAAAAAAAATTTCTTGGGGGTGCCTCTCGTGCTTCTCCCTCAGCGCGTCCATGGCCTCGTACCTCCGCCTCTCTGCCTTGGCTGCCTCAATTTCCCACTGCAGGCGGCGATACTCCCCAGCCTGGTGCCAAGGTCCGGCCCCGTCCAGAACTTCCTCCCAAGTCCACTTCTCCTGCCAGTCCAACTCGAAATCCGTCTGCTCCTTCCTCTGCTGCTTGGTCCAATTTTGGTGGGTGATTCTGTCACGGTTGTCGTCGGTGATGGAGGACCAAAACACAGCAGGTATGTGTATGCTCATCTTGAGAATTTATTAACTTCAAAAAATGAACGTACAAAATAACAAAACAAAAAGAACGAACGAACAACTACAAACAGTCTGGCTAGCATAGGCTCAACACAGAACAATCACCCACAAATACCAAACACAAACACACCCTACTATATGGGACTCTCAATCAAAGGCAGATAGACAACACCTGCCTTCAACTGAGAGTCCCAACCCCAATTAACCAAACATAGACATACACTCACTAGACTCCACATAGAAATACTAAAACATAAACCAAAACCCGGAATTACTAAATCAACCACCCTTTTAACAAAACACACCACCCTGAACCACATAAAACAAATACCCTCTGCCACGCCCTGACCAAACTACAAAACAATTAACCTTATACTGGCCAGGACGTGACAGGCAATTACTTTATATGAACACGTATTGCAATGTGAAACATGTATTTCGAGAAGAAATACTGACTAAGTTTAATGAAAAAGTAAATGTATAATTTTGTGTGTTGCACGTAGTCAATTGAAAATGTTGGGCCTCCAAAATGGCACAGCGATAAGGTACTGCATCGCAGTGCTGAGGTGCCACTACAGCCTCAGGTTCGATCCCAGGCTGTCACGGCCGGCCGTGACTGGGGCCGTGACTGGGAGACCCATGGGGCGGCGCACAATTGGCCCAGCGTTGTCTGGTTTAAAGGAGGGTTTGGCCGGGGTCTCATTGTGCTGTGGCGGGCCGTGCACCTGCAAGCTGACTCAGTCGTCAGTTGTATGGTGTTTCCTCCGACACATTGGTGCGGCTGGCTTCCGTGTTAAGCGAACAGTGTGTCAAGAAGCAGTGTGGCTAGGCAGGTGTGGCAAGGCAGAGTCCGCAGGGGAGTTGCAGCGATGAGACAAGATCAGAACTACCAATTGGATATCCCGAAAAAAGGGGTAAAAAAAATGTGCTTAGAGTTTTGAAACAACTGCCTTTTTGATGATCTTACATTTTTTGTCATTTAGCAAATGCTCTTATCCAGAGCAACTTACAGTAGTGAATTCATACATTTAATTTCATGCATTTGTACTGGCCCCCCGTGGGAATCGAACCCACAACCCTGGCGTTGCACACACCATGCTGACATTGCAAACACCATGCTCTACCAACTGAGCCACAGGGAAGGCTGTTTTGAGTTTTGTACTAAGTGTTGTGAAAATGGCACCAAAGTGATAAAAAAAAACATATAATATGGATGCTCAGGGTGTTGATGCTCACCAACCACGGAGAAGAAGAGGGTGACAGATCCCTCGATGACCTCCAGGCGGCGCTGTGTGGATCGGCTGGCCAGCCGGGTGGAGCCCAGACTCTTGTTCCTGAGGGTGGCGTACCATAGAGAGTATTTTCCCGCCCACCACAGACCCGCGATCAGGAAGAAACTACCCGGCAATGCATGGCCCTTAAAACTACCCATAATCCTTCACTGGAATACCTGGAACACAGAGAGAGGGGACGGACGGTCAGAACTAGAAAAGTCTGATATCTGGTGATGAGAAAAGTATCTTATTCTTAAGATTGGGCAACAAGAAATGTGGTGTTAAAGTGGTTTACAAACTTTTTATAGTCCCGTACCCCTTCAAACATTCAACCTCCAACATACCCCCTCTAGCACCAGGGTCAGCGCCCTCTCAAATGTTGTTTTTTGCCATCATTGTAAGCCTGCCACACACACACACACTATACGATACATTTATTAAACATAAGAATGAGTGTGAGTTTTTGTCACAACCCGGCTCGTGGGAAGTGACAAAGAGCTCTTATTGGACCAGGGCACAAATAATAATAATCAATCATTTTGCTCTTTATTAAACCATCTTACATATTAAACCTTATTTGTTCATCAAAAATGGTGAATAACTCACCACAGGTTAATGAGAAGGATGTGCTTGAAAGGATGCTCATAACTCTGCAATGTTGGGTTGTATCGGAGAGTCAGTCCTAAATCATTTTCCACACACAGTCTGTGCCTGTATTTAGTTTTCATGCTAGTGAGGGCTAGTGAGGGCACTCTCACATAGGTATGTGGTTGCAAAGGGCATAAGTGTCTTAACAGCATGATTTGCCAAGGCAGGATACTCTGAGCGCAGCCCAATCCAATAATCTGGCAGTGACTTCTGAGTAAATAACATTTTCACAGAACCGCTTGTTGCAATTTCGATGAGTCTCTCTTGTTCAGATATCGGTAAGTGGACTGGAGGCAGGGCATGAAAGGGATAACGAATCCAGTTGTTTGTGTCATCTGTTTCGGGAAAGTACCTGCGTAATTGTGCACCCAGCTCACTCAGGTGCTTCACTATATCACATTTGACATTGTTCCCGTAAGCTTGAGTTCATTTGCACACAAAAAAATCATACAATGATGGAAAGACCTGTGTGTTGTCCTTGTTAATGTAGACAGAGAAGAGCTCCAACTTCTTAATCATATCATTGCATAGTGCAGAAAATAAAAGAGAGTTCAGGGGCCTTGCTTTAACAAAGTTAACCATTTTCACTGTAGTGTCCAAAACGTCTTTCAAGCTGTCAGGCATTCCCTTGGCAGCAAGAGCCTCTCGGTGGATGCTGCAGTGGACCCAAGTGGCGTCGGGAGCAACTGCTTGCACGCGCGTTACCACTCCACTATGTCTCCCTGTCATGGCTTTTGCTCCATCAGTACAGATACCAACACATCTTGACCACCAAAGTCCATTTGATGTCACAAAAGCTGTCCAGTACTTTACAAATATCCTCTTCTGTTGTCCTGGTTTCCAGTGGTTTGCAGAAGAGGAAGTCTTCCTTAATTGACCCCCCGTAAACGTAACGAACATATACCAGGAGCTGTGCCAGGCCCGCCACGTCTGTTGACTCATTCAGCTGTAACGCATATAATTCACTGGCTTGTCGAATAGTAATTTGTTGCTAGCATTGGATGTGCTCGTGGAAGCAGAACAACTTGTGTCGTTGACAGGTGCAGGTGTAGTACTGCTGGTAGTAGCAGGTGTAGTACTGCTGGTAGTAGCAGTAGTACCAGTAGAGCTGGTATGTGTCTCTATGGACGCGGGCCTTACTTTCTTTTAACCATTTATCAATTTTCGAGCAAATGGAATGAGCAACAACTACGTTCGGCTACATACCGACCTTTAGTGGAATTCCCTGAAGAGAGTAACGGTTAATGTGATTGGATGTTCATTATGTGACTAGGCTTCCTGTATTTGACATTGTGTTGTTATTTCACTGAACACTAGATGGTTTCATTTTATTTTTGGCAAACGAGACTACTCAGGCAAGAAAAAAAACAGTTCTCTGTTAAAGAAGCCCAGAACCAAACAGCTCTGTTAAACGAGACCAGAACCAAACTGCCCTGTTAAAGGAGACCAGAACCAAATAGCTCTGTTAAAGGAGACCAGAACCAAACAGCTCTGTTAAAGGAGACCCGAACCAAACAGCTCTGTTAAAGGAGACCAGAACCAAATAGCTCTGTTAAAGGAGACCAGAACCAAACAGCTCTGTTAAAGGAGACCAGAACCAAACTGCCCTGTTAAACGAGACCAGAACCAAACAGCTCTGTTAAAGGAGACCAGAACCAAATAGCTCTGTTAAAGGAGACCAGAACCAAACTGCCCTGTTAAACGAGACCAGAACCAAACAGCTCTGTTAAAGAAGACCAGAACCAAATAGCTCTGTTAATGGAGACCAGAACCAAACAGCCCTGTTAAACGAGACCAGAACCAAACAGCTCTGTTAAAGGAGACCAGAAACAAACAGCCCTGTTAAAGGAGACCAGAACCAAACAGCCCTGTTAAAGGAGACCAGAAACAAAAAACAGAGGAGCTTCGAAGCTGGCTTACGTCTGGTTGGGTGGAGGCTACTGGGTGGCTCCACCCACCCAAGAAGACACCAGGCTTTAATCGCTGCCAAAGGTGCTTCAACAAAGTACTGAGTAAAGGGTTAGATTTTGTTTTATATATACATTTGCAAAAATGTCTAAAAATCTGTTTTTGCTTAGTCATCATTATGGGGTATTGTGTGTAGATTAATGAGGGCGAAAAACAATTGAATCAATTTAAGAATAAGTGTAATTTAACAAAATGTGTAATAACTAAAGGGGTCTGAATACTTTCCTAATGCACTATATCTCTGCATGAAGAGATCCCTTTCATTCAACAGCAGCATATCAATTAATTGGTCTATTTACATCTCAAACAGCCTGAGTCTTTCATCCTTTGTTCCCTTGAATGAATATAATTTATTGACAGACAGACAGACTTAGCAGAAGGTGATAAACAAGAGGGAAAACATGGACTAGACTCACGGACTAGACTCTCCACACAGTATAACTACTGATGGACTAGACTCTCTACACAGTATAACTACTGATGGACTAGACTCTCTACACAGTATAACTACTGATGGACTAGACTCTCTACACAGTATAACTACTGATGGACTAGACTCTCTACACAGTATAACTACTGATGGACTAGACTCTCTACACAGTATAACTACTGATGGACTAGACTCTCCACACAGTATAACTACTGATGGACTAGACTCTCCACACAGTATAACTACTGATGGACTAGACTCTCTACACAGTATAACTACTGATGGACTAGACTCTCTACACAGTATAACTACTGATGGACTAGACTCTCTACACAGTATAACTACTGATGGACTAGACTCTCCACACAGTATAACTACTGATGGACTAGACTCTCTACACAGTATAACTACTGATGGACTAGACTCTCTACACAGTATAACTACTGATGGACTAGACTCTCTACACAGTATAACTACTGATGGACTAGACTCTCTACACAGTATAACTACTGATGGACTAGACTCTCTACACAGTATAACTACTGATGGACTAGACTCTCTACACAGTATAACTACTGATGGAGTATATATACATTTTATATATACATTTGCAAAAAAAAGTCTAAAAATCTGTTTTTGCTTAGTCATTATGGGGTATTGTGTGTAGATTAATGAGGGGGACAAACGTGTAATAACTAAAGGGGTCTGAATACTTTCTGAATGCACTATATCTCTGCATGAAGAGATCCCTGTCATTCAACAGCAGCATATCCATTAATTGGTCTATTTACATCTCAAACAGCCTGAGTCTTTCATCCTTTGTTCCCTTGAATGAATATAATTAATTGACAGACAGACAGACTTAGCAGAAGTTGAGTAGGCAGCATGGATTTCATGACTACAAAAATAAGACTACAAAACTAAGACGTTGGTAAATGTGTTAAATGCAGAGTTTTGATTTAGATTTTTATTAAAAGTAAAAAACTAAGCGAAGTAGCAACATACAGCACAGCAACACAGAGACAAGCCAGGAACCTTATCTTATTCATTTAGGGGTTAGGGGTTAGGGTTTAGGGTTTAGGGGTTAGGGCTAGGGGTTAGGGGTTAGGGTTAGGGGTTAGGGTTTAGGGTTAGGGCTAGGGTTAGGGGTTAGGGCTAGGGTTAGGGGTTAGGGTTAGGGGTTATGGGTTAGGGTTAGGGTTAGGGGGTTAGGGTTAGAGTTAGGGTTTAGGGCTAGGGTTAGGGCTAGGGTTAGGGTTAGGGGTAGGGTTAGGGGGTTAGGGTTAGAGTTAGGGTTTAGGGCTAGGGTTAGGGCTAGGGTTAGGGGTAGGGTTAGGGTTAGGGCTAACCCCTGACTTAGTCAGCCAGACGTGGTGACGAACAGATGTTATTTTCAGATGTTCATGTGCTGGCTACCTAGCAGTAGGCGTTGATCTCTTTAGTGACGTGGAGCTTTTGCTTATGGACAGTTTATTGGAGCCTGTTCCTGTTGGAGCCTGTGATATCTGTTCCTGATGGAGCCTGTGATATCTGTTCCTGTTGGAGTCTGTGATATCTTTTCTTGTTGGAGTCTGTGATATCTGTTCCTGTTGGAGCCTGTGATATCTGTTCCTGATGGAGCCTGTGATATCTGTTCCTGTTGGAGCCTGTGATATCTGTTCCTGTTGGAGCCTGTGATATCTGTTCCTGTTGGAGCCTGTGATATCTGTTCCTGATGGAGCCTGTGATATCTGTTCCTGTTCTGTTCCTGATGGAGTCTGTGATATCTGTTCCTGTTGGAGTCTGTGATATCTGTTCCTGATGGAGTCTGTGATATCTGTTCTTTTGGAGCCTGTGATATCTGTTCCTGATGGAGTCTGTGATATCTGTTCCTGATGGAGCCTGTGATATCTGTTCCTGATGGAGCCTGTGATATCTGTTCCTGATGGAGCCTGTGATATCTGTTCCTGTTGGAGCCTGTGATATCTGTTCCTGATGGAGTCTGTGATATCTGTTCCTGATGGAGTCTGTGATATCTGTTCCTGTTGGAGCCTGTGATATCTGTTCCTGATGAAGTCTGTGATATCTGTTCCTGATGGAGCCTGTGATATCTGTTCCTGATGGAGCCTGTGATATCTGTTCCTGATGGAGCCTGTGATATCTGTTCCTGATGGAGCCTGTGATATCTGTTCCTGTTGGAGTCTGTGATATCTGTTCCTGTTGGAGCCTGTGATATCTGTTCCTAATGGAGCCTGTGATATCTGTTCCTGTTGGAGTCTGTGATATCTGTTCCTGTTGGAGCCTGTGATATCTGTTCCTGATGGAGTCTGTGATATCTGTTCCTGATGGAGTCTGTGATATCTGTTCCTGTTGGAGCCTGTGATATCTGTTCCTAATGGCCCAAAGAGGAAACTTTCTAAACAAGCGAGTGAAAAAGAGAGAGCCAAGATCCAGCACCACTCAGGTGAAGGGAAACAATATCCAGCACCACTCTGGTGAAGGGAAACAACATCCAGCACCACTCAGGTGAAGGGAAGCAAGATCCAGCACCACTCTGGTGAAGGGAAACAAGATCCAGCACCACTCAGGTGAAGGGAAGCAAGATGCAGCACAACTCAGGTGAAGGGAAACAATATCCAGCACCACTCAGGTGAAGAGAAACAATATCCAGCACCACTCTGGTGAAGGGAAACAATATCCAGCACCACTCAGGTGAAGGGAAACAATATCCAGCACCACTCTGGTGAAGAGAAACAATATCCAGCACCACTCTGGTGAAGAGAAACAATATCCAGCACCACTCAGGTGAAGAGAAACAAGATCCAGCACCACTCAGGTGAAGGGAAACCTTATCCAGCACCACTCAGGTGAAGGGAAACAATATCCAGCACCACTCAGGTGAAGGGAAAAAATAATATGACTGAATACATATACAGCCGCTGCAATAGCGGGCCGTGTCACTCCAACTATAAGAATCAATCCATCCTTGACCGGATAATTCCTTCCAGCACGCTTTCAATATCCTTATTAGTCCTTAAATCTTTCCATAAAGTGTATATAATCAAACTTAAAAAGCTGCCCTTGATTTACTCTAACAATCGTTTGGTAAAAACAAGTTAACATTTTTCCAAAAGTTACACCGTACACAAGCCTAAGATCACCATGTGCAATGCCAACCTTTGGCTGGAGAGGTGTAAAACTCGCCGCCATTGGACTCTGGAGTAGTGGAAACGCGTTCTCTGGAGTGATGAATCACACTTCACCATCTGGCAGTCTGACAGACGAATCTGGGTTTGGCGGAAGCCAGGAGAACGCTACCTGCCCCAATGCATAGTGCCAACTGTAAAGTTTGGTGGAGTAGGAATAATGGTCTGGGGCTGTTTTTCATGGTTCGGGCCCCTTAGTTCCAGTAAAGAGAAATCGTAACGCTACAGCATACAATGACATTCTAGACAATTCTGTGCTTCCAAATTTGTGGCAACAGTTTGGGGAAGGTGTAACGCCCTGGCCATAGAGAGGGGTTTTTTGTTCTTTATTTTGGTTAGGCCAGGGTGTTACATTGGGTGGGCGTTCTATGTTCCTTTTTCTATGTTTTGGTATTTCTTTGTTTTGGGCCGTGTGTGTGGCTCCCAATCAGGCACAGCTGAAGCTCGTTGCTGCTGATTGGGAGTCACACATAAGGAGCATGTTTTTCCTTTGGGTTTTGTGGGTAATTGTTTCTGTTTGAGTATTTGCCTAACAGGACTGTTTGCTGTCGTTTTGTTCATTTTGTAGTGTTCTCTTGTTTGTTTGAATTAAAATTCTAATGATGAGCACATCCTCTGCTGCACCTTGGTTCCCTCTTACAGACAGCCGTTACAGAATTACCCACCAACAACGGACCAAGCAGCAGAGGAAGGAGCAGCACAAGGAGAGGCACCAGGAGAAAAGCTATCTGGAGTCATGGACTTGGGAGGAAATCCTGGATGGGAAAGGACCATGGGCTCAAGCTGGGGATTATCGCCGCCCGCAGTGGGAGATCGAGGCGGCGAGAGCTGAGAGGCGCTGGTACGAGGCAAGGGAGCTCAACGGACACGGGAGGCAGCCCCACAATTTTTTTGGGGGGGGGCACACGGGGAGATTGGCAGAGTCAGGTGGTAGACCTAAGCCAACTCCCCGTGCTTACCGGAAGCAGCGTGGTACTGGTAGGACACCGTGTTATGCTGTGGAGCGCACGGTGTCCCCAGTGCGCGTTCAAAGCCCGGTGCGCTACATACCAGCCCCCCGCAAGTGCCATGCGAGTGCAGGCATCGAGCCAGGGCGGATGGTGCCAGCTCAGCGCGTCTGGTCTCCAGTGCGCCTCCTCGGTCCAGGTTATCCTGCGCCGGCGTTGCGCACTGTGTCTCCAGAGCGCTGGGAGGGTCCAGTTCGCCCAATGCCTGCTCTCCGCCTGTGCCGGGCCAAAGTGGGCTTTCAGCCTGGAGTGTGGGTAAAGAGTGTCCGTACCAGAACTCCAGTGCTCCCCCACAGCCCGGTTTATCCTGTGCCTCCTCCTCGGACCAGGCCTCCAGTGGGTCTCCCCATCCTGGTCCATCCTGTGCCACCTCCCAGGACCAGGCCTCCAGTGGGTCTCCCCATCCTGGTCCATCCTGTGCCACCTCCCAGGACTAGGCCTCCAGTGGGTCTCCCCATCCTGGTCCGTCCTGTGCCACCTCCCAGGACTAGGCCTCCAGTGGGTCTCAACTGTCCTGAACTGCCAGAGTGGCCAGGGACGCCCGCCAGCCCGGTGAGTCCTGTGCCTACGCCTAGGGCCAGGCCTCTGTCATGTCTCCCCAGCCTGGTGAATCCTGGGTCAGTGCCGTCGGAACAGCCAGGGTCGCCCGCCAGCTGGGCGCAACCATCGCCGCCCGCCAGCCGGGCGCAGCCAGGGTCGCCCGCCAGCCGGGCGCAGCCAGGGTCGCCCGCCAGCCGGGCGCAACCATCGCCGGCCGCCAGCCGGGCGCAACCATCGCCGCCCGCCAGCCGGGCGCAACCATCGCCGCCCGCCAGCCGGGCGCAACCATCGCCGCCCGCCAGCCGGGCGCAGCCAGGGTCGCCCGCCAGCCGGGCGCAACCATCGCCGGCCGCCAGCCGGGCGCAACAAGGGTCGCCCGCCAGCCGGGCGCAACCATCGCCGCCCGCCAGCCGGGCGCAGTCAGCGTCGCCCACCAGACCTTCGGCGCGGCCAGGTGCGCCACCTAAGAGGGCGACGTCAAGGGTGGAGCAGAGGCCACGTCCCGCACCTGAGCCGCCGCCGTAAGAAGGCCCACCCGGACCCTCCCCTTCAGAGTCAGGTTTTGCGGCCGGAGTCCGCACCTTTGGGGGGGGGTACTGTAACGCCCTGGCCATAGAGAGGGGTTTTTTGTTCTTTATTTTGGTTAGGCCAGGGTGTTACATTGGGTGGGCGTTCTATGTTCCTTTTTCTATGTTTTGGTATTTCTTTGTTTTGGGCCGTGTGTGTGGCTCCCAATCAGGCACAGCTGAAGCTCGTTGCTGCTGATTGGGAGTCACACATAAGGAGCATGTTTTTCCTTTGGGTTTTGTGGGTAATTGTTTCTGTTTGAGTATTTGCCTAACAGGACTGTTTGCTGTCGTTTTGTTCATTTTGTAGTGTTCTCTTGTTTGTTTGAATTAAAATTCTAATGATGAGCACATCCTCTGCAGCACCTTGGTTCCCTCTTACAGACAGCCGTTACAGAAGGACCTTTCCTGTTTCAGCATGACAATATCCCCGTGCACAAAGCGAGGTCCATACGTAAATGGTTTGTCGAGGTCGGTGTGGAAGAATTTGACTGGCCTGCACAGAGCCCTGACCTAAACCCCATCGAACACCTTTGAGATGAATTGAAACACCGACTGCGAACCAGACCTAAACGCCCAACATCAGTGACTGACCTCACTAACGCTCTTGTGGCTGAATGGAAGGAAGTCCCTACAGCAATGTTCCAACATCTAGTGGAAAGCCTTCCCAGAAGAGTGGAGGCTGTTATAGCAGCAAAGGGGGACCAACTCCATATTAATGCTCACGACTTTGAAATTAGATGTTTCGACAAGCAGGTGTCCACATACTTTTGGTCATGTAGTGTACTTAAATGTCCAAAAAGGAAAGATACATTTTACATGCTGTTCACCCTCTGGATACAATAAATCGGCTATGTGAAATTTGAACAAAATACTTTCAACAAATGTATTATTTTAATATTTATTTATGTATCAATACTTTATTACATGTAGCCTAACTGTTTAAACTTACCAGGATACCGTTTCTATTGAGTTCTGTTGGTTTAAAACCCAACCAGGATACCGTTTCTATTGAGTTCTGTTGGTTTAAAAACCCAACCAGGATACCGTTTCTATTGAGTTCTGTTGGTTAAAAACCCAACCAGGATACCGTTTCTACTGAGTTCTGTTGGTTTAAAACCCAACCAGGATACCGTTTCTATTGAGTTCTGTTGGTTTAAAACCCAGCCAGGATACCGTTTCTATTGAGTTCTGTTGGTTTAAAACCCAACCAGGATACCGTTTCTATTGAGTTCTGTTGGTTTAAAACCCAGCCAGGATACCGTTTCTATTGAGTTCTGTTGGTTTAAAACCCAACCAGGATACCGTTTGTGTTCTGTTCTTTGAGGTAGGTATATAGCGTTTTGCCACAAAACATGATTATTTGTCTCTCTAAAATAAAGTTAGCTTGAAATACATTTCAAATAAAATCATGTCATGTTAAACTGAATAATGTCTGTCTTGTCACTAACCCATATCATGGTCAGATTAATCCTGTCAGTCTTGTCACTAACCCATATCATGTTCAGATTAATCCTGTCAGTCTTGTCACTAACCCATATCATGGTTAGATTAATCCTGTCAGTCTTGTCACTAACCCATATCATGGTCAGATTAATCCTGTCAGTCTTGTCACTAACCCATATCATGGTCAGATTAATCCTGTCAGTCTTGTCACTAACCCATATCATGGTCAGATTAATAATGTGTCACGGTTGTCGTCGGTGAAGGAGGACCAAAACGCAGCAGGTACGTGTATGCTCATTTTGAGAATTTATTAACTTCAAAAAATGAACGTACAAAATAACAAAACAAAAAGAACGAACGAACAACTACAAACAGTCTGGTAAAGCAAGGCTGAACACAGAACAATCACCCACAAATCACAAACACACCCTCATATATGGGACTCTCAATCAAAGGCAGATAGACAACACCTGCCTTCAACTGAGAGTCCCAACCCCAATTAACCAGACATAGAAACAGACATACTAGACTAGACATAGAATAACTGAAAACCAAACAGTGCTCAAAAACCCCGGACTACTTAAACCAAATGACCCTTCACCAAAACACACCACCCCGAACCACATAAAACGAATACCCTCTGCCACGCCCTGACCAAACTACAAAAACAATTAACCTTATACTGGCCAGGACGTGACATAATGTCAGTCTTGTCACTAACCCATATCATGGTTAGATTAATCCTGTCCGTCTTTTCACTAACCCATATCATGGTCAGATGAAACAAAAATTGCTCTCTTTCACAAGATGTGTATTTAATTAACGTCAATTTACCAACATTTCTGAAAATAGATATATATGGCGTTTTGGAGTGAAACTCTTCCGTCCACCATTATCCTTGCTGTTCCTCCCGTTCAGATGATTAACCTGTAGTCAGGTGATTGGTACCACAGTTGTTCAGCTCTGCTGTTGCAACGTTTTCCAGCCTTCAAACATCCATCAATGCTCTCTGTACAGATAAATATAGTCCTATTGTAACAACATCATAAACATTAGCACAGGTTTTAAAGATTGACTGTGAGTATGACATGCCAGGGTGAGTTATAAGGATTTATGAACCTGTTGAATTATTACATAAGCTGCCCTTTGGCTCTTGCAGGAGCAGCTTGGTTTAGTCTGTTTTCAATATGTTTTCAATACATTCAGACAGGTTTTGTTTAGTCTGTTTTCAATATGTTTTCAATACATTCAGACAGGTTCTGTTTAGTCTGTTTTCAATACATTCAGACAGGCTTTGTTTAGTCTGTTTTCAATATGTTTTCAATACATTCAGACAGGTTCTGTTTAGTCTGTTTTCAATATGTTTTCAATACATTCAGACAGGTTCTGTTTAGTCTGTTTTCAAAACATTCAGACAGGTTCTGTTTAGTCTGTTTTCAATACATTCAGACAGGTTTTCTTCCAAACACGTCAGTATACGAGCTGAGTGTCTGTGAGGCACAGCTGTGTTATCACCGGTCCTCTGCTCATCATCCTCTAACACACCGTCTCCATGGTGATGATGAGCCCAATCACTCCTCCACACCACTTTAGAGGAGTGCCTGTGATTGGTTGACAAGGTATTTGTTGTTTGTGTCACACCCACACAACAACAACAACAACAGGATGCTCATTCTGACAAGGGTGTGTCTATACCTACAGTATATCATGAGGATAATGAACTTGTAAACCGTGTTAGATTAAATAACCTCAGGAACATACCAGAATCCTGAACTAGTCTGATATAACATCACCTATGATTTATATAATGACTGATTGGTTGATTGACCTACCAATAGGTTAGAGACAGCGAGATCCCCATCAATAGAGCCTGTACCAGAGTCTGAGTCTGTTTAAAGCAGGAGTCATACAGAGCAACGTGACCATAAAGACACACAGCAACACTGTTGTTACCCAGCCTGTGTCTGCCAGGCTGCTGGATATCAAGGTTGATCCACTATATTATGTGGTAGTAACCTAAATACCATTCACATTGTGTGGTAGTAACCTAAATACCATTCATATTATGTGGTAGTAACCTAAATACCATTCACATTGTGTGGTAGTAACCTAAATACCATTCATATTATGTGGTAGTAACCTAAATACCATTCATATTGTGTGGTAGTAACCTAAATACCATTCATATTGTGTGGTAGTAACCTAAATACCATTCATATTGTGTGGTAGTAACCTAAATACCATTCATATTGTGTGGTAGTAACCTAAATACCATTCATATTGTGTGGTAGTAACCTAAATACCATTCATATTATGTGGTAGTAACCTAAATACCATTCATATTGTGTGGTAGTAACCTAAATACCATTCATATTATGTGGTAGTAACCTAAATACCATTCATATTATGTGGTAGTAACCTAAATACCATTCATATTGTGTGGTAGTAACCTAAATACCATTCATATTGTGTGGTAGTAACCTAAATACCATTCATATGGTGTGGTAGTAACCTAAATACCATTCATATTATGTGGTAGTAACCTAAATACCATTCATATTATGTGGTAGTAACCTAAATACCATTCATATTATGTGGTAGTAACCTAAATACCATTCATATGGTGTGGTAGTAACCTAAATACCATTCATATGGTGTGGTAGTAACCTAAATACCATTCATATTATGTGGTAGTAACCTAAATACCATTCATATTATGTGGTAGTAACCTAAATACCATTCACATTGTGTGGTAGTAACCTAAATACCATTCATATTATGTGGTAGTAACCTAAATACCATTCATATTGTGTGGTAGTAACCTAAATACCATTCATATTCTGTGGTAGTAACCTAAATACCATTCATATTATGTGGTAGTAACCTAAATACCATTCATATTATGTGGTAGTAACCTAAATACCATTCATATGGTGTGGTAGTACCCTAAATACCATTCATATTATGTGGTAGTAACCTAAATACCATTCATATGGTGTGGTAGTAACCTAAATACCATTCATATTATGTGGAAGTAACCTAAATACCATTCATATTATGTGGTAGTAACCTAAATACCATTCATATTATGTGGTAGTAACCTAAATACCATTCATATTGTGTGGTAGTAACCTAAATACCATTCATATTATGTGGTAGTAACCTAAATACCATTCACATTGTGTGGTAGTAACCTAAATACCATTCATATTATGTGGTAGTAACCTAAATACCATTCATATTATGTGGTAGTAACCTAAATACCATTCATATTGTGTGGTAGTAACCTAAATACCATTCATATTATGTGGTAGTAACCTAAATACCATTCATATTATGTGGTAGTAACCTAAATACCATTCATATTATGTGGTAGTAACCTAAATACCATTCATATTATGTGGTAGTAACCTAAATACCATTCATATTGTGTGGTAGTAACCTAAATACCATTCATATTACGTGGTAGTAACCTAAATACCATTCATATTATGTGGTAGTAACCTAAATACCATTCATATTGTGTGGTAGTAACCTAAATACCATTCATATTATGTGGTAGTAACCTAAATACCATTCATATTGTGTGGTAGTAGCCTAAATACCATTCATATTATGTGGTAGTAACCTAAATACCATTCATATGGTGTGGTAGTAACCTAAATACCATTCATATTATGTGGTAGTAACCTAAATACCATTCATATTATGTGGTAGTAACCTAAATACCATTCATATTATGTGGTAGTAACCTAAATACCATTCATATTGTGTGGTAGTAACCTAAATACCATTCATATTATGTGGTAGTAACCTAAATACCATTCATATTATGTGGTAGTAACCTAAATACCATTCATATGGTGTGGTAGTAACCTAAATACCATTCATATTATGTGGTAGTAACCTAAATACCATTAATATGGTGTGGTAGTAAACCTAAATAGCATTCATATTATGTGGTAGTAACCTAAATACCATTCACATTGTGTGGTAGTAACCTAAATACCATTCATATTATGTGGTAGTAACCTAAATACCATTCACATTGTGTGGTAGTAACCTAAATACCATTCATATTATGTGGTAGTAACCTAAATACCATTCACATTGTGTGGTAGTAACCTAAATACCATTCATATTATGTGGTAGTAACCTAAATACCATTCATATTATGTGGTAGTAACCTAAATACCATTCATATTATGTGGTAGTAACCTAAATACCATTCATATTGTGTGGTAGTAACCTAAATACCATTCATATTATGTGGTAGTAACCTAAATACCATTCACATTGTGTGGTAGTAACCTAAATACCATTCATATTGTGTGGTAGTAACCTAAATACCATTCATATTATGTGGTAGTAACCTAAATACCATTCATATTATGTGGTAGTAACCTAAATACCATTCATATTATGTGGTAGTAACCTAAATACCATTCATATTATGTGGTAGTAACCTAAATACCATTCATATTGTGTGGTAGTAACCTAAATACCATTCATATTATGTGGTAGTAACCTAAATACCATTCATATTATGTGGTAGTAACCTAAATACCATTCATATTGTGTGGTAGTAACCTAAATACCATTCATATTATGTGGTAGTAACCTAAATACCATTCATATTATGTGGTAGTAACCTAAATACCATTCATATTGTGTGGTAGTAACCTAAATACCATTCATATTATGTGGTAGTAACCTAAATACCATTCACATTGTGTGGTAGTAACCTAAATACCATTCATATTATGTGGTAGTAACCTAAATACCATTCATATTATGTGGTAGTAACCTAAATACCATTCATATTGTGTGGTAGTAACCTAAATACCATTCATATTATGTGGTAGTAACCTAAATACCATTCATATTATGTGGTAGTAACCTAAATACCATTCATATTATGTGGTAGTAACCTAAATACCATTCATATTATGTGGTAGTAACCTAAATACCATTCATATTGTGTGGTAGTAACCTAAATACCATTCATATTATGTGGTAGTAACCTAAATACCATTCATATTATGTGGTAGTAACCTAAATACCATTCATATTGTGTGGTAGTAACCTAAATACCATTCATATTGTGTGGTAGTAACCTAAATACCATTCATATTATGTGGTAGTAACCTAAATACCATTCATATTGTGTGGTAGTAGCCTAAATACCATTCATATTATGTGGTAGTAACCTAAATACCATTCATATGGTGTGGTAGTAACCTAAATACCATTCATATTATGTGGTAGTAACCTAAATACCATTCATATTATGTGGTAGTAACCTAAATACCATTCATATTATGTGGTAGTAACCTAAATACCATTCATATGGTGTGGTAGTACCCTAAATACCATTCATATTATGTGGTAGTAACCTAAATACCATTCATATGGTGTGGTAGTAACCTAAATACCATTCATATTATGTGGAAGTAACCTAAATACCATTCATATTATGTGGTAGTAACCTAAATACCATTCATATTATGTGGTAGTAACCTAAATACCATTCATATTGTGTGGTAGTAACCTAAATACCATTCATATTATGTGGTAGTAACCTAAATACCATTCACATTGTGTGGTAGTAACCTAAATACCATTCATATTATGTGGTAGTAACCTAAATACCATTCATATTATGTGGTAGTAACCTAAATACCATTCATATTGTGTGGTAGTAACCTAAATACCATTCATATTATGTGGTAGTAACCTAAATACCATTCATAGTATGTGGTAGTAACCTAAATACCATTCATATTATGTGGTAGTAACCTAAATACCATTCATATTATGTGGTAGTAACCTAAATACCATTCATATTGTGTGGTAGTAACCTAAATACCATTCATATTACGTGGTAGTAACCTAAATACCATTCATATTATGTGGTAGTAACCTAAATACCATTCATATTGTGTGGTAGTAACCTAAATACCATTCATATTATGTGGTAGTAACCTAAATACCATTCATATTGTGTGGTAGTAGCCTAAATACCATTCATATTATGTGGTAGTAACCTAAATACCATTCATATGGTGTGGTAGTAACCTAAATACCATTCATATTATGTGGTAGTAACCTAAATACCATTCATATTATGTGGTAGTAACCTAAATACCATTCATATTATGTGGTAGTAACCTAAATACCATTCATATTGTGTGGTAGTAACCTAAATACCATTCATATTATGTGGTAGTAACCTAAATACCATTCATATTATGTGGTAGTAACCTAAATACCATTCATATGGTGTGGTAGTAACCTAAATACCATTCATATTGTGTGGTAGTAACCTAAATACCATTCATATTATGTGGTAGTAACCTAAATACCATTCATATTGTGTGGTAGTAACCTAAATACCATTCATATTATGTGGTAGTAACCTAAATACCATTCACATTGTGTGGTAGTAACCTAAATACCATTCATATTATGTGGTAGCAACCTAAATACCATTCATATTATGTGGTAGTAACCTAAATACCATTCATATTATGTGGTAGTAACCTAAATACCATTCATATTATGTGGTAGTAACCTAAATACCATTCATATTATGTGGTAGTAACCTAAATACCATTCATATTGTGTGGTAGTAACCTAAATACCATTCATATTATGTGGTAGTAACCTAAATACCATTCATATTATGTGGTAGTAACCTAAATACCATTCATATTGTGTGGTAGTAACCTAAATACCATTCATATTGTGTGGTAGTAACCTAAATACCATTCATATTATGTGGTAGTAACCTAAATACCATTCATATTGTATGGTAGTAGCCTAAATACCATTCATATTATGTGGTAGTAACCTAAATACCATTCATATGGTGTGGTAGTAACCTAAATACCATTCATATTATGTGGTAGTAACCTAAATACCATTCATATTATGTGGTAGTAACCTAAATACCATTCATATTATGTGGTAGTAACCTAAATACCATTCATATTGTGTGGTAGTAACCTAAATACCATTCATATTATGTGGTAGTAACCTAAATACCATTCATATTATGTGGTAGTAACCTAAATACCATTCATATGGTGTGGTAGTAACCTAAATACCATTCATATTATGTGGTAGTAACCTAAATACCATTAATATGGTGTGGTAGTAACCTAAATACCATTCACATTATGTGGTAGTAACCTAAATACCATTCACATTGTGTGGTAGTAACCTAAATACCATTCATATTATGTGGTAGTAACCTAAATACCATTCACATTGTGTGGTAGTAACCTAAATACCATTCATATTATGTGGTAGTAACCTAAATACCATTCACATTGTGTGGTAGTAACCTAAATACCATTCATATTATGTGGTAGTAACCTAAATACCATTCATATTATGTGGTAGTAACCTAAATACCATTCATATTATGTGGTAGTAACCTAAATACCATTCATATTGTGTGGTAGTAACCTAAATACCATTCATATTATGTGGTAGTAACCTAAATACCATTCACATTGTGTGGTAGTAACCTAAATACCATTCATATTATGTGGTAGTAACCTAAATACCATTCATATTATGTGGTAGTAACCTAAATACCATTCATATTGTGTGGTAGTAACCTAAATACCATTCATATTATGTGGTAGTAACCTAAATACCATTCATATTATGTGGTAGTAACCTAAATACCATTCATATTATGTGGTAGTAACCTAAATACCATTCATATTATGTGGTAGTAACCTAAATACCATTCATATTGTGTGGTAGTAACCTAAATACCATTCATATTATGTGGTAGTAACCTAAATACCATTCATATTATGTGGTAGTAACCTAAATACCATTCATATTATGTGGTAGTAACCTAAATACCATTCATATTGTGTGGTAGTAACCTAAATACCATTCATATTATGTGGTAGTAACCTAAATACCATTCATATTGTGTGGTAGTAACCTAAATACCATTCATATTATGTGGTAGTAACCTAAATACCATTCACATTGTGTGGTAGTAACCTAAATACCATTCATATTATGTGGTAGTAACCTAAATACCATTCATATTATGTGGTAGTAACCTAAATACCATTCATATTGTGTGGTAGTAACCTAAATACCATTCATATTATGTGGTAGTAACCTAAATACCATTCATATTATGTGGTAGTAACCTAAATACCATTCATATTATGTGGTAGTAACCTAAATACCATTCATATTATGTGGTAGTAACCTAAATACCATTCATATTGTGTGGTAGTAACCTAAATACCATTCATATTATGTGGTAGTAACCTAAATACCATTCATATTATGTGGTAGTAACCTAAATACCATTCATATTGTGTGGTAGTAACCTAAATACCATTCATATTGTGTGGTAGTAACCTAAATACCATTCATATTATGTGGTAGTAACCTAAATACCATTCATATTGTGTGGTAGTAGCCTAAATACCATTCATATTATGTGGTAGTAACCTAAATACCATTCATATGGTGTGGTAGTAACCTAAATACCATTCATATTATGTGGTAGTAACCTAAATACCATTCATATTATGTGGTAGTAACCTAAATACCATTCATATTATGTGGTAGTAACCTAAATACCATTCATATTGTGTGGTAGTAACCTAAATACCATTCATATTATGTGGTAGTAACCTAAATACCATTCATATTATGTGGTAGTAACCTAAATACCATTCATATGGTGTGGTAGTAACCTAAATACCATTCATATTATGTGGTAGTAACCTAAATACCATTAATATGGTGTGGTAGTAACCTAAATACCATTCACATTATGTGGTAGTAACCTAAATACCATTCACATTGTGTGGTAGTAACCTAAATACCATTCATATTATGTGGTAGTAACCTAAATACCATTCACATTGTGTGGTAGTAACCTAAATACCATTCATATTATGTGGTAGTAACCTAAATACCATTCACATTGTGTGGTAGTAACCTAAATACCATTCATATTATGTGGTAGTAACCTAAATACCATTCATATTATGTGGTAGTAACCTAAATACCATTCATATTATGTGGTAGTAACCTAAATACCATTCATATTGTGTGGTAGTAACCTAAATACCATTCATATTATGTGGTAGTAACCTAAATACCATTCACATTGTGTGGTAGTAACCTAAATACCATTCATATTATGTGGTAGTAACCTAAATACCAATCATATTATGTGGTAGTAACCTAAATACCATTCATATTGTGTGGTAGTAACCTAAATACCATTCATATTATGTGGTAGTAACCTAAATACCATTCATATTATGTGGTAGTAACCTAAATACCATTCATATTATGTGGTAGTAACCTAAATACCATTCATATTGTGTGGTAGTAACCTAAATACCATTCATATTGTGTGGTAGTAACCTAAATACCATTCACATTATGTGGTAGTAACCTAAATACCATTCACATTGTGTGGTAGTAACCTAAATACCATTCACATTGTGTGGTAGTAACCTAAATACCATTCATATTATGTGGTAGTAACCTAAATACCATTCACATTGTGTGGTAGTAACCTAAATACCATTCATATTATGTGGTAGTAACCTAAATACCATTCATATTATGTGGTAGTAACCTAAATACCATTCATATTATGTGGTAGTAACCTAAATACCATTCATATTATGTGGTAGTAACCTAAATACCATTCACATTGTGTGGTAGTAACCTAAATACCATTCATATTATGTGGTAGTAACCTAAATACCATTCATATTGTGTGGTAGTAACCTAAATACCATTCACATTATGTGGTAGTAACCTAAATACCATTCACATTGTGTGGTAGTAACCTAAATACCATTCATATTATGTGGTAGTAACCTAAATACCATTCATATTGTGTGGTAGTAACCTAAATACCATTCATATTGTGTGGTAGTAACCTAAATACCATTCATATTATGTGGTAGTAACCTAAATACCATTCATATTATGTGGTAGTAACCTAAATACCATTCACATTATGTGGTAGTAACCTAAATACCATTCACATTATGTGGTAGTAACCTAAATACCATTCACATTGTGTGGTAGTAACCTAAATACCATTCATATTATGTGGTAGTAACCTAAATACCATTCATATTATGTGGTAGTAACCTAAATACCATTCATATTATGTGGTAGTAACCTAAATACCATTCACATTATGTGGTAGTAACCTAAATACCATTCACATTGTGTGGTAGTAACCTAAATACCATTCATATTATGTGGTAGTAACCTAAATACCATTCATATTGTGTGGTAGTAACCTAAATACCATTCGTATTGTGTGGTAGTAACCTAAATACCATTCGTATTGTGTGGTAGTAACCTAAATACCATTCATATTGTGTGGTAGTAACCTAAATACCATTCATATTGTGTGGTAGTAACCTAAATACCATTCATATTATGTGGTAGTAACCTAAATACCATTCATATTATGTGGTAGTAACCTAAATACCATTCATATTATGTGGTAGTAACCTAAATACCATTCATATTATGTGGTAGTAACCTAAATACCATTCATATTATGTGGTAGTAACCTAAATACCATTCATATTATGTGGTAGTAACCTAAATACCATTCATATTATGTGGTAGTAACCTAAATACCATTCATATTATGTGGTAGTAACCTAAATACCATTCATATTATGTGGTAGTAACCTAAATACCATTCATATTATGTGGTAGTAACCTAAATACCATTCATATGGTGTGGTAGTAACCTAAATACCATTCATATTATGTGGTAGTAACCTAAATACCATTCATATTATGTGGTAGTAACCTAAATACCATTCATATTATGTGGTAGTAACCTAAATACCATTCATATTATGTGGTAGTAACCTAAATACCATTCATATTATGTGGTAGTAACCTAAATACCATTCATATTATGTGGTAGTAACCTAAATACCATTCATATTATGTGGTAGTAACCTAAATACCATTCATATTATGTGGTAGTAACCTAAATACCATTCATATTATGTGGTAGTAACCTAAATACCATTCATATGGTGTGGTAGTAACCTAAATACCATTCATATTATGTGGTAGTAACCTAAATACCATTCACATGGTGTGGTAGTAACCTAAATACCATTCATATTATGTGGTAGTAACCTAAATACCATTCATATGGTGTGGTAGTAACCTAAATACCATTCATATTATGTGGTAGTAACCTAAATACCATTCATATTATGTGGTAGTAACCTAAATACCATTCATATTATGTGGTAGTAACCTAAATACCATTCATATTGTGTGGTAGTAACCTAAATACCATTCACATTGTGTGGTAGTAACCTAAATACCATTCATATTATGTGGTAGTAACCTAAATACCATTCATATTATGTGGTAGTAACCTAAATACCATTCATATTATGTGGTAGTAACCTAAATACCATTCATATTATGTGGTAGTAACCTAAATACCATTCATATGGTGTGGTAGTAACCTAAATACCATTCATATTATGTGGTAGTAACCTAAATACCATTCATATTATGTGGTAGTAACCTAAATACCATTCATATTATGTGGTAGTAACCTAAATACCATTCATATGGTGTGGTAGTAACCTAAATACCATTCATATGGTGTGGTAGTAACCTAAATACCATTCACATGGTGTGGTAGTAACCTAAACACTAGAGGTTGACCGATTATGATTTTTCAACGCTGATACCGATACCGATTATTGGAGGGCCAAAACCCCCGATGCCGATTAATCGGCCGATTTTTTATATATATATATTTGTAATAATGACAATTACAACAATACTGAATGAACAATGAACACTTTTATTTTAACTTAATATAATACATCAATAAAATCTATTTAGTCTCAAATAAATTATGAAACATGTTCAATTTGGTTTAAATAATGCAAAAACAAAGTGTTGGAGAAGAAAGTGAAAGTGCAATATGTGCCATGTTAGAAAGCTAACGTTTAAGTTCCTTGCTCAGAACATGAGAACATATGAAAGCTGGTGGTTCCTTTTAACATGAGTCTTCAATATTCCCAGGTAAGAAGTTTTAGGTTGTAGTTATTATAGGACTATTTCTCTCTATACCATTTCTATTTCATATACCTTTGACTATTGGATGTTCTAATAGGCACTTTAGTATTGCCAGCCTAATCTCGGGAGTTGATAGGCTTGAAGTCATAAACAGCGCAATGCTTGAAGCACAGCAAAGAGCTGCTGGCAAACGCAGGAAAGTGCTGTTTGAATGAATGCTTACGAGCCTGCTGCTGCCTACCACTGCTCAGTCAGACTGCGCTATCAAATCATAGACTTAATTATAATATAATAACACACAGAAATACGAGCCTTAGGTCGCTAGCAAAACCAAATGCATGCTTTTCAACCGATCGCTGCCCGCACCCGCCCGCCCGCCTAGCATCACTACTCTGGACGGTTCTGACCTAGAATACGTGGACAACTACAAATACCTAGGTGTCTGGTTAGACTGTAAACTCTCATTCCAGACTCAAATCAAACATCTCCAATCCAAAATCAAATCTAGAATCGGCTTTCTATTTCCAAACAAAGCCTCCTTCACTCACGCCGCCAAACTTACCCTAGTAAAACTGACTATCCTACCGATCCTCGACTTCGGCAATGTCATCTACAAAATAGCTTCCAATACTCTTCTCAGCAAATTGGATGCAGTCTATCACAGTGCCATCCGTTTTGTTACCAAAGCGCCTTATACCACCCACCACTGCGACCTGTATGCTCTCGTTGGCTGGCCCTCACTACATATTCGACGCCAGATCCACTGGCTCCAGGTCATCTATAAGTCTATGCTAGGTAAAGCTCCGCCTTATCTCAGCTCACTGATCACCATAGCAGCACCCACCCGTAGCACGCGCTCCAGCAGGTATATTTCACTGTTCATCCCCAAAGCCAACACCTCCTTTGGCTGCCTTTCCTTCCAGTTCTCTGCTGCCAGTGACTGGAACGAATTGCAAAAATCGCTGAAGCTGGAGACTTACATTTCCCTCACTAACTTTAAACATCAGCTATCTGAGTAGCTAACCGATCGCTGCAGCTGTACATAGTCCATCTGTAAATAGCCCACCCAATCTACCTACCTCATCCCCATATTGTTTTAATTTACTTTCTGCTCTTTTGCACACCAGTATCACTACTTACACACCATCATCTGCTCATCATCATCTGCTCATCTATCACTCCAGTGTTAATCTGCTAAAATGTAATTACTTTGCTACTACGGCCTATTTATTGCCATACCTCCTCATGCCATTTGCACACACTGTGTATAGACTTTCTTTTTTTTCTATTGTGTTATTGACTGTATGTTTGTTTATTCCATGTCTAACTCTGTGTTGTTGTTTCTGTCGCACTGCTTTGCTTTATCTTGGCCAGGTCACAGATCACTGCACCTGTACATAGCCCATCTATAATTTAGCCCAAACAACTACCTCTTCCCCTACTGTATTTATTTATTTTGCTCCTTTGCACCCCATTATTTATTTCTACTTTGCACTTTCCTCTACTACAAATCTACCATTCCAGTGTTTTACTTGCTATATTGTATTTACTTTGCCACCATGGCCTTTATTGCCTTTACCTCCCTTATCTCACCTCATTTGCTCACATTGTATATAGACTTATTTTTCTATTGTATTATTGACTGTATGTTTGTTTTACTCCATGTGTAACTCTGTGTTGTTGTATGTTGTCAAACTGCTTTGCTTTATCTTGGCCAGGTCACAATTGTAAATGAGAACTTGTTCTCAACTTGCCTACCTGGTTAAATAAAGGTGAAAAAATAAAAATACAATTTTTAAAAATATGGTCAAATCCGGAAACTATCATTTTGAAAACAAAACGTTTATTCTTTCAGTGAAATACGGAACCGTTCCGTATTTTATCTAACGGGTGGCATCCATAAGTCTAAATATTGCTGTTACATTGCATAACCTTCAATGTTATGTCATAATTATGTAAAATTCTGGCAAATTAGTTCGCAACAAGCCAGGCGGCCCAAACTGTTGCATATACCCTGACTCTGCGTGCAATGAACGCTAGAGAAGTGACACAATTTCCCTAGTTAAAAGAAATTCATGTTAGCAGGCAATGTTAACTAAATATGCAGGTTTAAAAATATATACTTGTGTATTGATTTTAAGAAAGGTGTTTATGTTTATGGTTAGGTACATTGGTGCAACGACAGTGATTTTTTTCGTGAATGCACTTGTTAAATCATCACCCGTTTGGCGAAGTAGGCTGTGATTCAATGAAAATTAACAGGCACCGCATCAATTATATGCAATGCAGGACAAGCTAGATAAACTAGTAATATCATCAACCATGTGTTGTTAACTAGTGATTATGTTAAGATTGATTGTTTTTTATAAGTTTCATGCTAGCTAGCACCTTACCTTGGCTCCTTGCTGCACTCGCATAACAGGTAGTCAGCCTGCCACGCAGTCTCCTCGTGGAGTGCAATGTAATCGGCAATAATCGTTGTCCAAAAATGCCAATTACCGATTGTTAGGAAAACTTGAAATCGGCCCTAATTAATCGGCCATTCCGATTAATCGGTCGACCTCTACTAAATACCATTCATATTATGTGGTAGTAACCTAAATACCATTCATATTGTGTGGTAGTAACATACAGTGCATTCGGAAAGTATTCAGACCCAATGACCTTTTCCACATTTTCCATGTTCGCACATTTAAACAAAATAAAAGATTGAAATATCACATTTACAGAAGTTTTCAGACCCTTTTCGATTGGGTTCAAGTCCGGGCTCCGGCTGGGCCACTCAAGGACATTCAGAGACTTGTCCCGAAGCCACTCCTGCATTGTCTTGGCTGTGTGCTTAGGGTCGTTGTCCTGTTGGAAGGTGAACCTTTACCCCAGTCTGAGGTCCTGAGCTCTCTGGAGCAGGTTTTCATCAAGGATCTCTCTGTACTTTGCTCTGTTCATCTTTCCCTCAATCCTGACTTGTCTCCCAGTCCCTGCCGCTGAAAAAACATCCCCACAGCATGATGCTGCCACCACCATGCTTCCTCGTAGGGATGGTGCCAGGTTTCCTTCAGATGTGACGCTTGGCATTCAGGCCAAAGAGTTCAATCTTGGCTTCATCAGACCAGAGAATCTTGCTTGTCATGGTCTGAGAGTCCTTTAGGTGGCTTTTGGCAAACTCCAAGCGGGCTGTCATGTGCCTTTTACTGAGGAGTGGCTTCCGTCTGGCCACTCTAACATAAGGCCTGATTGGTGCAGTGCTGCAGAGATGGTTGTCCTTCTAGAAAGTTGTCGTCCTAGAAGTTTCTCCCATCTCCAGAGAGGTCACCTCCCTGACCAAGGCCCTTCTCCCCCGATTGCTCAGTTTGGCCAGGCAGCCAGCTCTAGGAAGAGTCTTGGTGGTTCCAAACCTCTTCCATTTAACCTGTTGGGGCTAGGGGGCAGTATTTGCACGGCCGGATAAAAAACGTACCCGATTTAATCTGGTTACTACTCCTGCCCAGAAACTAGAATATGCATATAATTAGTAGATTTGGATAGAAAACACTGTAAAGTTTCTAAAACGGTTTGAATGGTGTCTGTGAGTATAACAGAACTCATATGGCAGGTGAAATCTGAGAAGATTCCATACAGGAAGTGCCCTGTCTGACAATTTGTTGTCCTTCTGTTGCATCTCTATCGAAAATACAGCATCTGTGCTGTAACGTGACACTTTCTAAGGCTTCCATTGGCTCTCTAAAGCCGCCAGAAAGTGGAATGGGGTGTCTGCTGTCTCTGGGCAAAGTACAACAGCTCTGTTTGTAAGTGGTCAGCCTGGGGACACTGAGATGCGCGTTCATGAGAATTCTCAAATTTTTTCTTTCAGCCTTTGAATGAATACAACGTTGCCCGGTTGGAATATTATCGCTATTTTATGAGAAAAATAGCCTAAAATTGATTTTAAACAGCGTTTGACATGCTTCTAAGTACGGTAATGGAATATTTAGCATTTTTTTTGTCACGAAATGCGCTCGCGCGACACCCTTCGGATAGTGACCTGAACGCACGAACAAAACGGAGCTATTTGAATATAACTATGGATTATTTGGAACCAAAACAACATTTGTTGTTGAAGTAGAAGTCCTGGGAGTGCATTTTGATGAAGAACAGCAAAGGTAATCCAATTTTTCTTATAGTAATTCTGAGTTTAGTGAGTCCCAAACTTGGTGGGTGTCAAAATAGCTAGCCGTGATGGCTGAGCTATGTACTTAGAATATTGCAAAATGTGCTTTGCCGAAAAGCTATTTTAAAATCTGACACCGCGATTGCATAAAGGAGTTCTGTATCTATAATTCTTAAAATAATTGTTATGTATTTTGTGAACGTTTATCATGAGTAATTTAGTAAATTCACCGGAAGTTTTCGGTGGGTATGCTAGTTCTGAACATCACATGCTAATGTAAAAAGCTTGTTTTTGATATAAATATGAACTTGATTGAACAAAACATGCATGTATTGTATAACATAATGTCCTAAGAGTGTCATCTGATGAAGATCATCAAAGGTTAGTGCTGCATTTAGCTGTGGCTTTGGTTTTTGTGACATATATGCTTGCTTTGAAAATGGCTGTGTGATTATTTTTGGCAGGGTACTCTCCTGACATAATCTAATGTTTTGCTTTCGCTGTAAAGCCTTTTTGAAATCAGACAATGTGGTTAGATTAACGAGAGTCTTGTCTTTAAAATGGTTTAAAATAGTAATGTTTGAGAAATTGAAGTTATAGCATTTTTGAGGTATTTGTATTTCGCGCCACGCGATTCCACTGGCAGTTGACTTGGGTGGGACGCTAGCCCATAGAAGTTAAGAATGATGGAGGCCACTGTGTTCTTGGGAAACTTCAATGCTGCAGAAATGTTGTTGTACCCTTCCCAGATCTGTGCCTCGATACAACCCTGTCTCGGAGCTCTACGGACAATTCCTTCGACCTCATGGCTTGGATTTTGCTCTGACATGCACTGTACTCGGCCTTGTCTTAGGACGGTAAGTTGGTGGGTGGAGACATCCCTCTAGTGGTGTGGGGGCTGTGCTTTGGCAAAGTGGGCGGGGTTATATCCTGCCTGTTTGGCCCTGTCCGGGGGTATCATCGGATGGGGCCACAGTGTCTTCTGATCCCTCCTGTCTCAGCCTCCAGTATTTATGCTGCAGTAGTTTATGTGTCGGGGGGCTAGGGTCAGTCTGTTACATCTGGAGTATTTCTCTTGTCTTATCCGGTGTCCTGTGTGAATTTAAATATGCTCTCTCTAATTCTCTCTTTCTCTCTTTCTTTCTTTCTCTCGGAGGACCTGAGCCCTAGGACCATGCCTCAGGACTACCTGGCATGATGACTCCTTGCTGTCCCCAGTCCACCTGGCCGTGCTGCTGCTCCAGTTTCAACTGTTCTGCCTGCGGCTATGGAACCCTGACCTGTTCACCGGACGTGCTTGTTGCACCCTCGACAACTACTATGATTATTATTATTTGACCATGCTGGTCATTTATGTCATTATTGGGTATTGTGTGTAGATTGATAAGGATTTTTAGAATAAGGCTATAGCGTAACAAAATGTGGAAAAAGTGAAGGGGTCTGAATACTTTCTGAATGCACTGTAAATACCATTCATATTGTGTAGTAGTAACCTCAAATCAAAATCAAATCAAATTGTATTGGTCACATACACGTGTTGTGGGTGTAACGTAAATACCATTCTTTGACTCAGGCATTGGAATTTCACATGGGTCTAACCCACTATCTTAAGCATACATTATCGACCCTTCCTTATTCCCCATGGAATCCCTTCTTCAGGGTAAACCTGTTCTCTCTTAAAGCATATCATTTTACTCTTCAGGGTAAACCTCTGCTTTCAAAATGCATATCAATTTACTCTTCAGGGTAAACCTCTGCTTTCAAAATGCATATCAATTTACTCTTCAGGGTAAACCTCTGCTTTCAAAATGCATATCTTTTTACTCTTCAGGGTAAACCTCTGCTATCATTGGCCACGTTTACCCTGAGCAACAATATCCCATTTACAATAGTATTGGAATATTGTTGTATTCTGTTTTTGAGTTTACACATATCCTGTTTACAATAACCCGAAAAGGCTTGTATTCCGGTTATGAGAACCCCTGATGAGATACCTGGGATATGGGGATCCGAGACTGGTTACTGTGGCATGGCAATATCCCCCATACCGTCTGCGCAGGCTCAGTTTACACATATCCCGTTTACAATAACCCAAAAAAGGCTTGTATTCCGGTTATGAGAACCCCTGATGAGATACCTGGGATATGGGGATCCAAGACTGGTTACTGTGGCATGGCAACATCCCCCATACCGTCTGCGCAGGCTCAGTTTCACAGAAGTTTTCATCTGATTGTCCAGCAAATCACTTCAAAAAGTAGGCTACCTACGCATTTCAATACACCATAATAATGCCATAATAATTTATTTTGATGATACTCCATACTGGACCGTATAGCATACTGGCTACTTTCACTCCTAATTTAGACAAGTTTCTGTGTATAATTTCGGACATTTGGTATTTTCGACATTTGGTAGACCATTCGTTTGTCAACTATATAGTTAGATATATGCAGCTTCTGTTCTGTCATAAATTGTTACCCTATGAGACTAAATAAAGTGTAGTGCTCAGCATAATGTCTTACATCGATAGAATGAATGCATTAGTAATGTAGTTAACACCGGTAAACGTGTCTGTTTCGTTGAGGGACCGGGGAGAAAACGCATTAACTCCAAAACACTGGAAACATTGGTCCTGTTCTAAATGTCATCAGTTAGACTGGTTTTAAGGAAAAGAAAAGCAGAGAAAATGAGGAAACACCATTCTGATAGGACAGTTGGTCTGGGTACATATGTGATGTGGTAGAAATACTGTTGGCTTGTATAACTGTGTTAAACTGTGTCAAAGACAACACATTACAGCGCATTTTCTCAACAGAAGCTGAAAGAAAGAAATATTTCTCCACTCCTGTTCCCGAGACAAAATAACATCTGTTCTATAATGTTACTGCAAGAAATGCATACTTCTGCAGGAGTTAATATTATATTACGCTACATTTGACAGGTTATAGACCTACAGCCAGTGTCCATATTTCAGTTAGTACTGAATATATTCCGTATGAATTTAAATGAGGAATATTCAGTTTATTCATGGTAAAGGGATACTCGTTAGCAGGATATCAAAGGTCCATGTAAACCGTTTATCCCGAATAAGACCTGAAGCAGGATATGAGCTACTATACACCAAATATGTACTGATAATAAAGTAAAAGGATAACTGTCGATGAACTAATATAATATAGCCTGTAGCCAGCTGTTTCTTAAATGTTAGTTTAAGTAAGTTAAGTCACTGAACTTGTCTTACCGTAGTTAGATTGTTTCCACACACAAAAATATCCGTTCGCCAAAGTTCCTAAAACGGTTCCGTTCGTCGAAACATTCACATTTTATTCAAATCCAATGTACACAGTTTAACCATCTTCCAAAAAGAAAAATATCCCACATACAGTATCTTCCAAAGAGGTGAGTAGGTTATTATTATACCAGTCGTCCCATCTTCCAACGAGCTACATTCACAACCACTTTCTGATGGTTGGAAATGACTTGTTTTTTTGCATTTTTGGGAAACATCCTCAACTGTTTTCCATTGGCTGAGCGCTGTAAAATGACGTCACTCGTACTGACATTGATTGGTTGAACACGTTGTCAGTCTGCAGCGAGCGAGATTCCACGTGTGCACTTTTACCCCCGCTGCTTGGAGTCCCTCTCTGGAGAGACAAATACAATCCTCTGCTTGGTGTCCCTCTCTGGAGAGACAAATACAATCCTCTGCTTGGTGTCCCTCTCTGGAGAGACAAATACAATCCTCTGCTTGGTGTCCCTCTCTGGAGAGACAAATACAACCCGCTGCTTGGAGTCCCTCTCTGGAGAGACAAATACAATCCTCTGCTTGATGTCCCTCTCTGGAGAGACAAATACAACCCGCTGCTTGGAGTCCCTCTCTGGAGAGACAAATACAATCCTCTGCTTGATGTCCCTCTCTGGAGAGACAAATACAACCCGCTGCTTGGAGTCCCTCTCTGGAGAGACAAATACAATCCTCTGCTTGATGTCCCTCTCTGGAGAGACAAATACAACCCGCTGCTTGGAGTCCCTCTCTGGAGAGACAAATACAATCCTCTGCTTGGTGTCCCTCTCTGGAGAGACAAATACAATCCTCTGCTTGGTGTCCCTCTCTGGAGAGACAAATACAACCCGCTGCTTGGTGTCCCTCTCTGGAGAGACAAATACAATCCTCTGCTTGGTGTCCCTCTCTGGAGAGACAAATACAATCCTCTGCTTGGTGTCCCTCTCTGGAGAGACAAATATAACCCGCTGCTTGGTGTCCCTCTCTGGAGAGACAAATACAGTCCTCTGCTTGGTGTCCCACTCTGGAGAGACAAATACAATCCTCTGCTTGGTGTCCCTCTCTGGAGAGACAAATACAGTCCTCTGCTTGGTGTCCCACTCTGGAGAGACAAATACAATCCTCTGCTTGGTGTCCCTCTCTGGAGAGACAAATACAATCCTCTGCTTGGTGTCCCTCTCTGGAGAGACAAATACAATCCTCTGCTTGGTGTCCCTCTCTGGAGAGACAAATACAATCCGCTGCTTGTTGATTGAGTCAATCGATGGACGTTTGTAGTGCGCCATACATATTCTATCCACAATGATACAGTAGCCTACTAGGATATTTCGTTTTTTTCTCCAGTTTTTATTTGGCTTTTTAAATGAATTAATTCACTACTTTGTGAAAGATTCTCCCCAAATTAAGGAACCTGTTGATTTTAGACTATAGTGTGGAAATGAACAGATTTAATATAAAACTTTAGTTCAAATGAAGATAGTCGTGTCTGCGCTTCACTCTGGATGCGGTTAGGAGACGAACGCGGCCAGGCAGGACACAAGAGTTCTCTGAAGGCTACGTGCAGAAAGTCACGCTGCGCTTATTCGTCTTTGCAATTATCTTTATACCATATTTTTCTATGACTAGAGGAAAAACGAACTATCTAAAATAACTCCGGACCTGCTGTCACATTCTCAATTCCACGTGTTTTCTTCAAATGCACACACAATTCAAATGACATTTAACATTATATTCCCAGCGATTAAAAAAGTAATTTTCATTGAAAACAATTAAATAATAGAAACTTGCCAAAAACAATATTAACATGCTCACCTGTCATAATGGTGCCTAAATCTTTAATGATAGAAAACTGTCATAATGTAAATCTTTATTTTTACGATAATAACTAACAAATCACTTTATATCACCTCACATTATGTACAATGTAATGTTTGACAGCTGGTTAAATAAAGAGAAGAATGGAGGTGAACAGAATAAATAAAGGTGTAGCTGGGAACACTTGGTGGGTAAGGCAAGGTGAGATGAGAGGAGGGAGGGAGGGAGGGGCACGTGGCTCTGCTGTTTAGTTTTACTAAATGATTGAGAGATATTTATTCAAAAGGACTACCACAGCAGCAGCTCTGCACAAGTCTGGACACTCCTGGGGGTACACCTAATGGACTAGTAGAACATAGTGATATACAGTATGGAATTATGGAACTCTAATGGACTAGTAGAACATAGTGATATACAGTATGGAATTCTAGAACTAATTGGACTAGTAGAACATAGTGATATACAGTATGGAATTATAGAACTCTAATGGACTAGTAGAACATAGTGATATACAGTATGGAATTCTATAACTCTAATTGGACTAGTAGAACATAGTGATATACAGTATGGAATTATAGACCTCTAATTGGACTAGTAGAACATAGTGATATACAGTATGGAATTCTAGAACTCTAATGGATTAGTAGAACACAGAGATATGCAGTATGGAATTATAGACCTCTAATTGGACTAGTAGAACATAGTGATATACAGTATGGAATTCTAGAACTCTAATGGACTAGTAGAACATAGTGATATACAGTATGGAATTCTAGAACTTTAATGGACTAGTAGAACACAGAGAAATACAGTATGGAATTCTAGAACTAATTGGACTAGTAGAACATAGTGATATACAGTATGGAATTCTATAACTAATTGGACAAGTACAACATAGTGATAAACAGTATGGAATTATAGAACTCTAATTGGTCTAGTAGAACATAGTGATATACAATATGGAATTCTATAACTAATTGGACAAGTAGAACATAGTGATGTACAGTATGGATTTCTAGAACTCTAATTGGAGTAGTAGAACATAGTGATATACAGTATGGAATTCTAGAAGTAATTGGACTAGTAGAACATAGTGATATACAGTATGGAATTCTAGAAGTAAATGGACTAGTAGAACATAGTGATATACAGTATGGAATTCTATAACTAATTGGACAAGTACAACATAGTGATAAACAGTATGGAATTATAGAACTCTAATGGACTAGTAGAACGTAGTGATATACAGTATGGAATTATAGAACTCTAATTGGACTAGTAGAACATAGTGATATACAGTATGGAATTATAGAACTCTAATGGACTAGTAGAACATAGTGATATACAGTATGGAATTATAGAACTCTAATTGGACTAGTAGAACGTAGTGATATACAGTATGGAATTATAGAACTCTAATTGGACTAGTAGAACATAATGATATACAGTATGGATTTCTAGAACTCTAATGGACTAGTAGAACATAGTGATATACAGTATGGAATTCTAGAACTAATTGGACTAGTAGAACATAGTGATATACAGTATGGAATTCTATAACTAATTGGACAAGTAGAACATAGTGATATACAGTATGGAATTATAGAACTCTAATTGGACTAGTAGAACACAGAGATATACAGTATGGATTTCTAGAACTCTAATTGGGATAGTAGAACATAGTGATATACAGTATGGAATTCTAGAACTCTAATTGGACTAGTAGAACATAGTGATACACGGTATGGAATTCTAGAACTAATTGGTCTAGTAGAACATAGTCACGTACAGTATGGAATTCTACATCTCTAATGGACTAGTAGAACACAGAGATATACAGTATGGAATTCTAGAACTAATTGGACAAGTAGAACATAGTGATATACAGTATGGAATTCTAGAACTCTAATGGACTAGTAGAACACAGAGAAATACAGTATGGAATTCTAGAACTAATTGGACTAGTAGAACATAGTGATATACCGTATGGAAATCTAGAACTAATTGGACAAGTAGAACATAGTGATGTACAGTATGGAATTCTAGAACTAATTGGTCTAGTAGAACATAGTGATATACAGTATGGAATTCTTGAACTAATTGGACTAGTAGAACATAGTGATATACAGTATGGAATTCTAGAACTCTAATTGGACTAGTAGAAAATAAAGAATTCAAGAACCAAGAGGAAGCCTGTCTCTACGTACAGCTGTCAAGAACCAGGAGGACGTCTGTCTCCATGTACTGCTGTCAAGAACCAGGGGGAAGTCTGTCTTCTTGCAGCTGTCCAGGATAGTCTATCCTAAGTTCTAATTCCTAATTCTATAGTCTATCCCATATAGTGAATCATCAGGGTAGTCTATAGAATCAGGGAGAGGAGTTACATGCAGAGATTTATTAGAGATGCATGGATGTTATAGATGTGAATCAGGGAGAGAAGTTGCATGCAGAGAATCAGGAGAGATGCTGAAACACAGACAGAGAGAGAGAGAGAGAGAGAGAGAGAGAGAGAGAGAGAGAGAGAGAGAGAGAGAGAGAGTTAGACCTCTACCCACTGAATCACAGAGAGTGTGAGAGAGAGAGAGAGAGAGAGAGAGAGAGAGAGAGAGAGAGTTAGACCTCTACCCACCGAAACACACAGAGAGAGAGAGTTAGACCTCTACCCACTGAAACACAGAGAGAGAGTTAGACTTCATAGCTCTTAGAGACAAACCCAGAAAGACTCACAGCTCTTAGAGACAAACCCAGAAACACTCACAACTCTTAGAGACTCACCCAGAAAGACTCACAGCTCTTAGAGACTTACCCAGAAACACTCACAGCTCTTAGAGACTTACCCAGAAACACTCACAGCTCTTAGAGACTCACCCAGAAAGACTCACAGCTCTTAGAGACTTACCCAGAAAGACTCACAGCTCTTAGAGACTTACACAGAAACACTCACAGCTCTTAGAGACTTACCCAGAAAGACTCACAGCTCTTAGAGACTTACCCAGAAAGACTCACAGCTCTTAGAGACTTACACAGAAACACTCACAGCTCTTAGAGACTTACCCAGAAAGACTCACAGCTCTTAGAGACTTACCCAGAAACACTCACAGCTCTTAGAGACTTACCCAGAAACACTCACAGCTCTTAGAGACTTACCCAGAAACACTCACAGCTCTTAGAGACAAACCCAGAAACACTCACAACTCTTAGAGACAAACCCAGAAACACTCACAGCTCATAGAGACAAACCAAGAAACACTCACAGCTCTTAGAGACTTACCCAGAAACACTGACAGCTCTTAGAGACTTACCCAGAAAGACTCACAGCTCTTAGAGACAAACCCAGAAACACTCACAGCTCTTAGAGACTCACCCAGAAACACTCACAGCTTTTAGAGACTAACCAGAAACACTCACAGCTGTAAATCTCTGCCAAAGGTGCTTTTAAAAAGTATTCACTCAGGGCTGATACATTTGCATACAATTCAAAAAACGAGTTTTTACTTTGTCATTATGTGGTATTGTGTATAGTCAAGGGGTGTGAACATTTTCTGAAGGCTCTGGACATAGTGCACTACTTTTGACCAGAGCCCTACGGGCCCTTTTAACTTCTCTAGGGTAGGGGGCAGTATTTTGACGTCTGGATGAAATGCGTGCCCAAATTAAACTGCCTGCTACTCAGGCTCAGAAGGTAGGATATGCATATTATTAGATTTGGATAGAGAACACTCTGAAGTTTCTAAAACTGTTTGAATGATGTCTGTGAGTATAACAGAACTCATATGGCAGGCAAAAACCTGAGAAAAATCCAACCAGGAAGTGGAAAATCTGAGGGTTGTAGTTTTTTCAAGTGATTGCCTATTGCCTATACAGTGACTTAGGGTTCATTTTGCACTTCCTAAGGCTTCCACTAGATGTCAACAGTCTTTAGAATGTTGTTTCAGGCTTCTACAGTGAACAGAGAGCGAACAAGAGTCAGATGACTGAGAGAATGACATGAGTTCAGTGGCGCGCATTCATGTGAGAGGTAGCTGTGTTCCATTACATTTTTGAAGACATTGGAATCGTCCTGTTGGAATATTATTAAAGATTTATGTTAAGAAAGGCCCTAAAGATTGATGCTATACATCGTTTGACATGTTTCAACCGAACGTAAATAGAACTTTTTTAGACTTTTCGTCGTGAAATTTTCGGCGCGCTTCCTACATTTGGAGTAGCTTATTGTTTTGTTCGATAAATTCCATAATTTATGTCCAAATACCTCCTTTTTGTTAGCGCGTTCAGCGCTAACAAAAAGGAGGTATTTGGACATAAATTATGGAATTTATCGAACAAAACAACATTTATTGTGGACCTGGGAATTCCTGGGAGTGCATTCTGATGAAGATCATCAAAGGTAAGTGAATATTTATAATGCTATTTATGATTTTAGATGACTCCAAAATGGCGGGTATCTGTATTGCCTGATGTTGTTTTCTGAGCGCCGTACTCAGATTATTGCAAAGTGTGCTTTCCCCGTGAAGCTTTTTTGAAATCTGTCACAGCAGTTGCATTAAGGAGTTGTTTATCTATAATTCTTCGAATAAGAGTTTCATATTTTATCAACGTTTATGATGAGTATTTCTATAAATTGATGTGCTCATTCACCGGATGTTTTTGGAGGAAAAACATTTCTGAACATTACGGGCCAATGTAAAATGGGGTTTTTGGATATAAATATGAACTTTATCGAGCAAAACATAAATGTATTGTGTAACATGAAGTCCTATGAGTGCCATCTGATGAAGATCATCAAAGGTTAGTGCTTAATTTTAGCTGTATTTCTGGTTTTTGTAACGCCTCTCCTCGCTTGGAAAATGGCTGTGTGGTTTTTCTTGTTTAGGTGATGTGCTAACATAATCTAATGCTATGCTTTCGCCGTAAAGCCTTTTTGAAATCGGACAATGTGGTTGGATTAAGGAGAAGTGTATCTTTAAAATGAGATATAATAGTTGTATGTTTGAGAAATTTGAATTATGAGATTTTTGTTGTTTTGAATTTGGCGCCCTGATATTTCACTGGCTGTTGAATAGTGTGTCCCGCAGGTGGGACGGTCACGTCCCACATACCCCAGAGAGGTTTTAAAATGTAGTTTACTAAATAGGGAAAAGGGTGCCTTTTGGGATGCAGACTAATGACACATGGCCCCAGTGAGCAGTATGTAGTACAGTAACTGGTTGTAGAGCCCAGCCCACCCAGTGTTTTGGGTCACTCTGTCCCTGCCTGCACGATTACCATTGATTTCCATTATCAAGCTGATAGATAGTTTCATTATCAAGCCGGTAGCTAGTTCCATTATCAAGCTGGTAGATAGTTCCATTATCAAGCCGGTAGCTAGTTTCATTATCAAGCCGGTAGCTAGTTTCATTATCAAACTGGTAGATAGTTCCATTATCAAGCCGGTAGATAGTTCCATTATCAAGCCGGTAGCTAGTTTCATTATCCAGCTGGTAGCTAGTTTCATTATCCAGCTGGTAGCTAGTTTCATTATCAAGCCGGTAGCTAGTTTCATTATCAAGCTGGTAGATAGTTTCATTATCAAACTGGTAGACAGTTCCATTATCAAACCGGTAGATAGTTCCATTATCAAGCCGGTAGATAGTTTCATTATCAAGCTGGTAGATAGTTTCATTATCAAGCCGGTAGCTAGTTTCATTATCAAGCCGGTAGCTAGTTTCATTATCAAACTGGTAGCTAGTTTCATTATCAAACTGGTAGATAGTTCCATTATCAAGCCGGTAGATAGTTTCATTATCAAGCCGGTAGATAGTTTCATTATCAAGCCGGTAGATAGTTTCATTATCAAGCCGGTAGATAGTTTCATTATCAAGCTGGTAGATAGTTTCATTATCAAGCCGGTAGATAGTTTCATTATCAAGCTGGTAGATAGTTTCATTATCAAGCCGGTAGATAGTTCCATTATCAAGCCGGTAGATAGATTCCAGCATGCATTGTCACTGACCACAGAATAGAGCTACAACAGCCCTGACCTCTTACCCCTGACCTTCAGTCTCAGGTCATTGGTCTCACCGACAGTAGCCTGAGACTATAGTCAACACAATCCTATATATTGAGACAAGTGAGTATTGTTAAATCATGCACCACCCCCTCTAGCGTCTGAGCCTGGCAGGCTTGGTCCAACAAAGCCAAAGCCCCAGATGGGAGAGCATAATATACAAGGAAATTCTCAAAGCTGCTAATGAGAACCTTGACGACCTTGTACCTAGCCAGTGGGGATTCAGGCAGTGGCAGTGCTGGCAACACGAGCTGCAGTAACCCATGGGGAGGGGGCCACACTCGGACATTCAGAGAGGGGGAATACTATTGTGGCCCTGGTGGAACAAAATAATCAAAAGGTCTGATTCCTCAGAGATGCTTGGGAAAATGGTCACAACTGGGGACCAGTGTGTGTGTGTGTTTCAGGGTAAGGTGGTGTATCTTAGCCCCATCAGCTGGGACTTGACATTGGTTAAGCAAATCTCCCCATTCTTGCTCAATTTTGCATGCCATCTCCAACAGCTACGACTGTATCTGTATTCACACATCAAGTCTTCTCTTGAGTTGGGCTCAGGGATGGAACTACTGTGGGGGGAAGGGTGGGGAGTGTGTTTGAGTGTATGTATGTATCCCACATCTGTTGCTGTAGGGTAAGGATTTTAGGGATAAATCACAATAATTCTTTGCCAAAATAATAATTCCTTGCCAAAAAAGTGATTTTTGTTGCCAATCCTGTTTATAGGTAACAATCCTGGTTATAGGTAACAATCCTGGTTATAGGGAACAATCCTGGTTACAGGGAACAATCCTGGTTATAGGTAACAATCCTGGTTATAGGGAACAATCCTGGTTATAGGTAACAATCCTGGTTATAGGTAACAATCCTGGTTATAGATAACAATCCTGGTTATAGGGAACAATCCTGGTTATAGGGAACAATCCTGGTTATAGGGAACAATCCTGGTTATAGGTAACAATCCTGGTTATAGGGAACAATCCTGGTTATAGGTAACAATCCTGGTTATAGGGAACAATCCTGGTTATAGGGAACAATCCTGGTTATAGGTAACAATCCTGGTTATAGGGAACAATCCTGGTTATAGGGAACAATCCTTCGTATGAACTGCCAACATTATTACGCATATGATTAAATAATTTAGGGGAAAAAATGTTAATATGCAAGATTTTTTTATATATTCTGTCAGCGATTCTAGGAGTGGTGGTTGGAGTCAGGCGCAGAGAGCAGAGGTAAAGTATAACGTCTTTATTTTCTCCGGCACAAAACGGTCACGCCAAAACAGAAGGGCGCGTAATAATAATGACCAACCCAAAACACAGGGCAAAACGGTCCGGAGAGAAAAATAAGACGTCAGCCAGCACATCCAAAATACAAACAGCGAAATAAATATATTCACACGGCCCACCGTCCTGAGTGGACAATAAACAATCCCGCACAACACCCCAACTGAAAACACACACTAAATAAGGCCCCACTAACGACAGACACAAAACAGGTGCGGAACAGACAGACAAAACCAAAAGACACAGAAACAACGATCGGTGGCAGCTAATAGGCCGGCGACGACGACCGCCGAGCGCCGCCCGACCGAGGAGGGGTGCCACTTTCGTTGGATCCTGTGACATATTCAGTACCAGTCAAGTTTGGACACATCTACTCCTTCAAGGGTTTTTATTTATCTTTACTAATTCATCAAAATTATGAAATAACCAAAAGGTTTTAAACAAATCAAAATATATTTAATATTGTAGATTCTTCAAAGTAGCCACCCTTTGCCTCGATGACAGCTTTGCACACTCATGGCTCACTCATCTCAACCAGCTTCACCTGGAATGCTTTCCAACAATCTTGAAGGAGTTCCCACATATGCTGAGCACTTGTTGGCTGCTTTTCCATCACTCTGCAGTCCAACTCATCCCAAACCATCTCAATTGGGTTGAGGTTGGGTGATTGTGGAGGCCAGGTCATCTGATGCAGCACTCATCACTCTCCTTCTTGGTCAAATAGCCCTTACACAGCCTGGAGGTGTGTTGGGTCATTGTCCTGTTGAAAAACAAACGATAATCCCACTAAGCGCAAACCAGATGGGATGGCGTATCGCTGTAGAATGCTGTGATAGCCATGCAGGTTAAATGTGACTTGAATTCTAAATAAATAACTGACAGTGTCACCAGCAAAGCACCCCCACACATCACACCTCCTCCTCCATGCTTCACGGTGGGAACCACACATGCGGAGATCATCCGTTCACCTACTCTGCGTCTTACAAAAACACAACAATTGGAACCAAACATCTCAAATTTGGACTCATCAGACCAAAGGACATATTTCCACCAGTCTAATGTCCATTGCACATGTTTCTTGGCCCAAGCAAGTCTCTTCCTCTTATTGGTGTCCTTTAGGAATTCGACCATGAAGGCCTGATTCACACAGTCTCCTCTGAACAGTTGATGTTGAGATGTGTCTGTTACTTGAACTCTGTGAAGCGTTTATTTGGGCTGCAATTTCTGAGGCTGGTAACTAATGAACTTATCCTCTGCAGCAGAGGTAACTCTGGGTCTTCCATTCCTGAGGCAGTCCTCATTAGAGCCAGTTTCATCATAGCACTTGATGATATTTGCGACTGCACTTGAAGAAACTTTCAAAGTTCTTGAAATGTTCTGAATTGACTGACCTTCACGTCTTAAAGTAATGATGGACTGTCATTTCTCTTTGCTTATTTGAGCTGTTCTTGCCATAATATGGACTTGGTGTTTTACCAAATAGGGCTATCTTCTGTATACCACCCCTGCCTTGTCAGAACACAACTGATTGGCTCAAACGCACAAATTAACTTTTAACAAGGCACACCAGTTAATTGAAATGCATTCCAGGTGACTACCTCATGAAGCTGGTTGAGAGAATGCCAAGAGTGTGCAAAGCAGTCATCAAGGCAAAGTGTGGCTACTTTGAAGAATCTCAAATATAAAATACATTTTGACATGTTTAAAACTTTTTTTGTTTACTATATGATTCCATATGTGTTATTTCATAGTTTTGGTGTCTTCATTATTATTCTACAATGTAGAAAATAGTAAAGAATAAAGAAAAATCCTTAAATTAGTAAGTGTGTCCAAACTTTTGACTGGTACTGTATGTATTTTTAATAACTGTATACAATACAATCGAGGTGAGGGCGTTGGAAATGCTGTTGGCAGTTAATCTGCTTCTGTTCTGTAGGTGGCACTGTGTGCACTTTTTAACTTTTTAAAGGATGGGTCCAAATCTCTCAAAGGCCCTGGGATACGACAATCCAATTTTGGATGGAGGGGACGTTATAGCGGGTGGAATAGTGGAGAACAATTCGAGGTTTACTCAGTAGCTGTGCAAATACCATGGTATACTATATGGACATTCAATCATCAAATCAAATCAAATGTTATTGGTCACATACACATATTTAGCAGATGTTATTGCGGGTGTTGCGAAATGCTTGTCAAACCAGCCTCATCATGGTACTTGCTAATGGCAAGTTTACAAACATATATTATGATAAATTGAATTGAAACGTGTATCTCATCATGGTAAGTGGTGAAATAAGTATAGCCAGTTATAATTGTAATGGCTTAACAGAAAATAAGAAATGACGATCAGTATGCTAAAAGAGAAGGAATATAATATCTATTGTTTACAGAAAACATTCAGCAATTTTAGATGAAGTTGTGTGGCAAAAGGACTCGGGGGTAAAATATATACTATATATATATAAATATATGGGAAAAGAAACTCAAAAGGGGTCATGATATTAACAATTTTGATCCGAATGTGCTAATTGTTGAAACTGATCCGCAAGGTAGATGGATTATTTTAAATATGTTATTGGACCATAATCAGAACTGGCTCATTAATCTATACGGTCCAAATAATGATGATCCAAGCTACTTAGAAAATATCTATAATAATTGAAGCAACACAAGCAACACTAGACTATACTACGGTTTTAAATACCTCTATGGACCGTGAAAGAAATCACAATACAAACTATCACCCTCATGCACTTAAGGAAATCATGAATATCATGGATATATTACAACTAGTGGATATATTGGAGGCTTAAATATAGTGACCTAGTGAGATATACACGGAGGAGGTTTAATATCCTGACCTTGTGAGATATACATGGAGGAGGTTTAATATCCTGACCTAGTGAGATATACATGGAGGAGGCTTAATATCCTGACCTAGTGAGATATACATGGAGGAGGTTTAATATCCTGACCTAGTGAGATATACATGGAGGAGGTTTAATATCCTGACCTAGTGAGATATACATGGAGGAGGTTTAATATCCTGACCTAGTGAGATATACATGGAGGTTTAATATCCTGACCTAGTGAGATATACATGGAGGAGGTTTAATATCCTGACCTAGTGAGATATACATGGAGGAGGTTTAATACCCTGACCTAGTGAGATATACATGGAGGAGGTTTAATATCCTGACCTAGTGAGATATACATGGAGGAGGTTTAATACCCTGACCTAGGGAGATATACACGGAGGAGGTTTAATACCCTGACCTAGTACGATATACATGGAGGAGGTTTAATATCCTGACCTAGTGAGATATACATGGAGGAGGTTTAATATCCTGACCTAGTGAGATATACATGGAGGTTTAATATCCTGACCTTGTGAGATATACATGGAGGAGGTTTAATACCCTGACCTAGTGAGATATACATGGAGGTTTAATATCCTGACCTAGTGAGATATACATGGAGGTTTAATATCCTGACCTAGTGAGATATACATGGAGGAGGTTTAATATCCTGACCTTGTGAGATATACATGGAGGAGGTTTAATATCCTGACCTAGTGAGATATACATGGAGGAGGTTTAATATCCTGACCTAGTGAGATATACATGGAGGTTTAATACCCTGACCTAGTGAGATATACATGGAGGAGGTTTAATATCCTGACCTAGTGAGGTATACATGGAGGAGGTTTAATATCCTGACCTAGTGAGATATACATGGAGGAGGTTTAATATCCTGACCTAGTGAGATATACATGGAGGAGGTTTAATATCCTGACCTAGTGAGCTATACATGGAGGTTTAATATCCTGACCTGCTGAGATATACATGGAGGAGGTTTAATATCCTGACCTAGTGAGATATACATGGAGGAGGTTTAATATCCTGACCTAGTCAGATATACATGGAGGAGGTTTAATATCCTGACCTAGTCAGATATACATGGAGGAGGTTTAATATCCTGACCTAGTGAGATATACATGGCGGAGGCTCAAACAAGCTAGTCGTCTTGACTACTTTCTTATGTCATTCTCGCTGGCACCAAAGGTTTAAAAAGTGTTGATGGGGACAGAATGTGGTCAGACCATCACATAATTGGCATATACATTACTCTTACAGAATATCCACATGAGCGAAGAGTTGGTCAATTTCTTCAACAGATGATCAGATCTATATAATTATCAAACTTATATATTGGTAGTAGAAAAGAATCACAGACTCTTTGTGTAAGTATTGGGATTCTCCTTTAGTAATACATTTGTAGGCAGAATTTGGTACAGAGTACAGTATAACAGTTTATGATAGTTCTCCCCAAGTTCTGTAAAATGTCTAAGACATCCTGTAACTCATATAGCCTCTCCCAGTCCTCCTTGAGTGAGTTTCCCTGGCAACAACATTTTAATAAATCTAACCTCCCTCTGACAGCAGCAACCATCTTGTCAGCAATTAAAAGTTCAGAAGTGGGTTTGACCGAAACTTGACCTTTCATCACAAAGTATAGGGTCATAACAAGGTGAACAAGTCATCTTCTGACAGGTGGCTGTTTTCATCAGGCCTGTGGCAGCCTTGTGTTCTCAGAAAACCAGTCGTATTCTCAGAACCTCAGATAGCCACGGTGGGGCCCAGGCAGGAGGAGCCTGAGCGTAGGCGGTTTCATCCTTCTGATAGTGTCTGAAGGGCACAACACTCAAAACAGGTGTTAACACACACACACACACACAGAGGTCTCCTAAAGAAGAGACCTTACAGTTTATCATAACACAATTTATTAACCTTTCTAAAAGGTATGAAGCCTTGGTTTAAATTCAATTGATTGGACATGATTTGTCTATTTAAGGTCCCACAGTTGACAGTGCATGTCAGAGAAAAAACCAAGCCATGAGGTCGAAGGAATTGTCCGTAGAGCTCCGAGGCAGCATTGTGTCGAGGCACAGATCTTGGGAAGAGTTATTTATGTTAGTGCAGGATGAGCTGCACACAGTGGACTTCCTACTAGGACACACTGCCTCTGTCACGTCCTGACCAGTATAGGGGTTATTTGTTATTATAGTTTGGTCAGGACGTGGCAGGGGGTGTTTGTTTCATGTGGTTTGGGCTATGTATTTAGGTAGAGGGGTGTTTGGTTTATGTGGTTCGGGGTTTGTTAGTCTATGTTCTATGTTAGTTTTTCTATGTTCTATCTAGTCTATTGTAGTTCTATGTTTAGTTTATTGGGGTTGGATCTGCATCACGGTTTGTTGTTTTGTTTATTCAGGTTTATTTTGTATGTATTGCAGAGTTTCACAGTTTAATAAAGAATTATGTGGAACGAGAATCACGCTGCACTTTGGTCCGCTCCTCTCTACGACAACCGTGTCACTCAATACATCAACAAAGGTTTGGTATATCTCCACTGGTCTGCCCTCAAGCCCTGGAGTTTTCCCAGACTTAAAGGCCTTAATTGCATAAAAAAGTTCCTCCTCTGTAATTTGGCCTTCACATGAGTCTTTCTGTACAGATGTTCATTTTACATAATTAGTATAAAAAAAACAAATCTTTACAATTAACTTCAGTTAGTGAAGATGGAGGAAACTGAAACGTAAACATATGCTTATTAAAGTACTTTGCTTCCTCTTTCAAAATATTGTTTGGTGAATCATGGGCGACTGTCATTTGTAACAAGTTTCACAAAATTATTTTTGGTAGCATTTACATGTATATGTTGAAGATTAAAAAATAATTTGGTGCATTTTTCCCCATATTCCATCCAGTTTGCTTTATTTTTATAATATATTACACTTGATCTTTCTTGAATAAGTTCCTCCATTTATTTGAGTTTTTCCTCCAACTTTTTCTGTGCCTCTATGGCATTGTTTGTATTCCTATCTATCTATACTGTTCGTCCCTCTATTTCCGTTCTTAATATGTTATTTGTTTTAGAGCTGAGTAGTGAATTGCATGGCCTCTAAGTGCACATTTAAAAGTGTCCCATACCATAAGGGAATCTGCTGTACCTATGTTATGTAGGAAAAAGTCAGTTATCAATTATTCTGGCCTGGTTAAAAACAAGTTGTAATCCAATAGGTTTTGATTACATTTCCAATATCCTCTGAAGGGGTTAAAACCTCTACAGGATCGGTGTCCCTAATCCGGGACAGTTGTTGCTAACGTGCACTAATGTGACTAGAATGACAATGTAAGTAACAGCCAACTTTCCATAGAGATGTCTTATATGGGTAGAAAGCTTACATTCTTGTTAATCTGACTGCGGTGTCCAATTCACAGTGAAAAAATATCATGCTATTGTTTGAGGAGAGTGCACAACAACAAAACACTTTTATCACAGCAACTGGTTTGATACATTCACCTCTGAAGGTAAATAATGTACTTTCATTCAGTAATCTTGCTCTGATTTGTTATCCCAGAGGTAAAATGTAGCATAGTTTTGTTTGATAAAATCAATTTTTATATTAAAATGTAGAAACTGGGTTCTGCAGATTAGTAAGAACGTCTCACCCTATGTTCAAGAATGGCCTTTGTCCTTTGTTTCAGATTACAACGTCTCACTTTTTTTCACTTTCAATTATTTGAAAATTAAATAATCTCCAAAATATTTTTATTTTGAAAACAAGCCATAAAAAGTTGTTTGCAATTTCAGGTTAATCTGCCAGAAAATACAGAACACATAATACAACAAATATTATCGTTAAACTCAAATATACAAATGTATTAAATAAAAAAATAAAAAAATGGTAGAATCTTTGTAAATTATATCATACATAGGACTGGTAGAGTTATGTCACACATGCAGCAAACACAATTATATGGTGTCACAGCTGTCTTCAGGAAAGGACCAAAATGCAGCAGAGTTAGTGTTCGTCATCTTGAATTTAATAGAAAGAACACTATAACAAAAACAAACTGAGAAAACTGACAGCCAATAGTCCTGTCAGGTGCAACCACACTAAACAAGAAACAATTACCCACAACCCCAAAGAAAAACACACACTCCTATATAGGACTCCCAATCAAAGGCAACTCAACACACCTGCCTTCAATTGGGAGTCTCAATCACCAACAACCATTCACACACACACACAAAAACCCTGCCACATCCTGACCAAAACTAATCCAATTGCTCCCTCTGCTGGTCAGGATGTGACAGTACCCCCCCTCAAGGTGCAGACCCCGTAATGCACCTTACAAAAAGAAAACACAACAAAAAATCCCCAATACCCCAACAAAACCAATAAACAATAACCCCTAAACAATAAGGGAGGGAAGGGAGGGTGGCTGCCGTCAACGACGGCACTGTGCTACACCCTCCCTCCCCAACCCACCTATCCTGGAGGTGGCTCAGGTGCAGGACGTGGACCTCACTCCACCTTCGGCGTCGCCCACTTCGGTGGTGCCGATAGCTGCGCCGGGCAGATGGGCCACTCGGGCTGACCCTGGCAGACGGACCACTCGGGCTGGGCCGGAGGACAGGCGGGCCACTCGGGCTGGGCCGGAGGACAGGCGGGCCACTCTGGCAGACCCGGGCAGTCGGGCCACTCTGGCAGCTCCTGACTAGCGGGCAGCTCTGGCAGTTCCTGACTAACGGGCAGCTCTGGCAGCTCCTGACTAACGGGCAGCTCTGGTGACTCTTGACTGGCGAGGCTGGGCTGACGCACTAGACGCCTGATGCGTGGGGCTGGTACTGGACGTGCCAGCCTGGAGACACACACCTCCACGCTAGTGCGCACAGCGGGAAACACCGGACCGTAGAGGCGCACCGGCGGTCTTGAAGGCAGGGTTGGCATCACCCCTTCAGGCTCGATGCCTACTTCGCCCTGGCACATGCGGGGCGCTGGTACTGTGCCTACCGGCCTGAAAATCCCAGGCCTCACCACAGCCCCAATCCCAAAGCCCGGGACCTGTCCAGTCTGCCCTACAAGGGTACGGGGAGCTGGCCTGGGGCTCCAATCTCGCCCCGCCAAATAGCCTTTGTGCCCCCCCCCCTAAAAAATTATTGGGGCTGCCTCCCGGGTTTACAAAACTCTTCCATAGCCTTGGAAACGCTCCTCCTTATCGCTGCCCACGTCCATCCTTCCTCCTCGTTCCTCTCCTGCTTGGTCCTGGTTTGGTGGGTAATTCTGCCACAGCTGTCTTCAGGAAAGGACCAAAATGCAGCAGAGTTAGTGTTCGTCATCTTGAATTTAATAGAAAGAACACTATAACAAAAACAAACAGCCAATAGTCCTGTCAGGTGCAACCACACTAAACAATAAACAATTACCCACAACCCCAAATAAAAACACACACTCCTATATAGGACTCCCAATCAAAGGCAACTCAACACACCTGCCTTCAATTGGGAGTCCCAATCACCAACAACCATTCACACACACACACAAAAACCCTGCCACATCCTGACCAAAACTAATCCAATTGCTCCCTCTGCTGGTCAGGATGTGACATATGGAAATGTCTGCTCTACTCAAAATTACAACCAACTAATTTCAGCATTACCGTAAAAATGGAAGAGGCAAGTGGAAGGGGTAAAAAGTAAGGAACGTGTCTGTCGGCCCTGCATTAAAGACCGAAATTGGTTAAAGAATTTATTTTTCATTTATGGACCAAAACAATGGACAGCTGTGCCATATAGATTGCAAAATAGTTGGGAATAGATTTCCGATGTATGGATTCCATGGCACATGGTTTATGAACTGATACATAAACCATCTTCGTAACATTGCAAAAATCAGAAAATTTCTGTCCAAAAATGATGCAGAAACATTAATCCATGCTTTTGTTACTTCTAGATTAGACTACTGCAATCCTCTACGTTTCCGGCTACCCAGATAAAACACTAAATAAACTTCAGTTAGTGCTAAACACGGCTGCTAGAATCTTCACTAGAACCAAAAAATGTGATCATATTTCTCCAGTGTTAGCCTCTCTACACTGACTTCAAGGTTTTACTGCTAACCTACAAAGCATTACATGGGCTTGCTCCTACCTATCTTTCCGATTTGGTCCTGCCGTACATACCTACACGTACGCTACGGTCACAAGACGCAGGCCTCCTTACTGTCCCTAGAATTTCGAAGCAAACAGCTGGAGGCAGGGCTTTGTCCTAAAGAGCTCCATTTTTATGGAATGGTCTGCCTATCCATGTGAGAGACACAGACTCGATCTCAACCTTTAAGTCTTTATTGAAGACTCATCTCTTCAGTAGGTCCTATGATTGAGTGTAGTCTGGCCCAGGAGTGTGAAGGTGACCGGAAAGGCACTGGAGTGACGAACCGTCCTTGCTGTCTCTGCCTGGCCGGTTCCCCTCTCTCCACTGGGATTCTCTGCCTCTAACCCTATTACGTGGGCTGAGTTACTGGCTTACTGGTGCTCTTCCATGCCGTCCCTAGGAGGGGTGCGTCACTTGAGTAGGTTGAGTCACTGACGTGATCTTCCTGTCCGGGTTCGTGCCCCCCTCCGGTTCGTGCCATGGGGGAGATCTTCATGGGCTATACTCAGCCTCTTCTCAGGGTAGTAGGTTGGTGGTTGGAGATATCCCTCTAGTGTTGTGGGGGCTTTGGCAAAGTGGATGGGGTTATATCCTGCCTGTTTGGCCCTTTCCGGGGGTATCGTCGGACAGGGCCACAGTGTCATGTCCTGACCATAGAAAGCTGTTATTTTCTATGGTAGAGTAGATCAGGGCGTGACAGGTTTTTTTTCTAGTTTAGATTTTCTATGTTATGTTCTAGTTTTTGTACTTCTATGTTTTTTGGGGGGATGATCTCCAATTAGAGGCATCTGGTCATCGTTGTCTCTAATTGGAGATCATACTTAAGTAGTTGTTTTTCCCACCTGAGTTTGTGGGAGATTGTTTTTGAGTTAGTGTATGTTGCACCTCTTTGTCACGGTTTGTTGTTTTTGTTCTTTAGTTTATTTGTGTATCTTGTATAGTTTCACAGTTCAATAAAATATGTGGAACGATACACAAGCTGCACTTTGGTCCGCTCCTTCCGACAAACAACGTGACAGAATCTCCCACCACCAAAGGACCAAGCAGCGTGCCCAGGAGGAGCAGGGATCCTGGGCTCGGGAGAGAAGAGAGTGGAGGACATCCTGGACCTGGGAGGAGGTAATGGCAGGGGACAAGACCCTGCCATGGAAGCAAGCGGAGATAGCAAGAGAGGAACGGCGACAATACGAGGAACGGCGACAATACGAGGAACTAGCACAGCAACGACGGAAGCCCGAGAGACAGCTCAACAAAAAAAAAATTGGGGGGGCACACGGGGAGACTGACGGAGTCAGGTTGTAGACCTGAGCCAACTCCCCGTGCTTACCGTAGAGAGCATGTGACCAGTCAGGCACGGAGTTATGCTGTGATGCGCACTATATCACCAGTGCGCATTCATAGCCCGGTGCGATCTGTGCCTGCGCCCCACATTTGCCGTGCTAGAGTGGGCATTCAGCCAGGATGGATTGTGCCGACTCAGCGCTCCTGGTCTCCAGTACGCCTTCTTGGTCCAGGATTATCCTGCGCCAGCTCTACGCACTGTGTCGCCAGTATGCCTTCACAGCCAGTTCGTCCTGTGCCATCGCCCCGCACTTGCCGGGCTAAACTGAGCATCCAGCCAGGATGGGTTGTGCCAGCCATACGCTCCAGACCTCCAGTGCGCCTCCACGGTCCAGTATATCCTGTCCCGGCTCCTCGCACTCACCCTGAAGTGCGTGTCACCAGTCTGGGGCCACCTGTCCCGGCTCCACGCACTAGGCCTCCAGTGAGTCTCTCCAGTCCAGTGTGTCCTGTTCCTGCTCCCCGCACTCGCCCTGAGGTGCGTTTTACCAGTCTGGCGCCACCTGTGCCAGCCCCACGCATCAGGCCTCCAGTGCGCATTCCCGTTCCAGAGCTTCCGGCGACAGTTCCCAGTCCAGAGCTTCCGGCGAAAGTTCCCAGTCCAGAGCTTCCGGCGACAGTTCCCAGTCCAGAGCTTCCGGCGATGTTTTACGGCCCACAGTCCAGAACCTCCTGAGATGGTCCACAGTCCGGAACCTCCTGAGACGGCCCACAGTCCGGAACCTCCTGAGACGGCCCACAGTCCGGAACCTCCTGAGACGGCCCACAGTCCGGAACCTCCTGAGACGGCCCACAGTCCGGAGCCTCCTGAGTCGGCCCGCAGTCCGGAGCCTCCTGAGAGGGCCCGCAGTCCGGAGCCTCCTGAGAGGGCCCGCAGTCCGGAGCCTCCTGAGAGGGCCCGCAGTCCGGAGCCTCCTGAGAGGGCCCGCAGTCCGGAGCCTCCTGAGAGGGCCTGCAGTCCGGAGTCTTCTGCGACGGTCTGCAGTCCGGAGTCTTCAGCGACGGTCTGCAGTCCGGAGTCTTCAGCGACGGTCTGCAGTCCAGAATCTCCAGCGGCGGTCTGCAGTCCAGAACCTCCAGCGGCGGTCTGCAGTCCAGAACCTCCAGCGGCGGTCTGCAGTCCAGAACCTCCGGTGATGATCCGTGGTCCGGGTCCTTCAGCGACGATCCAGGGTCCAGTGACACAAAAGCGGAGGGATCAGCGGGCGGAGCAGGGGCTACGCCCCGAACCGAAGCCGCCTCCTCTGCTGGAGGACCGCAGGATGAGAAGGTTCTTCGTCCTGCACCAACATTAGTCACCCACGCTAACCCTCCCTTTTTTTGTTTTTTGTTGTTGTTGTTTTAGGTTGCGTTCAGAGTCCGCACCTTTGGGGGGGGGGGTACTGTCACGTCCTGAACATAGAAAGCTGTTATTTTCTATGGTAGAGTAGGTCAGGGCGTGACAGGGGGGTTTTCTAGTTTAGATTTTCTATGTTATGTTCTAGTTTTTGTGTTTCTATGTTGTTTTTTGGGATGATCTCCAATTAGAGGCAGCTGGTCATCATTGCCTCTAATTGGAGATCATACTTAAGTAGTTGTTTTTCCCACCTGGGTTTGTGGGAGATTGTTTTTGAGTTAGTGTATGTTGCACCTCTTTGTCACGGTATGTTGTTTTTGTTCTTTAGTTTATTCGTGTATCTTGCATAGTTTCACAGTTCAATAAAATATGTGGAACGATACACACGCTGCACTTTGGTCTGCTCCTTCCGACGAACAACGTGACACACAGTGTCTCCAGACCCCTCCTGTCTCAGCCTCCGGTATTTATGCCGCAATAGTTTGTGTTGGCCGCCTAGGGTCAGATAAGACAGGAGTATTTCTCCTGTTTTATCCGGTGTCCTGTGTGAATTTAAGTATGCTCCCTCTAATTCTCCCTCTCTTTTTCTCTCTCTTTCTCTCTCTTTCTCTCTCTCTTCTCTCGAGCCTGAGCCCTAGGACCATGCCTCAGGACTACCTGGCCTGATGACTCCTTGCTGTCCCCAGTCCACCTGGTCATGCTGCTGCTCCAGTTTCAACTGTTCTGCCTGTGGCTATGGAACCCTGACCTGTTCACCGGACGTGCTACCTTGTCCCGAACCTGCTGTTTCGACTCTCTCTCTCTAACGTACCTGCTGTCTCTTAACTCTGAATGATCGGCTATGAAACTCCAACTGACATTTACTCCTGAGGTGCTGACCTGTTGCACCCTCTACAACCACTGTGATTATTATTATTTGACCCTGCTGGTCATCTATGAACATTTGAACACCTTGGCCATGTACTGTTATAATCTCCACCCGGGCACAGCCAGAAGAGGACTGACCACCCCTCAGAGCCTGGTTCCTCTCTAGGTTTCTTCCTAGGTTCCTGCCTTTCTAGGGAGTTTTTCCTAGCCACCGCGCTTCTACATCTTCTTTGCTTGCTGTTGGTGGTTTTAGGCTGGGTTTCTGTACAGCACTTTGTGACATCGGCAGATGTAAGAAGGGCTTTATAAAAACGATTGATTGATTGATACACAAAACGACGCCGGATTCAAAACCTCGATTTTTTTCAATTGATATTATTATACAAAATTCCAGCAACCAATAGAATGTTATATATGGGGGAAACAACCTCCCAGCTCTGCAGAGACAGAATTATTAGATCATTTATTTTGGAACTGTCCATATGTAGCTTGTTTTCGTCACAGGTTCAGGAATGGCTGAAGAATTGCAACATTTATCTAGAGCAAACTCTGCAGATATCACCACTGGGTGATTTAAAAAGTCATAGTCAATCGATCAATAATATAATAATACTCTTGACAAAAATTGTATCTTCAACTTACAATCTCTAGAAACTGAGAATAGAAAGGTTCAGAACTTTTGTGAAACATCACAGAACTGTGACGGTTGTCGTCGGTGAAAGAGGACCAAAATGCAGCAGGTACGTGTATGCTCATTTTGACTTTTATTTAATTATCAAAAGAACACTCAAAAAACAACAAAACACGAAAACGAACAAACAACAAAACACGAAAACGAACGAACAACAAAACAGTCTGGCAAAGCCTAGGGCTGAACACAGAACAATCACCCACAACATCAAACACAAACACACCCTCCTATATGGGACTCTCAATCAAAGGCAGATAGACAACACCTGCCTTCAACTGAGAGTCCCAACCCCAATTAACCAGACATAGAAACAGACATACTAGACTAGACATAGAATACCAGAACACCAAACAGTACCCAAAAACCCCGGAATACTTAAACCAAATGCCCTTTAACAAAAACACACCACCCCGAACCACATAAAACAAATACCCTCTGTCACGTCCTGACCAAACTACAATACTAATTAACCCTATACTGGCCAGGACGTGACAGTACCCCCCCCTTAAAGGTGCTACCCCAGAAGCACCTTAACAAAAAATAACCCCAAGCAACACCAAAAGAAAAATTCCCCTTTTCTAAAGGGAGGGAAGGGAGGGTGGCTGCCGTCAACGACGGCACTGTGCTACACCCCCCCTCCCCAACCCACCTATTTCTGGAGGTGGCTCCGGCTCAGGCTGTTCCAGGCTGTCTGGGCAGTCTGGCAGCTCGGGACAGTCTGGGCAGTCTGGCAGCTCGGGACAGTCTGGGCAGTCTGGCAGCTCGGGACAGTCTGGGCAGTCTGGCAACTCGGGACAGTCTGGGCAGTCTGGCAACTCGGGACAGTCTGGGCAGTCTGGCAACTCGGGACAGTCTGGGCAGTCTGGCAACTCGGGACAGTCTGGGCAGTCTGGCAACTCGGGACAGTCTGGGCAGTCTGGCAACTCGGGACAGTCTGGCAACTCGGGACAGTCTGGCCACTCCGGCAGGTCAGGGCAGTCTGGCCACTCCGGCAGGTCAGGGCAGTCTGGCCACTCCTGCAGGTCAGCGCAGTCTGGCCACTCCGGCAGGTCAGCGCAGTCTGGCCACTCCGGCAGGTCAGCGCAGTCTGGCCACTCCGGCAGGTCAGGGCAGTCTGGCCACTCCGGCAGGTCAGCGCAGTCTGGCCACTCCGGCAGGTCAGGGCAGTCTGGCCACTCCGGCAGGTCAGGGCAGTCTGGCCACTCCGGCAGGTCAGGGCAGTCTGGCCACTCCGGCAGGTCAGCGCAGTCTGGCCACTCCGGCAGGTCAGCGCAGTCTGGCCACTCCGGCAGGTCAGCGCAGTCTGGCCGCTCCGGCAGGTCAGCGCAGTCTGGCCGCTCCGGCAGTTCAGCGCAGTCTGGCCGCTCCGGCAGTTCAGCGCAGTCTGGCCGCTCCGGCAGTTCAGCGCAGTCTGGCCGCTCCGGCAGTTCAGCGCAGTCTGGCCACTCCGGCAGTTCAGCGCAGTCTGGCCACTCCGGCAGTTCAGCGCAGTCTGGCCACTCCGGCAGTTCAGCGCAGTCTGGCCACTCCGGCAGTTCAGCGCAGTCTGGCCACTCCGGCAGTTCAGCGCAGTCTGACCACTCCGGCGACTGTTGACTGGCGGGCAGCTCCGACGACTGTTGACTGACGGGCAGCTCCGACAACTGTTGACTGACGGGCAGCTCCGACGACTGTTGACTGGCGGGCAGCTCCGATGACTGTTGACTGGCGGGCAGCTCCGACGACTGTTGACTGGCGGGCAGCTCTGGTGACTGTTGACTGGCGGGCAGCTCCTGCCCCGTCAAACAGCCCTTGTGCCCCCCCCCTAAAAAATTCTTGGGGATGCCTCTCGGTCTCCCTAAACTCTTCCATCGCCCTGGAAATACTCCTCCTTAACTCGGCCCATGTCTATCCTTCCTCCTCGTTCCTCTGCTGCTTGGTCCTGGTTTGGTGGGTGATTCTGTCACGGTTGTCGTCGGTGAAAGAGGACCAAAATGCAGCAGGTACGTGTATGCTCATTTTGACTTTTATTTAATTATCAAAAGAACACTCAAAAAAACAACAAAACACGAAAACGAACAAACAACAAAACACGAAAACGAACGAACAACAAAACAGTCTGGCAAAGCCTAGGGCTGAACACAGAACAATCACCCACAACATCAAACACAAACACACCCTCCTATATGGGACTCTCAATCAAAGGCAGATAGACAACACCTGCCTTCAACTGAGAGTCCCAACCGCAATTAACCAGACATAGAAACAGACATACTAGACTAGACATAGAATACCAGAACACCAAACAGTACCCAAAAACCCCGGAATACTTAAACCAAATGCCCTTTAACAAAAACACACCACCCCGAACCACATAAAACAAATACCCTCTGTCACGTCCTGACCAAACTACAATACTAATTAACCCTATACTGGCCAGGACGTGACACAAATATAAATCAAACTGGATGGCGTTCAGAGATAGATGGGAGGGGTTGAGGGGACCTGAAGGGTGGGACTAAAAATAAATAAAATCAAATTGTATTAGTCACATGCGCCGAACACAACAGGTGTAGACCTTACAGTGAAATGCTTACTTACGAGCCCCTAACAACAATGCACTACAAATAAGAAAAATAAATAAAAGTAACAAGTAATTAAAGAGCAGCAGTAAAATAACAATAGTGAGACTTGGGGTTTCAGGAGATGTTCAGGAGTCGTATGGCTTGGGGGTAGAAGCTGATTAGAAGCCTCTTGGACCTAGACTTGGCGCTCCGGTACTGCTTGCCGTGCGGTAGCTGAGAGAACAGTCTATGACTAGGGTGGCTGGAGTCTTTGGCAATTTTTAGGGCCTTCCTCTGACACTGCCTGGTATAGAAGTCCTGGATGGCAGGAAGCTTGGCCCCAGTGATGTACTGGGCTGTACGCACTACCCTCTGTAGTGCCTTGAAGTCGGTGGCTGAGCAGTTAACACACCAGCCAGTGATGCAACCTGTCAGGATGCTGTTGATGGTGCAGCTGTAGAACCTTTTCAGGATCTGAGGACCCGTGACAAATCATTTCAGTCTTCTGAGGGGGAATAGGTTTTGTCGTGCCCTCTTCACGACTGTCTTGGTGTGCTTGGACCATGATAGTTTGCTGGTGATGTGAACATTAAGGAACTTGAAGCTCTCAACCTGGTCCACTGCAGCCCCGTCAATGAGAACGGGGGGCATGCTAAGTCCTCTTTTTTCTGTAGTCCACAATCATCTCCTTTGTCTTGATCACGTTGAGGGAGAGATTGTTGTCCTGGCACCACACGACCAGGTCTCTGACCTCCTCCCTATAGGCTGTCTCATTGTTGTCGGTGATCAGGCCTACCACTGTTGTGTCATCGGCAAACTTAATGATGGTGTTGGAGTTGTGCCTGGCCGTGCAGTTATGAGTGAACAGGGAGTACAGGAGGGGACTGAGCACGTACCCCTGAGGGGCCCCTGTGTTGAGGATCAGCGTGGCGGATGTGTTGTTACCTATCCTTACCACCTGGGGGCGGCCCGTCAGGAAGTCCAGGATCCAGTTGCAGAGGGAGGTGTTTAGTCCCAGGGTCCTTAGCTTATTGATGAGCTTTATGGGCAATATGGTGTTGAACGCTGAGCTGTAGTCAATGAATAGTATTCTAACATAGGTGTTCCTTTTGTCCAGGTGGGAAAGGGCAGTGTGGAGTGTAATAGAGATTACATCACCTGTGGCTCTGTTAGGGCGGTATGCAAATTGGAGTGGGTCTAAGGTATCTTGGATAATGGTGTTGATGTGAGCCATGACCAGCCTTTCAAAGCACTTCATGGCTACAGACGTAAGTGCTACGGGTCGGTAGTCATTTAGGCAGGTTACCTTAGTGTTCTTGGGCACAGGGACTATGGTGGTCTGCTTAAAACATGTTGGTATTACAGACTCGATCAGGGAGAGGTTGAAAATGTCAGTGAAGACACTTGCCAGTTGGTCAGCGCATGCTCGCAGTACACGTCCTGGTAATCCATCTGGCCCTGCTGCCTTGTGAATGTTGACCTGTTTAAAGGTCTTACTCACATCGGCTGTGGAGAGCGTGATCATACAGTCTTCCAGAACAGCTGGTGCTCTCATGCATGTTTCAGTGTTATATGCCTCAAAGCTAGCATAGAAGTAGTTTAGCTCGTCTGATAGGTTTGTGTCACTGGGCAGCTTTTGGCTGTGCTTCCCTTTGTAGTCTGTAATGGTTTGCCAGCCCTGCCCCATCCAACGAGCGTCAGAGACGGTGTAGTACGATTCGATCTCAGTCCTGTATTGACACTTTGCCTAGTTGATTTTTCATCGGAGGGCATAGCGGGATTTCTTAAAAGCTTCAGAGTTAGAGTCCTGCTCCTTGAAGCGGCAGCTCTAGCCTTTAGCTCAGTGGGGACGTTGTCAGATTTGCCAAATGGAGGGCGAGGGAGAGATTTGTATGTGTCTCTGTGTTTGGACTAAAGATGGTCCAGAGTTTTTTTCCCTGTGATTGCACATTTAATATGCTGATAGAAATTTGGTCAAACGGATTTAAGTTTCCCTGAGTTAAAGTTCCCGGCCACTAGGAGCGCCGCCTCTGGGTGAGCGTTTTCCTGTTTGTTTATGGTGGAATACAGCTCATTGAGTGCGGTCTTAGTGCCAGCCTCAGTCTGTGGTGGTATGTAAACAGCTACGAAAAATACAGATGAAAACTCTCTAGGTACATAGTGTGGTCTTCAGCTTATCATGGGATACTCTACCTCAGGCGAGCAAAACCTTGAGACTTCTTTAGATATCGTGCAAATAACAAGATAACTAATGTAAAATATACTGTGCCCGTAAAATGTATGTAGGTTCAGAACTTTTGTGAAACAGCACAGTTACAAATATATGGCAAATAGAAATCAAACTGGATGGTCTTCAGAGATAGATGAAGGATGGGACTAAAAACAAACAAAAGATAACTATTGTAATTGTAAAATATACTGTGTCCATAAAATGTATATAGTATGGAAGTAGAAGCCTAAGTGTTGTCCATTAGTTTACTCCAATTAGGGGAGGGGTGGTAAGGATACGGGGAAAAAATAAAGGAACATATCATTAAAAAATATATGTATAATATATATATTTACTAAAAAACTATATGGGGGAGTGGAAATGATGCAGAAAATTACATTAATAAAATCTATCTGAAATATTACAGCTGATCTACCCCCTAAAAAACATTATAAATGAAAGCAGATCCTTCCCTTGTAGGACTATTTATTAATTTCCAACCATTCATAACACGTTACTGAAAACACAAATAAAAAAATTGCATTCACAGCTCAAGTGTTCCTGGCTCTTACAGCTAAATTGAAGTGCTAACTATTAAACCAACAAAACAATGGGTCTTTATGAGAGCCGAAGCATAAACTTCTATGGCATGCAATATAGTGAATAGTCTGTAAAACACAACATTGGAGTTTACAGGGAAGAAACAAGGTATTCAACAAACAATATCTAAACATATCTTAAACTAGAGTAAATATACTATTATTATTTTACGGTATAAACAACCTATATACAACCAGTGAGAATGTCAAAAGATAAATGACACAATGGCAAACTCATAGTAATAATCTACAGTAAAGCACATTGAAAAGCACTACATTTGCATAGTAATATTCTATAGTAAAGCACATTGAAAAACACTACATACAGAACTGATACAACAGGACTGATACAACAGGACTGATACAACAGGACTGATACAGGACTGATACAGGACTGATACAACAGGACTGATACAACAGGACTGATACAACAGGACTGATACAATTCTGTTGCATTAGTCCTGTTGTATCAGTCCTGTTGTATCAGTCCTGTTGTATCAGTCCTGTTGTATCAGTCCTGTTGTATCAGTCCTGTTGTATCAGTCCTGCTGTATCAGTCCTGTATCAGTCCTGTATCAGTCCTGTTGTATCAGTCCTGTTGTATCAGTCCTGTATCAGTCCTGTTGTATCAGTCCTGTTGTATCAGTCCTGTTGTATCTGTATCAGTCCTGTATCAGTCCTGTATCAGTCCTGTATCAGTCCTGTTGTATCAGTCCTGTTGTATCAGTATCAGTCCTGTTGTATCAGTCCTGTTGTATCAGTCCTGTTGTATCAGTATCAGTCCTGTTGTATCAGTCCTGTTGTATCAGTCCTGTATCAGTCCTGTATCAGTCCTGTTGTATCAGTATCAGTCCTGTTGTATCAGTATCAGTCCTGTTGTATCAGTCCTGTTGTATCAGTCCTGTTGTATCAGTCCTGTTGTATCAGTCCTGTTGTATCAGTCCTGTTGTATCAGTCCTGTATCAGTCCTGCTGTATCAGTCCTGTTGTATCAGTATCAGTCCTGTTGTATCAGTCCTGTTGTATCAGTCCTGTACCAGTCCTGTTGTATCAGTCCTGTTGTATCAGTCCTGTACCAGTCCTGTTGTATCAGTCCTGTTGTATCAGTCCTGTACCAGTCCTGTTGTATCAGTCCTGTTGCATCAGTCATGTATCAGTCCTGCTGTATCAGTCCTGCTGTATCAGTATCAGTCCTGTTGTATCAGTCCTGTATCAGTCCTGCTGTATCAGTCCTGTTGTATCAGTCCTGTTGTATCAGTCTTGTTGTATCAGTCCTGTTGTATCAGTCCTGTTGTATCAGTCCTGTTGTATCAGTCCTGTTGTATCAGTCCTGTTGTATCAGTCCTGTTGTATCAGTCCTGTTGTATCAGTCCTGTTGTATCAGTCCTGCTGTATCAGTCCTGTTGTATCAGTCCTGTTGTATCAATCCTGTTGTATCAGTCTTGTTGTATCAGTCCTGTTGTATGAGTCCTGTTGTATCAGTCCTGTTTAATTAGTCCTGTTTAATTAGTCCTGTTGTATCAGTCCTGTATCAGTCCTGTTGTATCAGTCCTGTATCATTCCCGTTGTATCAGTCCTGTATCATTCCCGTTGTATCAGTCCTGTTGTATCAGTCCTGTTGTATCATCTCTGTTGTATCAGTCCTGTTGTATCAGTCCTGTTGTATCAGTCCTGTTGCATCAGTCCTGTTGTATCAGTCCTGTATCAGTCCTGTTGTATCAGTCCTGTATCATTCCCGTTGTATCAGTCCTGTATCATTCCCGTTGTATCAGTCCTGTTGTATCAGTCCTGTTGTATCATCTCTGTTGTATCAGTCCTGTTGTATCAGTCCTGTTGTATCAGTCCTGTTGCATCAGTCCTGTTGTATCAGTCCTGTATCAGTCCTGCTGTATCAGTCCTGTTGTATCAGTATCAGTCCTGTTGTATCAGTCCTGTTGTATCAGTCCTGTATCAGTCCTGCTGTATCAGTCCTGTTGTATCAGTATCAGTCCTGTTGTATCAGTCCTGTTGTATCAGTCCTGTTGTATCAGTCCTGTTGTATCAGTCCTGTTGCATCAGTCCTGTTGTATCAGTCCTGTATCAGTCCTGCTGTATCAGTCCTGTTGTATCAGTATCAGTCCTGTTGTATCAGTCCTGTTGTATCAGTCCTGTTGTATCAGTCCTGTTGTATCAGTCCTGTTGTATCAGTCCTGTATCAGTCCTGCTGTATCAGTCCTGTTGTATCAGTATCAGTCCTGTTGTATCAGTCCTGTATCAGTCCTGCTGTATCAGTCCTGTTGTATCAGTCCTGTTGTATCAGTCCTGTTGTATCAGTCCTGTATCAGTCCTGCTGTATCAGTCCTGTTGTATCAGTATCAGTCCTGTTGTATCAGTCCTGCTGTATCAGTCCTGTTGTATCAGTCCTGTTGTATCAGTCCTGTTGTATCAGTCCTGTTGTATCAGTCCTGTTGTATCAGTCCTGCTGTATCAGTCCTGTTGTATCAGTCCTGTTGTATCAGTCCTGTTGTATCAGTCCTGTTGTATCAGTCCTGTTGAATCAGTCCTGTATTAGTCCTGTTGTATCAGTCATGTTGTATCATCTCTGTTGTATCAGTCCTGTTGTATCAGTCCTGTATCAGTCCAGTTTTATTAGTCCTTTTGTATCAGTCCTGTTGTATCAGTCCTGTTGTATCAGTCCTGTTGTATCAGTCCTGTTGTATCAGTCCTGTTGTATCAGTCCTGTTGTATCAGTCCTGTTGTATCAGTCCTGTTGTAGTCCTGTTGTATCAGTCCTGTTGTATCAGTCCTGTTGTATCAGTCCTGTTGTATTAGTCCTGTTGTATCAGTCCTGTTGTATCAGTCCTGTTGTATCAGTCCTGTTGTATCAGTCCTGTTGTATCAGTCCTGTTGTATCAGTCCTGTTGTATCATTCCTGTTGTATCAGTCCTGTATCAGTCCTGTTGTATTAGTCCTGTTGTATCAGTCCTGTTGTATCTGTATCAGTCCTGTTGTATCAGTCCTGTTGTATTAGTCCTGTTGTATCAGTCCAGTTGTATCAGTCTTGTTGTATCAGTCCTGTTGTATCAGTCCTGTTGTATCAGTCCTGTTGTATGAGTCCTATATCAGTCCAGTTGTATCAGTCCTGTATTAGTCCTGTTGTATCAGTCCTGTTGTATCAGTCCTGTTGTATCAGTCCTGTTGTATCAGTCCTGTTGTATCAGTCTTGTTGTATCAATCCTGTATTATTCCTGTTGTATCAGTCCTGTTGAATCAATCCTGTATTAGTCCTGTTGTATCAGTCATGTTGTATCATCTCTGTTGTATCAGTCCAGTTGTATCAGTCCTGTTGTATCAGTCCTGTATCAGTCCTCTTGTATCTGTCCAGTTGTATCAGTCCTGTTGTATCAGTCCTGTTGTATCAGTCCTGTTGTATCAGTCCTGTTGTATCAGTCCTGTTGTATCAGTCCTGTTGTATCAGTCCTGTTGTATGAGTCCTATATCAGTCCAGTTGTATCAGTCCTGTATTAGTCCTGTTGTATCAGTCCTGTTGTATCAGTCCTGTTGTATCAGTCCTGTTGTATCAGTCCTGTTGTATCAGTCTTGTTGTATCAATCCTGTATTATTCCTGTTGTATCAGTCCTGTTGAATCAATCCTGTATTAGTCCTGTTGTATCAGTCATGTTGTATCATCTCTGTTGTATCAGTCCTGTTGTATTAGTCCTGTTGTATCAGTCCTGTATCAGTCCTGTATCAGTCCAGTTTTATTAGTCCTGTTGTATCAGTCCTGTTGTATCAGTCCTGTTGTATCAGTCCTGTTGTATTAGTCCTGTTGTATCAGTCCTGTATCAGTCCTGTATCAGTCCTGTTGTATCTGTATCAGTCCTGTTGTATCAGTCCTGTTGTATTAGTCCTGTTGTATCAGTCCTGTTGTATCAGTATCAGTCCTGTTGTATTAGTCCTGTTGTATCAGTCCTGTTGTATCAGTCCTGTTGTATCAGTCCTGTTGTATCAGTCCTGTTGTATCAGTATCAGTCCTGTTGTATCAGTCCTGTTGTATCAGTCCTCTTGTATCAGTCCAGTTGTATCAGTCCAGTTGTATCAGTCCTGTTGTATCAGTCCAGTTGTATCAGTCCAGTTGTATCAGTCCAGTTGTATCAGTCCTGTTGTATCAGTCCTGTTGTATCAGTCCTGTTGTATCAGTCCTGTTGTATCAGTCCTGTTGTATCAGTCCTGTTGTATCAATCCTGTTGTATTAGTCCTGTTGTATCAGTCCTGTTGTATCAGTCCTGTTGTATCAGTCCTGTTGTATCAATGCTGTTGTATTAGTCCTGTTGTATCAGTCCTGTTGTATCAATCCTGTTGTATCAGTCCTGTTGTATCAGTCCTGTTGAATCAATCCTGTATTAGTCCTTTTGTATCAGTCATGTTGTATCATCTCTGTTGTATCAGTCCTCTTGTATCAGTCCAGTTGTATCAGTCCAGTTGTATCAGTCCTGTTGTATCAGTCCTGTTGTATCAGTCCTGTTGTATCAGTCCTGTTGTATCAGTCCTGTTGTATTAGTCCTGTATCAGTCCTGTTGTATCAGTCCTGTTGTATCAGTCCTGTTGTATCAGTCCTGTATCAGTCCTGTTGTATCAGTCCAGTTGTATCAGTCCAGTTGTATTAGTCCTTTTGTATCAGTCCTGTTGTATCAGTCCTGTTGTATTAGTCCTGTTGTATCAGTCCTGTTGTATCAGTCCTGTTGTATCAGTCCAGTTGTATCAGTCCTGTTGTATTAGTCCTGTTGTATCAGTCCTGTTGTATCAGTCCTGTTGTATCAGTCCTGTTGTATTAGTCCTGTATCAGTCCTGTTGTATCAGTCCTGTTGTATCAGTCCTGTTGTATCAGTCCTGTATCAGTCCTGTTGTATCAGTCCTGTTGTATCAGTCCTGTTGTATCAGTCCTGTATCAGTCCTGTATCAGTCCTGTTGTATCAGTCCTGTTGTATTAGTCCTGTATTAGTGCTGTTGTATCAGTCCTGTATCAGTCCTGTTGTATCAGTCCTGTTGTATCAGTCCTGTTGTATCAGTCCTGTTGTATCAGTCCTGTTGTATCAGTCCTGTTGTATTAGTCCTGTATCAGTCCTGTTGTATCAGTCCTGTTGTATTAGTCCTGTATTAGTGCTGTTGTATCAGTCCTGTATCAGTCCTGTTGTATCAGTCCTGTTGTATCAGTCCTGTATCAGTCATGTTGTATCAGTCCTGTTGTATCAGTCCTGTTGTATCAGTCCTGTTGTATCAGTCCTGTTGTATCAGTCCTGTTGTATCAGTCCTGTTGTATCAGTCCTGTTGTATTAGTCCTGTTGTATCAGTCCTGTTGTATCAGTCCTGTTGTATCAGTATCAGTCCTGTTGTATCAGTATCAGTCCTGTTGTATCAGTCCAGTTGTATCAGTCCTCTTGTATCAGTCCAGTTGTATCAGTCCTGTTGTATCAGTCCTGTATCAGTCCTGTTGTATCAGTCCTGTTGTATCAGTCCTGTTGTATCAGTCCTGTTGTATCAGTCCTGTTGTATCAGTCCTGTATCAGTCCTGTTGTATCAGTCCAGTTGTATCAGTCCTGTATCAGTCCTGTTGTATCAGTCCTGTATCAGTCCTGTTGTATCAGTCCCGTATCAGTCCTGTTGTATCAGTCCAGTTGTATCAGTCCTGTTGTATCAGTTCTGTATCAGTCCTGTTGTATTAGTCCTGTTGTATCAGTCCTGTATCAGTCCTGTTGTATCAGTCCTGTATCAGTCCTGTTGTATCAGTCCTGTTGTATCAGTCCTGTTGTATCAGTCCTGTTGAATCAGTCCTGTTGTATCAGTCCTGTTGTATTAGTCCTGTTGTATCAGTCCTGTTGTATCAGTCCTGTTGTATCAGTCCTGTTGTATCAGTCCTGTATCAGTCCTGTTGTATCAGTCCTGTTTCATCAGTCCTGTTGTATCAGTCCTGTTGTATCAGTCCTGTTGTATCAGTCCTGTATCAGTCCTGTTGTATCAGTCCTGTTGTATTAGTCCTGTATTAGTGCTGTTGTATCAGTCCTGTATCAGTCCTGTTGTATCAGTCCTGTTGTATCAGTCCTGTTGTATCAGTCCTGTTGTATCAGTCCTGTTGTATTAGTCCTGTATCAGTCCTGTTTTATCAGTCCTGTTGTATTAGTCCTGTATTAGTGCTGTTGTATCAGTCCTGTATCAGTCCTGTTGTATCAGTCCTGTTGTATCAGTCCTGTTGTATCAGTCCTGTTGTATCAGTCCTGTTGTATCAGTCCTGTTGTATCAGTCCTGTTGTATCAGTCCTGTTGTATCAGTCCTGTATCAGTCCTGTTGTATCAGTCCTGTTGTATCAGTCCTGTTGTATCAGTCCTGTTGTATTAGTCCTGTTGTATCAGTCCTGTTGTATCAGTCCTGTATCAGTCCTGTTGTATCAGTCCTGTTGTATCAGTCCTGTATCAGTCCTGTTGTATCAGTCCTGTTGTATCAGTCCTGTTGAATCAATCCTGTTGAATCAATCCTGTATTAGTCCTGTTGTATCAGTCCTGTTGTATCAGTCCTGTTGTATCAGTCCTGTTGTATCAATCCTGTATCAGTCCTGTTGTATCATCTCTGTTGTATCAGTCCTGTTGTATCAGTCCTGTTGTATCAGTCCTGTTGTATCAGTATCAGTCCTGTTGTATCAGTCCTGTATTAGTCCTGTTGTATCAGTCCTGTTGTATCAGTCCTGTTGTATCAGTCCTGTTGTATCAGTCCTGTTGTATCAGTCCTGTTGTATTAGTCCAGTTGTATCAGTCCTGTTGTATCAGTCCTGTTGTATCAGTCCTGTATCAGTCCTGTTGTATCAGTCCTGTTGTATCAGTCCAGTTGTATCAGTCCTGTATCAGTCCTGTTGTATCAGTCCTGTATCAGTCCTGTTGTATCAGTCCTGTATCAGTCCTGTTGTATCAGTCCAGTTGTATCAGTCTTGTATCAGTCCTGTTGTATCAGTCCTGTTGTATCAGTCCTGTTGTATTAGTCCAGTTGTATCAGTCCTGTTGTATCAGTCCTGAATCAGTCCTGTTGTATTAGTCCAGTTGTATCAGTCCTGTTGTATCAGTCCTGAATCAGTCCTGTTGTATCAGTCCTGTTGTATTAGTCCAGTTGTATCAGTCCTGTTGTATTAGTCCAGTTGTATCAGTCCTGTTGTATCAGTCCTGTTGTATCAGTCCTGTTGTATCAGTCCTGTTGTATCAGTCCTGTTGTATTAGTCCTGTTGTATCAGTCCTGTTGTATCAGTCCTGTTTTATCAGTCCTGTTGTATCAGTCCTGTTGTATCAGTCCTGTTGTATCAGTCCTGTTGTATCAGTCCTGTTGTATCAGTCCTGTTGTATCAGTCCTGTTGTATCAGTCCTGTTGTATCAGTCCTGTTGTATCAGTCCTGTTGTATCTGTCCTGTTTTATCAGTCCTGTTGTATCAGTCCTGTTGTGCCATCACTAACATTGAGTGGCTGCTGCCAACATACTGACTCAACTCAAGCCACTTTAATAATGGGAAAATTGATGTAATCAATTTATCACTTGTCACTTTATATTATTAATATTAGATCATGTTTACATAACCTACATTATTCATCTCATATGTATATACTGTACGCCATACCATCTACTGCATCTTGCCATCTTGATGTAATTAGATGTATCACTAGCCACTTTAAACAATGCCACTTTATATAATGTTTTCATAACCTACATTACTCATCTCATATGTATCTACTATACTCTATACCATCTACTGCATCTTGCCATCCTGATGGAATGCATCACTAGCCACCTTAAACAGTGCTGCTTTATATGTTTTCATACCCTACAGTACTCATCTCATATGTATATACTGTACTCCATACCATCTATTACATCTTGCCTATGCCGTTCGGCCATCACTCATTTATATATTTTTATGTACATATTCGTATTCATTCCTTTACACTTGTACAAGGTAGTTGTTGTGGAATTGGTAGATTACTTGGTAGATATTACTGCATGGTCGGAACTAGAAGCACAAGCATTTCGCTACACTCGCATTAACACCTGCTAACCATGTGTATGTGACAAATACATTTTATTTGATTTGTATCAATTCTGTTGTATCAGTCCTGTTGTATCAGTCCTGTTGTATCAGTCCTGTTGTATCATTCCTGTTGTATCAGTCCTGTTGTATCAGTCCTGTTGTATCAGTCCTGTTGTATCAGTCCTGTTGTATCAGTCCTGTTGTATCAGTCCAGTTGTATCAGTCCTGTTGTATCAGTCCTGTTGTATCAGTCCTGTTGTATCAGTCCTGTTGTATCAGTCCTGTTGTATTAGTCCTGTTGTATCAGTCCTGTTGTATCAGTCCTGTTGTATCAGTCCTGTTGTATCAGTCCTGTATTAGTCCTGTTGTATCAGTCCTGTTGTATCAGTCCTGTTGTATCAGTCCTGTTGTATCAGTCCTGTTGTATCAGTCCTGTTGTATCAGTCCTGTTGTATCAGTCCTGTTGTATCATTCCAGTTGTATCATTCCAGTTGTATCAGTCCTGTTGTATCAGTCCTGTTGTATCAGTCCTGTATCAGTCCTGTTGTATCATTCCAGTTGTATCAGTCCCGTTGTATCAGTCCCCTTGTATCATGTCGTGGAAAATTGCAAGATTATGTAATAATGCTTGTATTGTATTATAATGGTTGTTTTATTCGACAGAATAGAGTATTCTGTTAACTATTTTGCGTGTGTTCTACTGAGGATGGGCCTCTATGAGATAGCACTGACAGAGGAGATTTGCGATGTCTTTGGGTAATAAAGCCTAAAGAGCATTCCAGAGGACATGAGCTAATGGTTCTGTTCTATACCGTACCAGGGAGAGACGGATCCAGTTTGGAGGAGGAGGACCAGACACTGGTCTATACAATGACAACTGTTGACACAGCAGTTGCTGTCTGCTATGTTTTATAGATATCTTTTTTACAAAACTTAACCTTGTGACCCATTCTATGTATCTGTGGTTTGTCATGTACATTGAGAGGGGTGTATCTTGGCTATAAAAGATCTTTGTACTTTTGTGTAATCATTTTCAATGGTTCATTAGAGATAGCGCATCATTGAAAGTCAAAGTGCTTTTGCAAAAGCTCTTAATTATTAAAGATGTAGTTTAAGTATAACTCTGACTGGTGTGTGAAGTTTGTAACTCTCCTCATTTAGTAATGCAGAAATTAGCCACCACAATCATCTCTGTTGTATCATCGCTGTTGTATCATCTCTGTTGTATCATCTCTGTTGTATCAGTCCTGTTGTATCATCTCTGTTGTATCAGTCCTGTTGTATCATCTCTGTTGTATCATCTCTTTTGTATCATCTCTGTTGTATCATCTCTGTTGTATCATCTCTGCTGTATCAGTTCTGCTGTATCAGTTCTGCTGTATCAGTCCTGTTGTATCTTCTTTTTGAACATTAGGAATCCATTGTAAGTCTAGTGAAGAGAGTTATGTTGATAGGGACACATCAACCACTGACGTGAAGGATCCATTTTGAAAAGATGAAGTCTAAGACTGCGATCAGACCAGGCCTAGGTTATATAGACAGCGGGGACCTAATTACACTCCTAATCTGAGACACTGTGTGAATACGGACCCATACCTTTTGGAAAGTGAGTTCCTCTGGTTCACTGTCTGTTAGGTTGGAAAGGTCAAAAAGGAGCCTGCCGTTTGGTCCAAGGAGAGTTGAATGTGTGTTTGGCTTACATGCTGACCACACCACCGCGTCGTTTGCGCAAGCATTGCAAAATAAATGTACACATACATGTTATTCAATCATTGCCCCCACACTGCTTGCGCGCGTCAGCAAGCATCTGCATAGCCAGGCGCTAAAATGGAACTTAGTTCTATTTGTGACGCTTGTCCACACTCCAGTACAGTTGGTGGTGGTAACGCGCCTTAAAGTTGTTTGCCATCCGCCATATAAAGTCCAAAGAAGAAGAATAAGAAGTCTGAAGGAGGAGAGATTACTGGAAACGAACTTGGTTTACCCTTTTATCTGTGGATTAATTGTCAGAGTAGAGGACCTTGTGCATTTCAGGTAAAATAACAACCCAATGTTTATATCCCAGGACAAGCTAGCAACAGCAAGCTAGCTAGCTAAATCGCCATGAATGTGTCATGTGTTTGGACCTGTCCCCAAATTAATGTAGTTAATATAGTTAGAGTTCATTTTGATATTTCAACCTGTGTGTCCTGATCACGTCTGGTGTGGGTGGACAAAATCAACATGTGCGCGATGACGCACGTGCGCGAGCGGTGTGGTCAGCATGTTAGACGTTGCTGTGTCAGTTATTTCAGCGTTGTCTCAGCATTCGTGTTTCCAAAATGAAGGTAACTTTATCAAAATTCCCAGGTTTTCCAGAAATCCTGGTTAGAGGATCCCCGGAATCCGGAGAACAACAGAAGGAAATCCGTAATCCTCCAACCACGATTTCTGGAAAACCTGGGAATTATGGGAACGTTTTTTTGTCCCTTCTCAGCGTTGTCTCCTGAGGGAGAGCTGGCGTCGGGGGATACAGTAGTCCTCCTGCACCTTGCTGAACGGCCCTTCGCCTGAGCTCAGCCTCTCCTCTCCTCCAATCACAGACTTCCTCCTATCACAGACTCCGGCTGTGCTCCCGCTCCGGGGACGCCCGGCATCCGGTCTGCTGGCCACCTTCCAAACAGCCATTCAAAAAAACAGCATTAGTTCTATGCTTTATGATGACAACAAGGCAGCTGGGAGACTTCATGCTGCAAGTCAGGGTGGTGTTGTGGTCAGGTATCATGCTTTCGGACCCGTATTGATCATGTTTCAAATCAGGAGAACAAGTCAGGCTGGTTTTGGGGATTAGCATCATCGGTGTGGTGGTCGGGATTAGCATCATCGGTGTGATGGTGGGGATTAGCATCATCGGTGTGATGGTGGGGATTAGCATCATCAGCGTGGTGGTGGGGATTAGCATCATCAGCGAGGTGGTGGGGATTAGCATCATCAGCGTGGTGGTGGGGATTAGCATCATCAGCGTGGTGGTGGGGATTAGCATCATCAGCGTGGTGGTGGGGATTAGCATCATCAGTGAGGTGGTGGGGATTAGCATCATCAGTGTGGTGGTGGGGATTAGCATCATCAGTGAGGTGGTGGGGATTAGCATCATCTGTGTGGTATGTTTGATGTCTCACATGCTGGTTTATAGAAGGGTATACAGGAGAGAAGGGATAAAGTGGACATGGAGGTTGGTACTGTACACTGCATGCAGGGTATACAGGAGAGAAGGGATAAAGTGGACATGGAGGTTGGTACTGTACACTGTATGCAGGTAGTACATCAGTGGCGGTCAGTGCCGTTTAAGATGAGGGAGGACATTTTGTTTTTTTCATGAGCATGGCCTTATTTCTATTACAGCATATTGGATGACTCTCATTCATATTCCATTCACCCAGCTCAATGTAACATCGATAGGTTTAGGATACTACATGATACTCTGATTTCCCCTATTCCCATCATGAAGTTGCTACAACCTAGCTAATGAATGAAAGTTTACAACGTAGGTGCACACAGGTCGAGAGAAATTCTTGAGATGACAGTGACACATAGACAGTGACATTCAATACCGCCTTGCACACTCCTGCCTGCATCTAGCTGATCTAGGGTGTAATCATTTGTCCAACATTTGCAAACAAGAGTATGTATTGGACAAATTTTGGTATGTTTATCCACGTTCTGTTCAGTTTACATCCGTTTAAGAAACGTTTTTCAACCGTATTGGTGGAATGAATACACCTCTGATTACGCGGAAACACAGTTCACTTTCATAGCAGCCACGTTGTATTCCTTCTATACACTCTCCTCCTCTCACCTTTTCCCTTAGCATGTGGCCTTGATAAACAACACATCAGCTGTATGTGACCGGGCGAGAAAACCTTTCCAAGCTCAACCATATCATAACCTCTACACACAGCCTATATCGTTGTCACTATATTAGCTAAAGTAACATTATACTCAGCATAGTTAATATAACTAACACGTTAGTAAACCCGCTACAATCATGCAGTAACGTTAGTGTAAGCAGTTACACCGGCCGGCCCCGGTGGCAATAAATTAATAAAACCAAAAGCTTACCTTGACTTAGAAGAGTTCCAGTGTCGTGTTGGAAAGTCAAAGCCAGCTAGCTAACATAACATCCCTCTGTTTGAGCAGGGTGTTTGAGTAGGCTTAACTAGCCAGCTAGCTAACATAACATCCCTCTGTTTGAGCAGGGTGTTTGAGTAGGCTTAACTAGCCAGCTGCATTTGCTAGCTAAGTAAGTGAAACTGAACAAAAGTTGTTATACTTATTGTGTAAGTCTATGGAAGGGGGTGAGAACCATGAAACTCCTAGGTTTTGTATTGAAGTCAATGGACCCAGAGTAGGACAGAAGCTAGCTGTCCTCCGGCTACACCATGGTGCTACCATACAGTACTGTTGAGGCTACTGTAGACTTTATTCGCAAAATAGTGTGTTTTAATCAGTTATTTGGTGACATGGTTATATTTAGTATAGTTTTATCTAAAAATGCATTTTTTTTAAACTTTTTAAATATTTTACAATAAAAATTTTTTTTGAAATTCACTGAGGAGGATGGTCCTCCACCTCCTTCTCTGAGGAGCCTCCACTGGTGTACAGTACAGAGAGGGACATGCAGGTTGCTGGTGTACACTGTAAGCAGGTTAACTACCAAATAACTACAGTACAGAGGGGATTGAGAGCACATGCAGGCTAGTGTTAGGGTCAGGGTTATAGGAGTGCGTTGTGACCTCACCTCTTTGTGGAAGCGGTGTGAGCATTGTAACTCCTGGACTCCTCCTCCTCCTCCGTTACACACGTCTTCATGGCTGTCCGCTTCTCTCTGGAATGGATTACGGTTACATTAGTAATGCCTTTTCCTTATTTAAAACGTTCAATACAGCATCTTATAGCAAATTAGTATGAAAGTATCACTGGGCTTGATATGAGTTATCAAACAATCTCGCATGTTTTTTTTATTGATCATCACTGATAAAACAACAGCAGCAGCATCATTGATGGAACAGTGCCCAGACATTGATGGAACAGTGCCCAGTCATTGATGGAACAGTGCCCAGACATTGATGGAACAGTGCCCAGTCATTGATGGAACAGCGCCCAGTCATTGATGGAACGGCTGTTGAATGGAGTAGACAAAGGCGGAGTGTGGATAGTGCTCATCATGAAATTTAATGGAAAATGAGAACACTTTACAACTAAACAAAAGACAACAGCCAAACAGTTCTGTCAGGTAACAAATGACTAAACAGAAAATAACCACCCACAAAACCCAAAGGCAAACAGGCTGCCGAAGTATGGCTCCCAATCAGCAACAACGATATACAGCTGTCACTGATTGAGAGCCATACCCGGCTGAAACAAAGAAATACCAAACATAGAAAAAAGGACATAGAATGCCCACCCCAACTCACCCTCTGACCAACCAAAATAGAGACATAAAAGGATCTCTAAGGTCAGGGCATGACACATTGATGGAACAGTGCCCAGACATTGATGGTTAACACAGGCTATTTGCCACCGGTCCATCTATATTAATCCATATACATTATAGTTATATCCCTCTACTGTCTCTGTACCTACCGTGGACATGACCTTCTTGTTGTGGAGCCTCAGTCTCCTATTGAAGGACTCGGCCAGCTCCGGGATGGTGGTGATGCGCTTCTCTGGGAGGGCTGATTTGACCCTGTTGTTTCCGTCGGAGGACGCACGGCGAGCTCGGGGGTGGCTTCTTACCTCTGACCCCTTCTCCTCCAGGGGTTTCATGTGGACGGGCGTAGGCGCCATAGTGTCGGCGGCTGCTGCATGGAGACAACTCAGCTGCATGGCATTTAGTTGGGACTGAGGAGAGCAGAGAAGGGTCAGGGTTTGGCTGCTTATGTCAGACAGTTGGTTCAATGTCACTTTGCTTCCTGGGTCAGTCATTGTGCACAGGGATACAGTTAGGGTTAGTTCTTGTACACAGTTTGTTTATACCCTGAATATAAAACACGTGTCAATATTAACATTGACTCTTCATTCTCTAATACTGTTGTTAATCTAGTCCACTGTCTAAAAAACGACCTCCCATTGCATTTCACAATGGATTCATGTTCAGTAATATTGATTTCCCGTCAACCAGTTGATTACCTCAGGGTGTTGACAACATGTGTGAGTGACGTACAGTTAGGAATATATCTACTGTTCCCTGAAGGAGGGAACGTGGTATAACATACTATGGGGAGTCAACAACCAATCCTATTCAACTGGTTATAATATAATATATAATATTTCCTCAATTCAGTACCGCCCTTCAGCCTAAACCACCTGATGGCGGCAAAATATCTTATACCTCATTCCCTCCTTCGGGAAACAGTAGTTATATTCATAACTGTACGTTCCCTTTCACTCGGGTCACTCAGTATAACATACCTTGGGACATACAATTACACTCCTAGGAGGCCCACAGCACCCAAGCACACACAGGTTCCACCGGCTCCAAACTGTCAGAGACCCATATAGGTAACCAGAACCTGCTACAATTACATTTTTACATTTTAGTCATATAGCAGACGCTCTTATCCAGAGCAACTTACAGTAGTGAATGCATACATTTCATTTCATGCACTTTTTTATTTATTTTTTTATTTATTTTTTGTACTGGCCCCCTGTGGGAATTGAACCCAGAACCCTGGCGTTGCACACACCATGCTGGCGATGCAAACACCATGCTCTACCAACTGAGCCACAGGGAAGCAGTGCTACAACTTGGCTATGCGCAGTGACTGCCCAAGTCCTTAGACCCCACGGTTCCAAGAACAATACTTGGCCTTGCTAGCCTGAAATGTCAGAACTCATAAAAGGAACTGCAAGTCCCAAACAACAAAACACCTGAGGTGACTTGATGAAGCAACACACGTGCACTGCATAGCATCGACCAGAGTTATGAACCACAGCAACGAGGCGCAAACTCACAGGGAAACGGTGGTAACCAGGGCAAAATGCTTCCAAGTCAAATCAAATCAAACTTTATTTGTCACATGCGCCGAATACAAGTGTAGACCTTACCGTGAAGTGCATACTTACAAGCCCTTAACCCACAGTGCAGTTCAAAAAGAGTTAAGAAATTATTTACCAAATAAACTACAGTAAAAAATTACAAAAAGTAACATAGCAATAACGAGGCTATATACAGGGGGTACCTGTACCGAGTCAGTGTGCGAGGTTACAGGTTAGAGGTAATTTGTACATGTAGGTAGGGGTAAAGTGACTATGCATAGATAATAAACAGCGAGTAGCAGCAGTGTACAAAACAAATGGAGGGGGGTCAATGTAAATAGTCCGGTGGCCATTTGATTAATTGTTCAGCAGTCCTATGGCTTGAGGGTAGAGGCTATTAAGGAGCCTTTTGGTCCTAGACTTGGCACTCCGGCATCGCTTGCCGTGCGGTAGCAGAGAAAACAGTCTATGACTTGGGTGACAGAGTCCCTGACAATTTTATGGGCTTTCCTCTGTGACGACCCTCCCACTCTGTCTGCCGTATTCTTTCTCTTTGCTCTTGTTTTCCTTATTAGGATGTTGGCGGGCAGAGCTGGGAGGGTCATCAGCAACATGGAACACACCTGGGCCCGGGTGTGTCCCAGGATAAATGCACCACTTCCCCATTCATTGAGGAGACTCTCTCCATGCAGACACACTTACAGATTTTGGTTGTGGCCGTTTGTTTGCTTTGGCACCTTTCAACATCCCTCATTATCACATTTATGCACGCAAACACTCACTTACACTACTGATTACTGACTACACACATCATTGTTAATTGTATTTAGTTTACTTAATAAGTTAATAAATATATTTTGTTATTCCTTATCTCCACGTTGTCTCCCTTTTTGTTACGAACTCTGAGCCGGTTCGTGAAACCTCTGACACCACCTGGTATATAGGTCCTGGATGGAAGGAAGCTTGGTGATGTACTGAGCCGTTCGCACTACCCTCTGTAGCGCCTTACTGTCAAATGCCGAGCAGTTGCCATACCAGGCGGTGATGCAACAGGTCAGGATGCTCTCAATGGAGCAGCTGTAGAACTTTTTGAGGATCTGAGGACCCATGCCAAATCTTTTCAGTCTCCCGAGGGGGAAACGGTGTTGTCGTGCCCTCTTCACGATTGTCTTGGTGTGCTTGGACCATGTTAGTTTGTTGGTGATGTGGACACCAAGGAACTTGAAGCTCTCAACCTGCTCCAGTACAGCCCCGTCGATGTGAATGGGGGCTTGTTTGGCCTGCCTTTTCAGGTGGTCCACAATCAGCTCCTTTGTCTTGCTCACATTGAGGGAGAGGTTGTTGGCCTGGCACCACACTGCCAGTGCTCTGACCTCCTCCCTATAGGCTGTATCATCATTGACGGTGATCAGGCCTACCACTTTTGTATCGTCAGCAAACTTAATGAAGATGTTGGCATCGTGTTTGGCTACGTAGTTGTGGGTGAACAGGGAGTACAGGAGGGGACTAAGTACACCACCCTGAGGGACCGCAGTGTTGAGGATCAGCGTGGCAGACGGGTTGTTGCCTAACCTTACCACCTGGGGGCAGCCTGTCAAGAAGTCCAGGATCCAGTTGCAGAGGGAGGTGTTTAGTCCCAGAGTCCTTAGCTTAGTGATGAGCTTCGTGGGCACTATGGTGTTGAACACTGAGCTGTAGTCAAAGAACAGCGTTCTCACATAGGTGTTCCTTTTGTCCGGGTGTGAAAGGGCAGTGTGGAGTGCGCTTGTGATTGCGTCATCTGTGGATCTGTTGGGGCGGTATGTGAAATGGAGTGGGTCTAGGGTATTTGGGAGGATGCTGTTGTGAGCAATGACCAGCCTTTCAAAGCACTTCATGGCTACCGACGTCAGTGCTATGGGGCGGTAATCATTTTCGGCAGGTTACCTTTGTTTTCTTGGGCACAGGGACTATGGTGGTCTGCTTGAAACATGTAAGTACTACAGACTCAGTCAGGGAGAGGTAAAAATGTCAGTGAAAACACTTGCCAGTTGGTCCACGCATGCTTTGAGTACACGTCCTGGTAATCCGTCTGGCCCCGTGGCTTTGTGAATGTTGACCTGTTCAAAGGGCTTGCTCACATTGGCTACTGAGAGCGTTATCACACAGTCATCCAGAACAGCTGGTGCTCTGATGTATGCTTCAGTGTTGCTTGCCTCGAAGTGATTATAAAAAGGTACTTAGCTCGTCTAGTAGATCCGTAATAGTTGTCAAGCCCTGCCACCTCCGACGAGCATCAGAGCCGGTGTATCAGAGGATTCAATCTTAATCCTGTATTTATGCTTTGCTTGTTTGATGGTTTGCCTGAGGGTATAGCGGGATTTCTCATAAGTGTCCGGATTAGTGTCCCGCTCTTTGAAAGTAGCAGCTCTACCCATTAGCTCGATGCGGATGTTGCCTGTAATCCATGGCTTCTGGTTGGGATATGTAAGTACGTTCACTGTGGGGACGACTGAGGTGGTATACTCCTCAATGCCATTGGATGAATCCCGGAACATATTCCAGTCTGTGCAGCAAAACAGTCCTGTAGCATAGCATCCGCGTCATCTGACCACTTCCGTATTGAGCGAGTCACCGGTAATTCCTGCTTTAGTTTTTGCTTGTAAGCAGCAATCAGGAGGATAGAATTATGGTCAGATTTTCCAAACGGAGGGCAAGGGAGAGATTTGCATGTGTCTCTGTGTGTGGAGTAAAGGTGGTCTAGTTTTTTTTCCCCCTCTGGTTGCACATGTGACATGCTGGTAAAAATGTAGTAAAAAATTCAGGACCTAATTAAGTAATTAATTTTGGCTGAATTAAAATCCCCGGCCACTAGGAGCGCCACTTCTGGATGAGCATTTTCTTGTTTGCGTATGGCCTTATAGAGTTGGTTGAGTGCGGTCTTAGTGCCAGCATCAGTCTGTGGTGGTAAATAGACGGCTACGAATAATATAGATGAGAACTCTTTTGGTAGATAGTGTGGTCTACAGCTTATCATAAGGTACTCTACCTCAGGCGAGCAATACCTCGAGACTTCTTTAACCTCTCTAGGGCAGGTGGCACCAAATCGTCCCACCTACGTAACAGCCAGTTGAATCCTGTGGCGCGATTTTCAAATACCTTAGAAATGCTATTACTTCAATTTCTCAAACATATTACTATTTTACAGCTATTTAAAGACAAGACTCTCGTTAATCTAACCACACTGTCCGATTTCAAAAAGGCTTTACAACAAAAGCAAAACATTAGATTATGTCAGCAGAGTACCCAGCCAGAAATAATCAGACACCCATTTTTCAAGCTAGCATATAATGTCACAAAAACCCAGAAGACAGCTAAATGCAGCACTAACCTTTGATGATTTTCATCAGATGACACACCTAGGACATTATGTTATACAATACATGCATGTTTTGTTCAATCAAGTTCATATTTATATCAAAAACCAGCTTTTTACATTAGCATGTGACGTTCAGAACTAGCATACCCCCCGCAAACTTCCGGCGAATTTACTAACAATTTACTAAATTACTCACGATAAACGTTCACAAGAAGCATAACAATTATTTTAAGAATTATAGATACAGAACTCCTCTATGCATTCGATATGTCCGATTTTAAAATAGCTTTTTGGTGAAAGCACATTTTGCAATATTCTAAGTAGATAGCCCGGCATCACAGGGCTAGCTATTTAGACACCCACCAAGTTTAGCCTTCACCAAACTCCGATTTACTATTAGAAAAGTTTGATTACCTTTCCTGTTCTTCGTCAGAATGCACTCCCAGGACTTCTACTTCAATAACAAATGTAGGTTTGGTCCAAAATAATCCATAGTTATGTTCCAACAGCGGCGTTTTGTTCGTGCGTTCAAGACACTATCCCAATGGTAAATAAGGGTCATGCGCACGGCGCATTTCATGACAAAAGATTTCTAAATATTTCATTACCGTACTTCGAAGCATGTCAACCGCTGTTTAAAATCAATTTTTATGCAATTTTTCTCGTAAAAAAGCGATAATATTCCAACCGGGAATCTGCAATTAGGTAAACAGCCGAAAGAAAATACAGCACGGGGTCGACTCGGGCACGCGCCTAATTCCTTTGTCCTCTTATCGGCCACTTGGCAAAGGCGATAATGTGTTTCAGCCTGGGGCTGCCTCGATATCGTTCAGCTTTTTCCCGGGCTCTGAGAGCCTATGGAAGCCTATGGAAGTGTCACGTTACAGCTAAGATCCCCACTCTTCAATAAACAGAGACAAGAAGAACGACTCCTTGTCAGACAGGCCACTTCCTGCATGAAACTTTCTCAAGTTTTTGCCTGCCATATGAGTTCTGTTATACTCACAGACACCATTCAAACAGTTTTAGAAACTTTAGGGTGTTTTCTATCCAAAGCCAATAATTATATGCATATTCTAGTTACTGGGCAGGAGTAGTAACCAGGAGTAGTAACCAGGAGTAGTAAATCGGGTACGTTTTTTATCCGGCCGTGTAAATACTGCCCCTTAGCCCTAACAGGTTAAAAACCAAGCGTCCCACCCCTGGTACACCCTATCAACAACAGGTGAAATATCAAGAGCGCCAAATTTGAAAACAATTAAATGTCATAATTCAAATTTCTCAAACATACAACTATCTTACACCCTTTGAAAGATAAACATCTCCTTAATCTAACCACGTTGTCCGATTTCAAAAAGGCTTTACGGCGAAAGCATAAAGTTAGATTATGTTAGGAGAGTACATTGACAATAGCTGTGTGTAATGTTTTGTCAATTCAAAGACAGGCGTCGCCAAAAGCAGAAACAGCTAAAATTATGCACTAACCTTTGACAATCTCCATCAGATGACACTCCTAGGACATTATGTTAGACAATACATGCATTTTTAGTTCTATCAAGTTCTTATTTATATCCAAAAACAGCGTTTTACTATGGCGTTGATGTTCAGGAAATCGTTTCCCTCCAATAACCGCCAGTCAAATCAGCACAACAAATTAAATAATTACTATTCGAAAACATTGGTAAAATATTATATTGTCATTCAAAGAATTATAGATTTACATCTCTTGAACGCAACCGGATTGCCAGATTTAAAAATAACCTTACTGGGAAATCACACTTTGCAATAATCTGAGCACTGCGCCCAGAAAAATACGCTTTGCGATACAGACTAACCGCCATGTTGGAGAGATCTAAAATCGAAAATACTATGTAAATAATCCATTACCTTTGATTCTCTTCATCAGATGTCACTTCCAGGAATCCCAGGTCCATAACGAATGTAGTTTTGTTCGAAAAAGCTCATAATTTATGTCCAAAAAGCTCCGTGTTGTTAGCACATGATCTATGCCCGCCGGACTTCACTTCACGAACGAGGGGGGAAAAAATATTTACGTTCGTTCAAACATGTCAAACGTTGTATAGCATAAATCATTAGTGCCTTTTTTAACCAGAACATGAATAATATTCAAGGCGGACGATTGCATTCTCTTTTAAAACGTATTGGAACGAGAGTACCCAACATGAACTCGCGCGCCAGAGTCTAATCGGCCACCACCGTTCCAAGGCTCTTGTTCGGTCAGATCTCACAGTATAAGACTCAAAACACTTTGTAAAGACTGGTGACATCTAGTGGAAGCCATAGGAAGTGCTCAACGATTAATAAGCCCCTGTGTGTTTCAATGGCATAGGCTTAAAGGTAATTCAACACATCAGGTATCCACTTCCTGTCAGAATTTGTCTCAGGGTTTTGACTGCCATATGAGTTCTGTTATACTTACAAACACCATTCAAACAGTTTTAGAAAATTCAGAGTGTTTTCTATCCAAACCTGAACAATAATATGCATATTCTAGCTTCTGAGTTGGTGTAGGAGGCAGTTAAAAATGGGCACATATTTTTTTCAAAATTCTCAATACTGCCCCCTAGCCCTAAGAAGTTTTAAGGAGTTCGACGAGAAGGATATACTGCTTTCCCGGGAACAGGCCCAGATCCATGTCATTTGCATGAAGAAAAGATGGAGAAAAAGGGGAAGGAGGACGGGCTGCCTTCTGAGAACTCGTAGGCGAGCGAGTAAACTCCCATTATCATCCGTTCTATTGGTTCCCCTGCAAACATTGGAAAATAAAATTGATGACCTACGATTAAGATTGTCCTAACAACGGGACATTAAAAACTAATATCTTATGTTTCACAAAGTCGTGGCTGAACGACAACACGGATAATATAGAGCTGGCTGGAACAGAGAAGCTATGTCTGGTAAGACGAGGGGTGGGGGTGTGTCTATTTGTCAATAATAGCTGGTGCACTACGTCTAATATTAAAGGAAAACGCGTCTTCCAGTTCGAGGTGAGTAATCGCTGTTCTGATGTCCAGAAGTAATTTTTGGTCATAAGAGATGGTAGCAGCAACAATATGTACAAAATAAGTTACAAACAACGCAAAAAAAACATCAAAATATCAGAGTTGGTTAGGAGCATGTAAAACGTCAGCCACCCTCTTGGGCGCCATCATAGACCCGTTCCAATAAGGCTCACAGAGAGACCCAAGGAGTCTGGAATGCCAGAACTCACACAAGGAACCGCAAGTCCAAAACAACAGGGCACCTGCTTTACATCTGCGCCTCATCAGTAAACCATGGCAGCCCAAGGCTCAAACCCACAGGAAAATTGTGGTAACCCGGATAAATGCGCCACCTGCTCGCTGCCTGACACCCACCTGACACCCACCTGACAGCCATATGAACACTATGAGAGGAGTTGGGAGCAGTTACATCCAAGTGATAAAACCTCACGAAGGTATGTGGGGAACCCCAACTCGCTGCAGCACAGATATCACCAATTGTCAAATCAAATCACATGTTATTTGTCACATGTGCCGAATACAACGTGTAGACCTTACAGTGAAATGCTTACTTACAAGCCCTTAACCAACAAAAATAAATTCAAATATAACTGTTACGTTCCCCAGTTTCTGTGTTGTGGGTTTGTGTTCATGTATGTGTGTACTTCAGAAAATGGCTTCTTGGATTCCCCCAAGCAGCTGATTGGTCGGCCCCATTGCAGATTGGAGCTCTGATCCCGCCCTCTCGTTAGGGGAAACAGCTGTCGGCAATTACAAACTTCTGCAGCTTGAAAAGCCAGTGTTCCTTTGTTAGGAAACAGAGCTTCTTTGTTTGGCCTGTGTTTCGTGTTGGTCTGTAAGTTGTTGTAAAGTATTTTGTAGCCGGTCCTGCAGAGGTATGTGTATGTCATAGGACTTATTGTTTTTGGTTTATTTGAAATGTTCACAGAGTTTAGTGACTTACTCTGTTTCATTTGTTCCCAGGGGGGAAGGGGAAGGCACCTTGGGAGTGCTTAGGCAAGAGGCCTGCGGGCATACATATACCCATAGTATGTACTCTGTCTATGCACACTAGGTAAGACCTGGACGGACCACCCCCTGTATTTTGGTTAGCGCGCCAGGTGGCGTGAAGGTTAGGTAAGTAGTGGGTGGGTGGGTGGGTAGGAAAGGTAGGAGAGGGGGCTCTTTTAACTTTGACTTTCTTTGGTTCCGTCCAGCCACTTTTCCTCAAATTACCGTGTGAAGGAAATAAATTCTCTGTTAAAGGTAATATTCTCTGCCTCTGTCATCCTTACCCGCACCTACAGTCACATCTCTTTCACTCCACGGGGAGTTGTGTAGCAGGGTGTTACGTTCCCTCCAAGAGGTGTGCATAATAATAATAATAATTAAGGAACAACAAATAACAGTAGTGAGGCTATATACACGGGATTCCGGTACAGAGGGTTCCGATACAGAGTCAATGTGCGGGGGCACCAATTAGCCGAGACAATTGAGGTAATATGTACAAGTAGGTAGAGGTAAAGTGACTATGCATGGATAATAAACAGAGAGTAGCAGCAGTGTAAAATAGGGGGTGGGGTGGGAACAACGCAAATAGTCCGGGTAGCCATTTGATTAGATGTTCAGGAGTCTTATGGCTTGGGGGGTAGAAGCTGTTTAGAAGCCTCTTGGACCTAGACTTGGCGCCCCGGTACCGCTTGCCGTGCGGTAGCAGAGAGAACAGTCTATGACTACATATTCGTCGCCAGACCCACTGGCTCCAGGTCATCTATAAGTCTTGCTAGGTAAAGCTCCACCTTATCTCAGCTCCCTGGTCACGATAACAACACCCACCCGTAGCACGAGCTACAGCAGGTATATCTCAATTGTCATCCCCAAAGCCAACACCTCATTTGGCCGCCTTTCCTTCCAGTTCTCTGCTGCCAATGACTGGAACGAATTGCAAAAATCGCTGAAGCTGGAGACTTATATTTCCCTCACTAACTTTAAACATCAGCTATCTGAGCAGCTAACCGATCGCTACAGCTGTACACAGCCCGTCTGTAAATAGCCCACCCAATCTACCTACCTCATCCCCATATTATTTTTATTTACTTTTATCTCTAGTTGCACATCATCTGCTCATCTATAACTCCAGTGTTAATCTGCTAAATTGTAATTACTTTGCTACTATGGCCTATTTATTAAATGACCTCCTGACGCCATTTGCACACACTATATAGACTTTCTTTTTTTCTATTGTGTTACTGACTGTACCCTTATTTATTCCATGTCTAACTCTGCGTTGTGGTTTGTGTCGCACTGCTTTGCTTTATCTTGGCCAGGTCGCAGTTGTAAATGAGAACTTGTTCTCAACTAGCTTACCTGGTTAAATAAAGGTGAAATATATATTTTTTAAATAAGCGCAAACCAGATAGGATGGCGTATCGCTGCAGAATGCTGTGGTAGCCATGCTGGTTAAGTGTGCCTTGAATTCCAAATAAATCACAGACAGTGTCACCAGCAAAGCACCATCACACCACCTCCATGCTTCACGGTGGGAACCACACATGTGGAGATCATCCTTTCACTTCCTCTGCGTCTCACAAAGACACTTGTCTGTCACTTGAACTCTGTGAAACATTTATTTGGGCTGCACTCTGAGGTGCAGTTAACTCTAATGAACTTATCCTCTGCAGCAGAGGTAACTCTGGGTCTTCCTTTCCTGTGGCGGTCGTTATGAGAGCCAGTTTCATCAGAGCGCTTGATGGTTTTTGCGACTGCACTTGAAGAAACTTTCAAAGTTCTTGAAATTTCCCGAATTGACTGACCTTCATCTCTTAAAGTAACAATGGACTATTGTTTCTATTTGTATATTTGAGCTGTTCTTGCCATAATATGGACTTGGTCTTTTACCAAATAGGACTATTGTCACGTCCTGACCAGTAAAGGGGTTATTTGTTATATTAGTTTCGTCAGGACGACTCTTTTCTCTGTATACATCAATGATGTTGCTCTTGCTGCTGGTGATTCTCTGATCCACCTCTACGCAGACGACACCATTCTGTATACATCTGGCCCCTCGTTGGACACTGTGTTAACTAACCTCCAGATGAGTTTCAATGCCATACAACTCTCCTTCCATGGCCTCCAACTGCTCCTAAATACAAGTAAAACTAAATGCATGCTCTTCAACCGATCGCTGCCTGCACCTGCCCGCCTGTCCAGCATCACTACTCTGGACGGTTCTGACTTCCTATTTCGCAACAAAGCATCCTTCACTCATGCTGCCAAACATACCCTCGTAAAACTGACCATCCTACTGATCCTCGACTTCGGCGATGTCATCTATAAAATAGCCTCCAATACCCTACTCAACAAACTGGATGCAGTCTATCACAGTGCCATCCGTTTTGTCACCAAAGCCCCATATACTACCCACCACTGCGACCTGTACGCTCTCGTTGACTGGCCTTCGCTTCATAATCGTCGCCAAACCCACTGACTCCAGGTCATCTACAAGACCCTGCTAGGTAAAGTCCCCCCTTATCTCCACTCACTGGTCACCATAGCAGCACCCACCTGTAGCACGCGCTCCAGCAGGTATATCTCTCTGGTCACCCCCAAAGCCAATTCCTCATTTGGCCGTGTCTCCTTCCAGTTCTCTGCTGCCAATGACTGGAACGAACTACAAAAATCTCTGAAACTGGAAACACATATCTCCCTCACTAGCTTTAAGCACCAGCTGTCAGAGCAGCTCCCAGATCACTGCACCTGTACATAGCCCATCTATAATTTAGCCCAAACAACTACCTCTTCCCCTGCTGTATTTATTTATTTTATTTATTTTGCTCCTTTGCACCCCATTATTTCTATTTCTACTTTGCACTTTCTTCTACTAATCTACCATTCCAGTGTTTTACTTGCTATATTGTATTTACCTCGCCACCATGGCCTTCTTTTGCCTTTACCTCATCTCACCTCATTTGCTCACATTGTACATCAACGTATTTTTCTACTGTATTATTGACTGTATGTTTGTTTTACTCCATGTGTAACTCTGTGTTGTTGTATGTTGTCGAACTGCTTTGCTTTATCTTGGCCAGGTCGCAATTGTAAATGAGAACTTGTTCTCAACTTGCCTACCTGGTTAAATAAAGGTGAAATAAAATAAAATAATAAATAAAAAGGACGTGGCAGGGGGTATTTGTTTAGAGTGTTTCGGGGTTTGTTGGGCTATGTGTTTTTGTAGGGGGGTGTTTTTTTATTGTGTTCCGTGGTTTTGGTTAATGTTCTATGTTAGTATATTTCTATGTTCTAGTCTAGTCTTTTTAGTTCTATGTTTAGTTTATTGATTTGGCCTCCAATTGTAGGCAGCTGTTCCTCGTTGCCTCTCATTGAAGGTCCTATATATAGGGGTGTTTTGGTAATGGGAATTGTGGGTAGTTATTTCCTGTTTAGTGTATGTTGCACCTGACGGGACTGTTTAGTGTCGTTCATTCGTTTTTGTATACGTTTTTCTTTTGTTTTTCCTTCTTTTATAATAAATAAGAAGATGAGTAACACTTTCCCGCTGCACCATTCTGTATGACGGCCGTTACAGCTATCTTCTGTATACCACCCCTACCTTGTCACAACAGAACTGATTGGCTCAAACACATTAAGAAGGAAAGAAATTCCACAAATTAACTTTTAACAAGGCACACCTGTTAATTGAAATGCATTGCTGGTGACTACCTGATGAAGCTGGTTGAGAGAATGCAAAGTGTGTGCAAAGCTGTCATCAAGGCAAAAGGTGGCTACTTTGAAGAATCTCAAATATAAAATATATTTTGATTTGTTTAACAATTTTTGGGTTACTAACTGATTTCATGTGTTATTTCATAGTTTTGATGTCTTCACTATTATTCTACAATGTAGAAAATAGTAAAAATGCAGAAAAACCTTTGAACGGGCAGCCATCAACATCATAAAGCCTTGCACATCCTGTTCTTTGTCAGAATAAACTACAAATCAACTGGCTGACTTTCTTTAATAAACAACACACGAGAGAGTAACGACAACATCTGTTACATATGTGTGCCGTGCATGGGTGATATTGTGCGTGCATGTTTGAGTGTGTGTATGTGTTTGTGTGATGCAGAGTTGAAATAGGGCACTAACTGATAAACGGTCATAACCTCTAATCAAACACTCTATAACAGTATTCTGATGTCAGTCATTCTGCTTGTCACGTGATCTAATTTCCCCTTCAGTTTACACACTGATTTTAGGACACCTGCATACTGTTCCAGTAAACATTTTGTGGAGCACAAACTGACACATATTCAGAATGTGGTAGATACAGTATTTCCATTCAGCCTGGGGTTATGGTGTATTATAACGATATACTGTACATCCTCTATTTTTCAGTCATCGTCCATAGCAGGGGCTTTTATCCATTAGATGAAACTGTTACAGTACAATCAACCCAATAATCAATTCATACTCAGAACATTATAGTTGCACCAATCCTGGACCATTTAGAAATTGAGCCCAGACAACGTCAGGGAAACACGGTCTCCTTTTAATCTGTCTCTCTCCTAGTCACCCCTCAACACCATGTCTCTCTCCTAGTCTCCCCTCAACACCAGCCTTCAACACAGTTCCACCCTACAGCCAGCTAGTCACCCCCAGCCCTCAACACAGTTCCACCCTACAGCCAGCTAGTCACCCCCAGCCTTCAACACAGTTCCACCCTACAGCCAGCTAGTCACCCCCAGCCCTCAACACAGTTCCACCCTACAGCCAGCTAGTCACTCCCAGCCCTCAACACAGTTCCAACCTACAGCCAGCTAGTCACTCCCAGCCCTCAACACAGTTCCACCCTACAGCCAGCTAGTCACCCCCAGCCCTCAACACAGTTCCAACCTACAGCCAGCTAGTCACTCCCAGCCCTCAACACAGTTCCACCCTACAGCCAGCTAGTCACCCCCAGCCCTCAACACAGTTCCACCCTACAGCCAGCTAGTCACCCCCAGCCCTCAACACAGTTCCACCCTACAGCCAGCTAGTCACCCCCAGCCCTCAACACAGTTCCACCCTACAGCCAGCTAGTCACCCCCAGCCCTCAACACAGTTCCACCCTACAGCCAGCTAGTCACCCCCAGCCCTCAACACAGTTCCAACCTACAGCCAGCTAGTCACCCCCAGCCCTCAACACAGTTCCACCCTACAGCCAGCTAGTCACCCCCAGCCTTCAACACAGTTCCACCCTACAGCCAGCTAGTCACTCCCAGCCTTCAACACAGTTCCACCCTACAGCCAGCTAGTCACTCCCAGCCTTCAACACAGTTCCACCCTACAGCCAGCTAGTCACCCCCAGCCCTCAACACAGTTCCACCCTACAGCCAGCTAGTCACCCCCAGCCCTCAACACAGTTCCACCCTACAGCCAGCTAGTCACCCCCAGCCTTCAACACAGTTCCACCCTACAGCCAGCTAGTCACCCCCAGCCCTCAACACAGTTCCACCCTACAGCCAGCTAGTCACTCCCAGCCCTCCCTCCACAGGCAGCCAAATAGTGCCCGACCCAGGTCCTTACCATACAGGGGAGCGAGGCTCGGCGGACAGTCTGTGACCGTGCTGGTCTCCTGAAGCTGCGTTTTCTCTCTGAAGTTCTGTTGCCTCCCTCTCCAGCTCCATGACCCCAGTAGCTGCTCATCCAGTTGGTGAAGTTCCCATCATCATCCTCGTCTTCGTTGGAGAAGGCCGGGAGCAGCCTCAGAGCCATTGTGGCAGGCAGCTGGCAGGTGGGGAGCAAAATAAGAAAAGAGAGGTTATCCTTCTCTTAGTTGGTCCTGGTCTGGCCGGATGGTTCTGGGCTCTGGGATCTGGGCTCTGGGCCGTGTCAGGCTCCTGGTCTGGTCGGATGGTGCTGGGCTCTGGGCCGTGTCAGGCTCCTGGTCTGGTCAGATGGTGCTGGGCTCTGGGCTCTGGGCCGTGTCAGGCTCCTGGTCTGGTCGGATGGTGCTGGGCTCTGGGATCAGGGCTCTGGGCCGTGTCAGGCTCCTGGTCTGGTCAGATGGTGCTGGGCTCTGGGCCGTGGCAGGCTCCTGGTCTGGTTGGATGGTGCTGGGCTCTGGGTCGTGACAGGCTCCTGGTCTGGTCAGATGGTGCTGGGCTCTGGGCTCTGGGCCGTGGCAGGCTCCTGGTCTGGTCGGATGGTGCTGGGCTCTGGGCCGTGTCAGGCTCCTGGTCTGGTCAGATGGTGCTGGGCTCTGGGCTCTGGGCCGTGGCAGGCTCCTGGTCTGGTTGGTGCTGGGCTCTGGGCCGTGGCAGGCTCCTGGTCTGGTCAGATGGTGCTGGGTTCTGGGCTCTGGGCTATGGCAGGCTCCTGGTTGAGGTTGCTCTCTGCTGTGTGCTTTGTGCTCCCAATCTGAAAGTCTACTGATCTGGGCTGTCTCTCAGTTCAGACTGTTCTGCGCCGTGCAACGTGCTCCCAAACTGCCCGTCTATCGACTACTACACTGATCAGACCTCCCAACACATTGTCCCAGAAACCAGAGGTAAAGTTACTCAACTTCCATCCCAACAGTCCTCTAACCCTCGTCAGTGTAGTTCGGTATTCTCAGCTAAGACAAAAATTAAACACACACAGCTTTCACCCCATGTCTTTAAACCAGTGAATCCTCTGTAAGCTATTTAGCCTCGCTGTGGAAGAGTGAGAGGGAGGGAGGGAGGAGGGAGCGTTGGGTGGTGCTGCTTTGAATCTTTCCATTACAGACCCAGGCCCTGAGGGGTGGACTGCCCAGAAACTCCAATTTTCCCATACTTTCCACTGGCTGGGCTCATCAAACCAAACCTGTCAATAGTTATGGAGCGCAGGCTACTCTGTCTCCCCTGTGCTGTTGTTGTGCTGGTGGCCTGGGGCGGGTGGAATACAGGTCAGGGTGGGAGCGGCAGTAGAAGGGCAGTAGGGGGATTATTGCTAGGGTAATGACTCAATATTTCTTATTTACAAAACTTAAGGTTACTTGCATTTATTTTTATTTAATTTAACCTTTATTTAACTTGGCAAGTCAGTTAAGAACAAATTCTTATTTACAATGACGGCCTACACCGGACGACGCTGGGCCAATTGTGCGCCACCCTGTGGGACTCCTAATCATGGCTAGATGTGATACAGCCTGGATTCAAACCAGGGAATGTAGTGACACCTCTTGCACTGAAAGGCAGTGTCTTACACCGCTGCGCCACTCGGGAGCCCTAACCCCAGTTCTCTGATAATATGAGTGAGATATATCACATGTGCGAATAGCTAGGACCGCCTACTCTCATAAGAACCAATCAAAAGAGTCTGTTGGAGACAGATAAGTAGAGTAGCGAATGAGGTGAGACCCTCACTTCCATAAATGGATCCACTCTCCTCCCTTCTGGTTATTCTCACGCATGCTTCTCTTCCTTACACTCTTGCGAGTAGGGGAATGCGGTGATACATCTCACTCATAATATCAGAGAACCGGGGTTACGCAAGTAACCTGAAGTTCTCTTTCCAATGCTTACTTCAATGTATCACGTGTGGGGATATGGCTGACTCCTGTATCGCAGGAAACCTGCCCTCTGAAACCAGGGCAGGGCAGGCCAGGGCAGGGTAGGTTGTCCTGGCAGGGCAGGGCAGGGCAGGACATCCTGGCAGGCCAGGGCAGGGCAGGATGTCCTGGCAGGCCAGGCCAGGTCAGGGTAGGATGTCCTGGCAGGCCAGGGCTGGGCAGGCCAGGGCAGGGCAGGGTAGGGTGTCCTGGCAGGCCAGGGCAGGGTAGAACATCCTGGCAGGCCAGGGCAGGGCAGGAGGTCCTGGCAGGCCAGGGCAGGGCAGGCCAGGGCAGGGCAGGGTAGGTTGTCCTAGCAGGCCAGGGCAGGGTAGGGCAGGATGTCCTGGCAGGCCAGGGCAGGGCAGGCCAGGGCAGGGCAGGGCAGGATGTCCTGGCAGGCCAGGGCAGGGCAGGGCAGGACGTCCTGGCAGGCCAGGGCAGGGTAGGATGTCCTGGCAGGGCAGGCCAGGGCAGGGTAGGTTGTCCTGGCAGGGCAGGGCAGGGTAGGACATCCTGGCAGGCCAGGGCAGGGCAGGGCATGATGTCCTGGCAGGCCAGGCCAGGCCAGGGTAGGATGTCCTGGCAGGCCAGGGCAGGCCAGGGCAGGGCAGGGTAGGTTGTCCTGGCAGGCCAGGGCAGGGCAGACCAGGGCAGGGCAGGATGTCCTGGCAGGCCAGGGCAGGGCAGGCAAGGGCAGGGCAGGGCAGGACGTCCTGGCAGGGCAGGGTAGGGCAGGGTAGGTTGTCCTGGCAGGCCAGGCCAGGGCAGGGCAGGGCAGGACCTGATGATTTACAGATAATAACGGTTAGTCGTAGGCCCATTGTATTATGGGATTGCGCGGTCTTTTAGGGTGAATTCTTGCACAAGACCTTATCCAGAATCAACGATTAAAATGTTTCAGTGCATTCAGGCAATTTACTGCTTTTAAGTCTCACTTACAGTGACCACAAGGGATATCAAAGATCTATGAAAAGTGCTCAATTTCAACCAGTAGACAACATTTTGATTTGCTCAATAGACATTTGTCAGTTCAGATGTTTACATTTGACTGAATGTATTTCTCTTTTCAAGGATCATTTGCAAGAAGGCAGAGAAATGAGGTGACCTTTAATGGGATGTGAAAATCTACATTTGCGTCTCATATATCCAGAACACAAAAACAGCTCAGTCAAACATGCATACAGTGTAACGGTTGTCGTCGGGAATGGAGGACCAAAACACAGCAGGAATGTGGATGCTCATCTTGTATTTATTTTAAAATAAAGTGAACACCAAAATAACGACGAACTCACAAACAACAAAACAGTCTTGTCAGGCTCACACACACAAAACAAGAAACAATCTCCCACAAACACTAAACCAAACACATACCCATATATAGGACTCCCAATCAGAGGCAACGAGAAAACACCTGCCTCCAATTGAGAGTCCAACCCCAATAAACCAGACATAGAAATACAAAAGACCAGAGACCACATAGAAATACAAACATAGAACATTACCCAAAAACCCGGAAATAATAAATCAAACGCCCTACTAAATAAACCACCACCCCGAACCACATGAAACAAATACCCTCTGCCACGTCCTGACCAAACTACAATAACAAATAACCCCTATTACTGGTCAGGACGTGACATACAGTATGAGACAGTGTTGGAAACACAAAGTGAAAATGTTACTGAGACCCCTGGTGTTTCTACAGACAATGACTTTTCCCAGGACCTGTAGGCAGATGGCCCCTTGGACAGTGTTGATGAAGCTCTCTTTTTAAACAATCTGACACTGTTTTATTTAAAGCTTCAGGAAAAGTTATTGTTACCTGTCTCTGTCGTTCAGTCTGTTTTTGAAGAATTTCAAGATATTCATGACCTTGGTCAATCACGTCTTCTTTCAAAGCTCAATGAGAAGTTGGGTGTACTTGGCATTCCTGAGAATTATATAAAACATGTAATTGAACAACTCGAAAAGGAGGACCTTCTCAAGGCCTCTAATGGTTCTTCTTCTTCTTCTATAATGGTTCTTCTTCTTCTTCTATAATGGTTCTTCTTCTTCTTCTATAATGGTTCTTCTTCTTCTTCTGTAATGGTTCTTCTTCTTCTCTAATGGATCTTTATCAATAGATCAGCGTCAGAAGACTATCTTTAAAAACACCTTAAATTATGTTGTATTTAGGCACTAATGAATCCGTGAAAGAGTGCTTTGCCCAGTATGTCCCTATAAATAAAACACTTGGTGCCCTTTTTGAGTCAGAGACATTCAAGACACAATATGAGAAAGCACACGCTCACAGCCGATAGCTGCCCAGTGACACAAGCCTACCAGACGAGCTAAATAACTTCTATGCTCAATACGAGGCAAGTAACACTGAAATATGCATGAGAGCATCAGCTGTTCCGGACGACTGTGTGATCACGCTCTCCGCAGCCGATGTGAGTAAGACCTATAAGCAGGGCAACATTCACAAGGCTGCTGGGCCAGATGGGTTGAGAGCTTCAAGTTCCTTGGCGTCCACATCACCAACAAACTAACATGGTCTGAGCACACCAAGACAGTCATGAAGAGGGCACGACAACACCCTTCCCCCCTCAGGAGACTGAAAAGATTTGGCATGTGTCCTCAGATCCTCAAAAGATTTTACAGCTGCACAATCGAGAGCATCCTGACGGGTTGCATCACTGCCTGGTACGGGAACTGCTCTGCCTCCGACCGCAAGTACTACAGATGGTAGTGCGAACGGGCCTAGTACATCACTGTGGCCAAGCTTCCTGCCATCCAGGACCTCTATACCAGGCGGTGTCAGAGGAAGGCCCTAAAAATGGTCAAATTCTCCAGCCAACCTCGTCACAGACTGTTCTCTCTGCTACCGCATGGCAAGTGGTCCTGGAGCGCCAAGTCTAGGTCCAAGAGGCTTCTAAACAGCTTCTACCCCCAAGCCATAAGACTCCTGAACATCTAATCAAATGGCTACGCAGACTATTTGCAGTGCCCCCCCCCCCTGCCGCTGCTGCTACTCTCTGTTATTATCTGTGCATAGCCATTGTAATAACTCTACCTACATATACATAATTACCTCAATTACCTCAACACCGGTTCCCCTCGCACATTGACTCTGTACCAGTACCCTCTGTATATTGCGCCCTCTATTATAAATCCTTAAAATGTCATAGATATAAGTAATTACTGTAAAATAGAAGCACAATAATATATTGTAATTAGAAAGTTGTGCAGGTACTGTAAGAATACACCAAATTGATGTTATTTATAAACAGTAAGTTATTGTAGTACATCTACAGCAACATTTTGTAATTCTAATTTACATTAAATGATTGCTGTTTTACAGTACTTTTACTGGAAACTTTTTTTGCCAATAATTTACTGTAATTTCTACAGTAAATGCTTTATCCTTTTTGAGGTAAGTGGGACGTCCCACCTGGCCAACATCCGGTGAAATTGCAGAGTGGGAAATTCAAATTACAATAATCGTAATATTAAACATTCATGAAAATACAAGTGTCATACATCATTTAAAAGCTTAACTTCTTGTTAATCCAGCCGCTTTGGCAGATTTCAAAAAGGCTTTACAGCGAAAGCACACCATGCGATAATCTGAGGACAGCGCCCCGCACACAAAAGCATTACATACATTTTCCAACCAATCAGAGGCGTCACGAAAGTCAGAAATAGCGATAAAATAAATCACTTACCTTTGAAGATCTTCATCTGGTTGCAATCACAAGGGTCCCAGCTACATAACAAATGGTCATTTTGTTCGATAAAGTCCTTCTTTACATCCCAAAGAAGTCAGTTTAGTTGGCGCGCCTGACTCAGTTTCCCTCATTCAAAATGCAGACAAATGAATCCCGTAAGTTACCAATAAACCTCGTCCAAACAAGTCAAACAACGTTTCTAATCAATCCTCAGGTACACTAATATGTAAATAAGCGATAACATTTTACAAGGAGAATAGTATGTTCATTACCGGAGATAAATACCAAAGTGCGCACTCTCATCCACACGCGTGAAAACACTACAGCCAAAATGGGAGCCACTTACAAAAACTACAAATTCTAGCTCATTTTTCAAAAAACAAGCCTGAAACTCTTTCTAAAGACTGTTGACATCTAGTGGAAGCCCTAGGAACTGCAATATGGGAAGTATTCCTTTTAAATTCCCATAGAGAGCCATTATAATCAGTGGTGATCTCAACAACAAAAAAATCCAGATGGATTCTCCTGCCATATCAGTTCTGTTATACTTACAGACATTATGTTAACAGTTTTAGAAACTTTACACTGTTTTCTATCCAATACTATCAATTATATGCATATCCTAGCTTCTGGGCCTGAGTAACAGGCCGTTTACTTTGGGAACCTCATTCATCCAAACTTCCGAATACTGCCCCCTACCCCGATGAAGTTAAAGTGTGCTGTTAAAGGATTGTAAACACAAAAGTCCCAGGATGCTAACAGCTTAGAGACTGGGTGTAAGCGACATGCCCCCTTTAGGGACTGCACCACAGTTATTGATAAAATGCATCACTGTCGGGGCCTTGGCAGGCCAAGAAAGTGGCAAAAGTACCATAACAAGATTAACCTTCTCTCCATCCAAAAGGTCCTGCAAGGGCATAGGATAGTGGAAAACAGAGTGTAGGGAGGAAAAAACTGTATAGTCACACCATTTCTACACGCGCATGATCAGGGGCTGACACTGTAAAACAGAGAATGAGATAAGGGGCTGGCACTTTTGGCGTACAAGCCACCAGGGGGAGACTCGTTGAGGTGACAAATGGAGTCTACATCACAAGGCAGTGGCTCCCTCTGCTGAATGAGCCAGGTCTCGACGGGTCCTCCGGCCAGGACAAATTGGGGCCCAACAGATTTACCACATGAACCTATTGAAGAGGTGGCACGTGAGGACAGCCTTGGCCGTGTTGTGGTCAAAACCCGGGATGTCGATGGGACGAGTGGTGGTTCAGAGCAATGAGGACCTCGGACTGGCCCAGAAGCAAGCGCTCCGGGAGCTCATCGATTGGAACACTGCCGTGTTTTCTGAGAACGACCCTCATTGAACACCATGTCCTCACCCGGCCTGTAGAAATGGTACGAAAGAGGCCATACTGGATCCTTGAGGTCCGAAGAAAGGCTGTGAAGCAGGAGGTGGAGGCTATGCTGAGGATGGGAGTCATCGAGGAGTCCCAAAGCACATGGTGCAGCCCCAACATGTTGGTATTCAAACCGAATGGTCGTCTACATTTCTGCAATGACTTCCGGGGTGTGAACAACATCAGTTTGTTCGACGCCTACCCCATGCCAAGGATAAACAAGCTTTTCGACCGGTTGGGAAAGGCCCGGTAGATCAGCACCCTGGACCTGACAAAGGGATATTGGCAAGTACCCTTGGTAGCCTCCTCCCGGGAGAAGATGGCATTCTCGACTCTGGACGGCTTATACCAATACAAGGTCCTCACGTTCGGTCTCCATGGAGCACCGCCCACATTCCAGCGCCTGATGGACCAAGTTCTCCGACACACAGTGGACTATTTGGATGACATCCACAGCCAAGAGCACCTGACGCGCCTCCAGGCAGTACTGGACGCACTCAGGCAAGCCAGGTTGACAGCGAATCCCAAGAAATGCAAGCTGGGGTTCGTGGAGGTGGAGAACCTGGGGTATTTGATCGGACGGGGGAATGTCAAGCCCCAGGCGTTTCGTGATTGCCCCGTTCCCCGCACCAAGACACAGGTCAAGTCCTTCCTGGGGCTGGTGGGATACTATAGCCGGGATACTATAGCCCGAAGGCTAATCTCACCGGCTATGCCCGGAGGGATAATCTCATCGGAAATGCCCCGAGGGACTTTTAAAACATTTTAGTCATTTAGCAGACGCTCTTATCCAGAGCGACTTACAGTAGTGAATGCATACATTTCATTTCATTTCATACATTTTTTTTCCTTCATTTTTTTCCCCCGTGCTGGCCCCCCGTGGGAATCAAACCCACAACCCTGGCGTTGCAAAAACCATGCTCTACCAACTGAGCCACAGGCAATGCCCGGAGGGATAATCTCACAGGCAATGCCCGGAGGGCTAAAGCATCCTGGTGAAAATGTAGAATTGCTTCGTTCACTAGGGCCCTGCATGACGATAGCTGTCAGGACTGGTGGTAAGCAGGGTGGTAACTGCAGACTGGAAAATCACTGGGCATCACCCACTCCTGGGTGTGTCAGCTCTTCCATCCCAAACAGCGTGGTCACTGTGTAATGGGATGGGGTCTACCTATCAGATCATCCCTTCTACCAGGCTGGATAGATACAGGGAGGGGGGCTCTCTCTGGACAGAGAGATTCAGAAAGTAATGTAAGGAATAACTAAACTAACTGATCTCTAGCTCAATGGAGAGTGCTCTCCATAACAGAACCAAGTCATCTTTGCCAAGTGGAGGGAAAAAAACGGCACTCTGAATCATAAAAAGGGCTGAGGGGTTTCCAAGGGAACCCTGGAAGCCTGTCCTCACATGGAATGAAGGAGCAGAATACATTTACATTTTACGCTCTTATCCAGAGCGACTAACAATTAATGCATTCATTTTAAGATAGCTAAGCAACCACATATATCAGTCATAGTAAGTACATTTTTCCTCAATAAAGAAGCTATCAGCAAAGTCAGAGCTAGTAAGGCGGGAAAAGTGTGAGTGTTTGTTCTCAAAAGCCTTTTGGATCGAGATGGGGGGGTCGGGATAGAGCGTGAGGAGGGGCTGCGGGGGGGAGGGGTACTGTGGGATTATCAGATTTCAGAAGATGGGCAGGGACTGAGCTGTTCTAGCTTCAGGGGGAATCTGTTTCCACCATTGGGATACCAGGACAGAGAAGAGCTATGATTGGACTGAGCTGGAACTGCCCTCCCGTAGGGGTGGCAGCTGAGTACAGCTGTCTGAAGGGTACGATGATTGACAATCCGTAATGAGTTTCGACTGCCGTCATGAATAGATTTACTATGTCGATGATAGTGACTGCAGTCGTGGTGGGGGGGAAGTGTGAAGGTACAGTAACAGCCAAAAATGTTTGATGTGCAGTATTGACCTTGTGGTCATGGACTAAGGGACAAATTATGTGGATAATTGTGTATGCCGCTTGGGCAATGCTAGCCATAATTGGGATCTTGATGGTAGGTGCCTTGTTCTACCATGCCATCAGAACCCTAATATCTAAGAGCACTAATAGCTATGGCTGGCCGGACGATACAGTCAAACTATTGACTTACAGGGCTTGTAGTCTCTGTCTTGTTATGACACCTAAGGGTGTAGGAGAGAGTGAGAGTGAGCTGTCTCTGATGATCTGAAGCCAATGGGGGAATTCTGGGTGAACGTGTGAGGGAAACCAATAGGGTCTAACATCCCATTGGCATAGAACTGATCGGATGGATGGTCCATGCCTCAATCTCATTCACATCAACATGTATTTTCTCTCTCTTCTCTGCTCATGTTTTCCAGGTGATGTGGAATATGTGAATGATCACTGTTCCAGAATAGGGACCGTTGGAGACTTTTTTAATCCGTTTATAATGGTATAATTAGCTTAGAAGTAATAAGGATCATGTTAGGAGTTAGATGGAATGATCTATGTGCATTGTATTTGAGCAGAGGGAAAGGGGGCATGGAGTTAGAGCCGATACATCGTAATTACTGTTCTTTAACACTGTCTTATATCTTTACTGTTTAATATCATTATAAACTCTTAAGATGAACATACAGTTTTTATATATCCTTGCGGTCCATGTACACTGGGGAGTGGTAAAAATAATTAAACAGCAGCAGTAAAATAACAAGCGAGGCTATATACAGGGGGTACTGGTACAGAGTCAATGTGCGGGGGCACCGGTAGGTCGAGGTAATTGAGGTAATATGTACATGTAGGTAGAGTTAAAGTGACCATGCATAGATGATCAACAAATCAAATCAAATGTATTTATATAGCCCTTCGTACATCAGCTGATATCTCAAAGTGCTGTACAGAAACCCAGCCTAAAACCCAAAACAGCAAGCAATGCATGTGAAAGAAGCACGGTGGCTAGGAAAAACTCCCTAGGAAAAACTCCCTAGAAAGGCCAAAAACCTAGGAAGAAACCTAGAGAGGAACCAGGCTATGAAGGGTGGCCAGTCCTCTTCTGGCTGTGCCGGGTGGATATTATAACAGAACATGGTCAAGATGTTAAAATGTTCATAAATGACCAGCATGGTCAAATAATAATAATCATAGTAGTTGTCGAGGGTGCAACAAGCACGTCCGGTGAACAGGTCAGGGTTCCATAGCCGCAGGCAGAACAGTTGAAACTGGAGCAGCAGCACGGCCAGGTGGACTGGGGACAGCAAGGAGTCATCATGTCAGGTAGTCCTGAGGCATGGTCCTAGGGCTCAGGTCCTCCGAGAGAAAGAAAGAAAGAGAGAAAGAAAGAGAGAATTAGAGAGAGCATATTTAAATTCACACAGGACACCGGATAAGACAAGAGAATACTCCAGATGTAACAGACTGACCCTAGCCCCCCGACACATAAACTACTGCAGCATAAATACTGGAGGCTGAGACAGGAGGGATCAGAAGACACTGTGGCCCCATCCGATGATACCCCCGGACAGGGCCAAACAGGCAGGATATAACCCCACCCACTTTGCCAAAGCACAGCCCCCACACCACTAGAGGGATGTCTCCAACCACCAACTTACCGTCCTAAGACAAGGCCGAGTATAGCCCACAAAGATCTCCGCCACGGCACAACCCAAGGGGGGGGGGGGCGCCAACCCAGACAGGAAGACCACGTCAGTGACTCAACCCACTCAAGTGACGCACCCCTCCCATGGACGGCATGGAAGAACACCAGTAAGCCAGTGACTCAGCCCCTGTAATAGGGTTAGAGGCAGAGAATCCCAGTGGAGAGAGGGGAACCGGCCAGGCTGAGACAGCAAGGGCGGTTTGTTGCTCCAGTGCCTTTCCGTTCACCTTCACACTCCTGGGCCAGACTATACTTAATCATAGGACCTACTGAAGAGATAAGTCTTCAGTAAAGACTTAAAGGTTGAGACTCAGTCTGCGTCTCTCACATGGGTAGGCAGACCATTCCATAATAATGGAGCTCTATAGGAGAAAGCCCTACCTCCAGCCGTTTGCTTAGAAATTCTAGGGACAATTAGGAGGCCTGCGTCTTGTGACCGTAGCGTACGTGTAGGTATGTACGGCAGGACCAAATCGGAAAGATAGGTAGGAGCAAGCCCATGTAATGCTTTGTAGGTTAGCAGTAAAACCTTGAAATCAGCCCTTGCCTCAACAGGAAGCCAGTGTAGGGAGGCTAGCACTGGAGTAATATGATCACATTTTTTGGTTCTAGTCAGGATTCTAGCAGCCGTATTTAGCACTAACTGAAGTTTGTTTAGTGCTTTATCCGGGAAGCCGGAAAGTAGAGCATTGCAGTAGTCCAGCCTAGAAGTAACAAAAGCATGGATTCATTTTTCTGCATCATTTTTGGACAGAAAGTTTCTGATTTTTGCAATGTTACGTAGATGGAAACAGAGAATAGCAGCAGCGTAAAAGAGGGGTCTGGGTAGCCCTTTGATTAGCTGTTCAGGAGTCTTATGACTTGGGGTAGAAGCTTTTAAGAAGTCTTTTTTTTACCTAGTATTGGCGCTCCAGTACCGCTTGCCGTGCGGTAGCAGAGAGAACAGTCTATGACTAGGTTGGCTGGAGTCATTGACAATTTTTAGGGCCTTCCTCTGACACCGCCTGGTCCTGATTGGCAGGAAGCTTGGCCCCAGAGATGTATTGGGCCGTACACACTACCCTCTGTAGTGCCTTGCGGTCAGAGGCCAAGCAGTTGCCATACCAGGCAGTGATGTAACCCGTCAGGATGCTCTCGATGGTGCAGCTGTAGAACCTTTTGAGGATCAGAGGACCCATGCCAAATCTTTTCAGTCTCCTAAGGGGGGATAGGCTTTGTTGTGCCCTCTTCACGACTGTCTTGGTGTGTTTGGACCATGTTAGTTTGTTGGTGATGTGGACACCAAGGAACTTGAAGCTCTCAACCTGTTCCACTACAACCCCGTCGATGAGAACGGGGGCGTGCTCGGTCCTCCTTTTCCTGTAGTCCACAATCATCTCCTTGTCTTGATCACGTTGAGGGAGAGGTTGTTGTCCTGGCACCACACGGCCAGGTCGCTGACCTCCTCCTTATAGGCTGTCTCATTGTTGTCGGTGATCAGGCCTACCACTGTTGTGTCATCTGAAAACTTGATTATGGTGTTGGAGTCGTGCCTGGCCATGCAGCCATGCGTGAACAGGGAGTACAGGAGGGGACTGAGCATGCACCCCTGAGTGGCGGATCACCATGGTGGATGTGTTGTTACCTACCCTTACCACCTGGGGGTAGCCCATCAGGAAGTCCAGGATCCAGTTGCAGAGGGAGGTGTTTAGTCCCAGGATCCTTAGCTTAGTGATGAGCTTTGAGGGCAGTATGGTGTTGAACGCTGAGCTGTAGTCAATGAACAGCATTCTCACATAGGTGTTCCTTTTGTCCAGGTGGGAAAGGACAGTGTGGAGTGTAATAGAGATTGCTTTATCTGTGGATCTGTTAGGGCGGTATGCAAATTGGAGTGGGTCTAGGGTTAATGGTGTTGATGTGAGCCATGACCAGCCTTTCAAAGCACTTCATGGCTACAAACGTGAGTGCTACGGGGCGGGAGTCATTTAGGCAGGTTACCTTAGTGTTCTTGGGCACAGGGACTATGGTGGTCTGCTTGAAACATGTTGGTATTACTTGAAACATGTTGGTATTACAGACTCAGTCAGGGAGAGGTTGAAAAGGTCAGTGAAGACACTTGCCATTTGGTCAGCGCATGCTCGCAGTACACAACCTGGTAATCCATCTGGCCCTGCGGCCTTGTGAATGTTTGTTGACCTGTTTAAAGGTCTTTCTCACATCGGCTACGGAGAGCGTGATCACACAGTCGGTGCTCTCATGCATGTTTCAGTGTTACTTGCCTCAAAGTCAGCATATAAGTACTTTACCTTGGCTGGTAGTTTCGTGTCACTGGGCAGCTCATGGCTGTGCTTCCCTTTGTAGTCTCTAATAGTTTGCAAGCCCTGCCACATCCGACGAGCGTCGGAGCCGGTGTAGTACCATTCAATCATGGTCTTGTATTGACGCTTTGTCTGTTTGATGGTTCGTCGGAGGGAATTTCTTAGAAGCTTCCGGGTTAGAGTCCTGCTCCTTGAAAGCGACAGCTCTACCCTTTACCTCAGTGCGGATGTTGCCTGTAAACCATTGCTTCTGGTTGGGGTGTGTAGGTACGGTCACTGTGGGGATGACGTCATCGATGCACTTATTGCTGAAGCCAGTGACTGATGTGGTGTACTCCTCAATCGGAAGAATCCCGGAACATATTCCAGTCTGTGCTAGCAAAACAGTCCTGTAGCTTAGCATCTGCTTCATCTGACCAGTTTCTTATTGAACGAGTCACTGGTGCTTCCTGCTTTAATTTTTGCTTGTAAGCAGGAATCAGGAGGATAGAATTATGGTCAGATTTGCCAAACGGAGGGCGAGGGAAAGCTTTGTGTGTGGAATAAAAGGTGGTCTATTTTATTATTTTTTTACCTCTAGTTGGACATTTAACATGCTGGTAGAGATTAGGTCAAACAGATTTGAGTTTCCCTGCATTAAAGTCCCCGGCCACTAGGAGCGCTGCCTCTGGATGAGCGTTTTCCTGTTTGCTTATTGAGTGCGTTCTTAGTGCCAGCATCGGTCTGTGGTGGTATATAGATACCTATGAAAAATATAGATGTTCAATTCCCAGTTTCTCTCCCTTTGATTTCTACTTCTCAGGTGAGGGTGATGTTCAGGTAAGGGTGAAGTCTGTGCAAAAACAAAACACCCATATTGAAAGAAATGTGAACAATTAGACACCCCACCCAATTAGACACCTACACACACGTGTATAAATCTGAATGATGGATTGTGCAGTAAGCAGGCTCAGGTGTATAACTGTGGCTCCTTCCCTCTTGAAAGAATAGGCAAGAGGACCAACCATGGAGAATAGTAAGACACTGCATTATTTCTGTTTCTGTAACGACACTATATTGTTTTTCCTCGTGTGTCTGTGCATGTTTCTCAGTATAAAGTACTCTGCAGCCACTCAGTGTGGACACTAGGTGAGGCCACACACACACACACACACACACACACACACACACACACACACACACACACACACACACACACACACACACACACACACACACACACACACACACACACACACACACACACACACACACACACTCACACACAGAGAGAGATTCCTGTTGAACACTCGCTTTAACTACCGTATTTTCTCAAGAACAGCCTCTCTCCTTCACTTCACCCCTCTCCCCCTTCTCCCTAAATCCTCTAGGTTATATCAGCTGTGATGGTGAACCCCTCCCCCTTCTGAACATCCTAACACATAGAGGGTACAGAATGATCGGAGGTGAGAGGTCACTTGGTCGGGTCAACAGGAAGTATTATGAAAAAGATGCTTTACATTGAAATACAGATGCAGATGTAGTAGTCCCAGAGTTAATGATCCGAGGTCAGTTTATATTGTACAGGAAGTATTATTAAAGAGATGCTTTACATTGAATTACAGATAGAGATGCAGTAGTCCCAGAGTTAATGATCCAAGATCAGTTTATATTGTACAGGAAGTATTATTAAAGAGATGCTTTACATTGAATTACAGATAGAGATGTAGTAGTCCGAGAGTTAATGATCCAAGGTCAGTTTATATTATACAGGAAGTATTATTAAAGAGATGCTTTACATTGAATTACAGATAGAGATGTAGTAGTCCCAGAGTTAATGATCCAAGATCAGTTTATATTATACAGGAAGTATTATTAAAGAGATGCTTTACATTGAAATACAGATAGAGATGTAGTAGAGTTAATGATGTAGTAGAGTCCCAGAGTTAATGATCCAAGGTCAGTTTATATTATACAGGAAGTATTATTAAAGAGATGCTTTACATTGAAATACAGACAGAGATGTAGTAGTCCCAGCGTTAATGATCCCAGGTCAGTTTATATTATACAGGAAGTATTATTAAAGAGATGCTTTACATTGAAATACAGATAGAGATGCAGTAGTCCCAGAGTTAATGATCCAAAGTCAGTTTTGCATTTCATCTCCTGATGATTATGATGACTGAAGGTGTTAGAATAAACAAAACACAAGGCTTAATCACGCTCTCCCTCTCTCTCTTTCCATCCGTCTCTCGTCTGCAGGTATGTTTTGACGTGAGAAAGGATGCCAACCCCCAGTCCCGTTATCGCCACCTCACCCGCTATAAGATAACCCTCGGGCCAACTGGGGGCCCAAGGCTGCTTAGGAGACACCACTAGAGAGACTTATGTAATTGTGATGACCTGAGAGAACATCAGGGTAGCACTGTGATTCATTAATCACATGCTGCTCCTCTGTTCTTCTCTTCCCTTCGTGTCTTTGACACTCTCTCCCACCTCCTTGTTTTTATTATGCACCAGTTCAGATTGAACTGGCATTTAGAATATCATATTATAATATTTATAATGCATGTATTGTGTATTTATAACACTTGGGTGATGAACTTCTTTCAATAAAGCTTTTCACATTCACTACTGGTTTAAATTAAGTGTCTCGTTTGATGAAATACTCCACCTGTCCTGTGTCCTCAGACCAGTGCAGATGGAGGAAATGAGATGGTGAGGAGAACCTGTTTTAAAGTATTCACATGATGCAAAGGAAGTGTAGGGTACTGTTTTTTTTTTAATTCTGCTCCTGTATATATGAATTAAAAATCAGCCTTGAACTTTTCTTTTTCTTTTGTTTAAATAGATAAACTATATTTATTATCTATTTATTGTCCCCAACCCTGTGCCCTAGACACCCACCTGAGCGACCCACACACGAAAGAGTAATCCTTATCTGTTTTATAGACCTACTGCCAGTAGCCTGTATGCAGCGAAGACAGAAAGGTAAATACAGTCAGAGACCCACTAAAGCAGCACTGCCTCCTCTAGTGTCTGAGCCTGGCAGGCAGGCTTGGTCCAACAAAGTCAATGCCCCGGATGGGAGAGCATAATATACAAGGAAAATCTCAAAGCTGCTAATGAGAACCTTGACGACTTTGTACCTAGCCGGTGGGGATTCTGGTGGCAGTGCTGGCAACTCTAGCTTCAGTAACTCACGGGAAGGGGGTCACACTCAGACAATCAGAGAGGGGGCAAATTATTGTGGCCCTGGTGGAACAAAATAATCAAAAGGTCTGATTGCTCAGAGATGCTTGGGAAAAATGGTCACAACTGGGGACCAGCGTGTGTGTGTTTCAGGGTAGGGGGGTGTATCTTAGCCCCATCAGCTAGGACTTGACATTGGCTAATCAAATCTCTGCCTTCTCAAACAGCTACAACTCTATATGCATTCACACTTCAAGTCTTCTCTTGAGTTGGGCTCAGGGATGGAACAACTGTTGAACATCTGAGCTTGTGGTTATTTGTGGGGGGAAGGGTGGGGAGTGTGTGTGTGTGTGTGTCCCACATCTGTTGCTATAGGGTAATGATGTTAGGGACAATACAGGATGAATCACAAAAATTGTTTGTTAAAAAAATTATTGCTTGACAAAAATGTAATATTTGTAATGCCAATCCTGGTTATAGGTAACAATCCTGGTTATAGGGAACAATCCTGGTTATAGGGAACAATCCTGGTTATAGGGAACAATCCTGGATATAGGTAACAATCCTGGTTATAGGGAACAATCCTGGTTATAGGGAACAATCCTGGTTATAGGGAACAATCCTGGTTATAGGGAACAATCCTGGTTATAGGGAATAATCCTGGATATAGGGAACAATCCTGGATATAGATAACAATCCTGGTTATAGGGAACAATCCTTCGTATGAACTGCCAACATTATTACGCATATTATTTGTTAATTGTGGAAATAAATGAAAATATGCAAGATTTTTTTATGTATACAGTACCAGTCATAAGTTTGGACACACCTACTCATTCCAGGGTTTTTCTTTCCAACAAGTGCTCAGCATATCTGGTAACTACTTCAAGACTGTTGGACAAGTATTCCAGGTGAAGCTGGTTGAGAGAATACCAAGAGTGTGCTAAGCTGTCATCAATGCAAAGGGTGGCAACTTTGAAGAATCTAAAATCTGAAATATATTTTGATTTGTTTAACACTTTTTTGGTTACCACATGATTCCATATGTGTTATTTCATAGTTTTGATGTCTTCACTATTATTCCACAAGAAGGAAAATAGTAAAAAAGAAAAGAAAACCACTGGAATGAGTAGGTGTGTCAGAACATGTGACTGGTAAGATGGCGCAGACAGAGATGGTCGCCTCGCTTTACATTCTTAGGAAACTATGCAGAATTTTTTTGTTGTTGTATGTATTATTTCTTACATTGTTACCCCAGGAAATCTTAAGTCTTATTACATACAGCCGGGAGGAACTATTGGATATAAGAGCAACGTCAACTTACCAACATTACGACCAGGAATACGACTTTCCCGAAGAGGATCCTCTGTTTGGTCCACCACCCAGGACAATGGATCAGATCCCAGCAGGTGACCAAAACAACGGCGCCGCAGAAGGGGCAGACGGAGCGGTCTTCTGGTCAGGCTCCGTAGACAGGCACATCGCACACCGCTCCTGAGTATACTGCTTGCCAATGTCCAGTCTCTTGACAACAAGGTAGACGAAATTTGAGCAAGGGTTGCCTTCCAGAGAGACATCAGAGATTGTAACATTCTCTGTTTCACGGAAACATGGCTCACTCAGGATATGTTGTCAGAGTCAGTACAGCCACCCAGTTGCTTCACGCATCGCAAGACAGAAACAAACATCTCTCTGGTAAGAAGAAGGGCGGGTGTGTATGTCTTATGATTAACGACTCATAGTGTAATCATAACAACATACAGGAACTCAAGTCCTTTTGTTCACCTGACCTAGAAGTCCTTACAATTAAATGCCGACCGCATTATCTACCAAGAGAATTCTCTTCGATTATAATCACAGCCGTATATATATCCCCCCCCCCAAGCAGACAACTCGACGGCCCTGAAATAACTTCATTGGACTCTATGTAAACTGGAAACCATATATCCTGTGGCTGCATTTATTGTAGCTGGGGATTTTAACAAAGCTGATCTGAAAACAGGCTCCCTAAATTTTATCAGCATATCGAATGCGCAACTCGAGTTGGCAGCATTCTGGATCATTGCTACTCTAACTTCCGCGACGCATGCAAAGCCCGCCCCCGCCCTCCTTTCGGCAAATCTGACCACGACTCCATTTTGTTGCTCCCAGCCTATAGACAGAAACTAAAATAGGAAACGCCCGTGCTCAGGTCTGTTCAACGCTGGTCTGACCAATCGGATTCCACGCTTCAAGATTGCTTCGATCACGCGGACTGGAATATGTTCCGGATAGCCTCAGACAACAACATTGATGTATACGCTGACTCGGTGAGCGAGTTTATTAGCAAGTGCATCGGTGATGTTGTGCCCACGGTGACTATTACAACCTTCCCCAACCAGAAACTGTGGATTGATGGCAGCATTCGTGCAAAACTGAAAGCGCGAACCACTACTTTTAATCACGGTAAGGTGACCGGAAACATCCCCGAATACAAACAGTGTAGCTATTCCCTCCGCAAGGCAATCAAACAAGCTAAGCGTCAGTATAGAGACAAAGTAGAGTCGCAATTTAACGGCTCAGACACCAGATGTATGTGGCAGGGTCTACAGTCAATCACGGATTACAAAATGAAAACTAGCCCTGTCACAGACACCAACGTCTTGCTCCCAGACAAACTAAACAACTTCTTTGCTTGCTTTGAGGACAATACAGTGCCACTGACAGGGCTCGCTACCAAAACCTGCGGGCTCTCCTTCACTGCAGCCAACGTGAGTAAAACATTTAAACGTGTTAACCCTTGCAAGCCTGCCAGCCCAGACGGCATCCCTAGCCGCGTCCTCAGAGCATACGCAGACCAGCTAGCTGGTGTGTTTGCAGACATATTCAATCAATCCCTATCCCAGTCGGCTGTGCCCACATGCTTCAAGAGGGCACCCGAGCCACTGCCTGTTCACCCCGCTTCCATCCAGAAGGTGAGGTCAGTACAGCTGCATTAAAGCTGGGACCGAGAGACTGAAAAACAGCTTCTGTCTCAAGGCCATCAGACTGTTTAAACAGCCATCACTAACATTGAGAGGCTGCTGCCAACATACTGACTCAAATCTCTAGCCACTTTAATAATTAATAATTGGATGTAATAAATGTATCACAAGTCACTTTAAACAATGACACTTATATAATGTTTACATACCCTACATTACTCATCTCTTATGTATATACTGTACTCTATACCATCTACTGCATCTTCCCTATGCCGTTCGGCCATCGCTCATCCATATATTTATATGTTCATATTCTTATTCATTCCTTTACACTTGTGTGTACAAGGTAGTTGTTGTGAAATTGTTAGATTACTTGTTAGATATTATATCAGTCCAACCCGAACTACTACTACTACTACTACTACTACTACTACTACTACTACTACTACTACATATATCAGTCCAACCCTATCTACTACTACTACTACTACTACTACTACTATATATATCAGTCCAACCCTAACTACTACTACTACTACATATATCATCCCAACCCTAACTACTACTACTACTACTACTACTACTACTACTACTACTACTACTACTACTAGATATATCAGTCCTACCCTAACTGCTACATATATATTTTTATTTTATATTTTTAACCCTTATTTTACCAGGTAAGTTGACAAAACACATTCTCACTTACAGCAACGACCTGGGGAATAGTTTCAGGGGTGAGGAGGGGTGATGAATGAGCCAATTGGAAGCTGGGGATGATTAGGTGACCGTGATGGTATGAGGGACAGATTGGGAATTTAGCCAGGACACCGGGGTTAACACCCCTACTCTTAAGATAAGTGCCATGGGATCTTTAGTGACCACAGAGCGTCAGGACACTCTTTTAACATCAAATCCAAAAGACAGCACCCTACACAGGGCAATGTTCCCAATCACTGCCCTGGGGCAGTGGGATATTTTTTTAGACCAAAGGAAAGGGTGCCTCCTACTGGCCCTCCAACACCACTTCCAGCACCATCTGGTTTCCCATCTAGGGACCAACCAGGACCAACCCTGCTTAGCTTCAGAAGTAAGCCAGAAGTGGGATGTAAACAACTACTGCTTACTTTGGTCCTCATAAAGAAAAGCCCAACACATTGTATTCCTCATATATAATGCCTTTATTGAAATGTTTCATCTAAAGTGCCATTTACACCAATTTCATTACACGCTGTGAAACATTGGAAGCCATTCACTTTCAATGGAAGGAAAGCGAGAGAAACGGAGTGTGCAGGGGGACTGTTGAGCGAAGCGAGCATGGTCGAGGGAGCTGAACAGGGCGGGTTGAAAGTTGGAGAAAACTGAACTTATCTAGAATCCTCTGCGATATCGCGACGTGAGAGACTATTTGAAGTTCATCATAACTTCCAATCCCTCCTGGATTGACTGACGATGGCTGTTGATACGTAGCACTTGCTTGCTAGCTTGTTAGTACTCACATAAGGGTGAGGCTAGCATGGTTAGGTGAGTGACGCTTTTATAGTATAAACTGCCGGTAAGGTGGATTTTTATTCCTGAAAGGTGGTATGGGAGCATTACAGTTCTTGTCCAAAATGTCTCCCTATCCCCTACATAGTACACTACTTTTGACCAGAGCTATATAGACCCTGAGTGTGTCTGAAGAAACACCCTGTCTATTCTCTATATACACTACCGTTCAAAGGTTTGGGGTCACTTAGAAAAGTATTTTGTTTTTGAAAGAAAAGCAAATTTTTTGTCCATTAAAATAACATCAAATTGATAAGAAATACAGTGTAGACATTGTTAATGTTGTAAATTACTATTGTAGCTGGAAACGGCTGATTTTTTATGGAATATCTACATAGGCGTACAGAGGCCCATTATCAGCAACCATCACTCCTGTGTTCCAATGGCATGTTGTGTTAGCTAATCCAAGTGGATAATTTTAAAAGGCTAACTGATCATTAGAAAACCATTTTGCAATTATGTTAGCACAGCTGAAAACTGTTGTTCTGATTAAAGAAGCAATACAACTGGCCTTCTTTAGACTAGTTGAGTATCTGGAGCATCAGCATTTGTGGGTTCGATTACAGGCTCAAAATGGCCAGAAACAAAGACCTTTCTTCTGAAACTCGTCAGTCTATTCTTGTTCTGAGAAATTAATGCTATTCCATGCGAGAAATTGCCAAGAACCTGAAGATCTCGTACAACGCTGTGTACTACTCCCTTCACAGAACAGTGCAAACTGGCTCTAACCAGAATAGAAAGAGGAGTGGGAGGCCCCGGTGCACAACTGAGCAAGAGGACAAGTACATTAGAGTGTCTAGTTTGAGAAACAGACACCTCACAAGTCCTCAACTGGCAGCTTCATTAAATAGTACCCACAAAACACCAGTCTCAACGTTAACAGTGAAGATGCGACTCCGGGATGCTGGGCTTCTAAGCAGAGTTGCAAAGAAAAAGCCATATCTCAGACTGGTCAATAAAAAGAAAAGATTAAGATGGGCAAAAGAACACAGACACTGGACAGAGGAACTCTGCCTAGAAGGCCAGCATCCTGGAGTCGCCTCTCCACTGTTGACGTTGAGACTGGTATTTTGATGTTATTTTAATGGACCAAAAAAATGTGCTTTTCTTTCAAAAACAAGGACATTTCTAAGTGACCCCAAACTTTTGAACTGTAGCGTAGCTCTATAGGCCCTGGGTGTGTCTGAAGAAATACCCTATCTATTCTCTATATAGCTCTACACTGCGTGCACAATTATTAGGCAAGTGCAAAAAACGCATGGGGAAGAAAAGGCGCAAATTAACTGCAAAAGACTTGAGAAGAATTAAACGTCAAACTACCAGGAACCCATTATCCTCCAGCGCCACCGTATTCCAGAACTGTAACCTACCTGGAGTGTTCAGAAGTACAAGGTGTCAAGTGCTCAGAGACATGGCCAAGGTCAAGAAGACTGAAACAAGACCACCACTGAATAAGATTCACAAGTTGAAGCGTCAAGATTGGGCAAAGAAATACCTGAAGACAGATTTTTCAAAGGTTTTATGGACAGATGAAATGAAAGTGACTCTTGATGGACCAAATGGATGGGCCCGTGGCTGGATCAGTAATGGACACAGGGCACCACTTTGAGTCAGGTGCCAGCAAGGTGGCGGAGGGGTACTGGTATGGGCTGCTATCATTGAGGATGAGGTAGTTGGACCTTTTCGGGTTGAAGATGGACTGAAACTCAACTCCCAAACCTACTGCCAGTTTCTGGAAGATTCTTTCGTCAATCAGTGGTACAGGAAGAAGTCCTCAGCATTCTAGGCCATGATCTTTATGCAGGACAATGCTCCATCACATGCATCCAAGTACTCCACTGCTTGGCTAGCCAGCAAGGGCCTCAAAGATGCCAGAATAATGACCTGGCCCCCTTCCTCACCTGACTTAAATCCTATTGAGAACTTGTGGGCCCTTCTCAAACGTGAGATTTACAGTGAGGGAAGACAATACACCTCTTTGAACAGCATTTGGGAGGCTGTAGTTGCTGCTTCAGTGAAAATTGATCGTGAACAGATCAAGAAACTGACAGACTCCATGGATGGAAGGCTCATGGCAGTTATTGAAAATAAGGGTGGCTATATTGGTCACTGAATATTTTTGAAAGGCCAAAAATGTTATATAATTGTCATTTTGTGTTACTTATCTGTTACACTTACTCTAAAAATTGAGAATAAACAAGTGAGTTGAGAGAAATTATTTTTGTAATTTAGTTGCCTAATATTCTGCACACTAATAGTTGCCTAATAATTGTGCACACTTATATATTTCCCTGAGAAAGACAAAACTCACTTTTCCTTTGTTAAACATACAGGTTTGAGGTTCAATAACATTTTGGATTGACTGAGAGCATTGTGTTTGTTCAACAATAAAATGAATCCCGAGGAATACAATTTGCCTAATAATTGTGCACACAGTGTATAGACCCTGGTCAAAAGTAGACCCCTATAAAGGGAATAGGGAGCCATTTGGGACACAGGCCCTGTTGACTTGATGGCAGGCTAGTGTTTGAGGACAGCCTGCCTTTACGGCCCTGAGGGCAGAGATCCGATCGCGTGGTTGGGCCGGTTGCTCACCCAGACCAGTCCAACCAGGCAGGCAGGCAGCACCAGGCTGCTACACGCAGGAATGTGACCCAGGATAGATCGAAACGAGGCCATGCCACACACTCTGGGATCACGTGATAGCACATCTGGGTCATTAAATACAGAGAATGTCCATTATTTATGTTAAACATAAACATACTGGTAATACAACGTTCATTTGAAAATAGTGTAAAAAACAGTATCATGTAATGGCAAAGCACTAGAATACTCTCATAACATGTATAAACAGTCATAGTCAATAAATGTTATCTATAATACACAATCCCAATCCCAACATATTTGATAACACTCAAAAGTAGGTTTACTGAAATCAACGTTTTAAGCCTTGCATTATTTAATACATACAGTAGATGGGGACATTGCACTCCATGTAATGTTGTCGTCGTCCGTGTAGTCCGGAAGTAAAGAGTTCCCCGCCCTGGATGCAATAACACAGCGCCCGCCAGTATCCCAAGATTCCGCTGTTTCTGCTTTCACCTCGCGGATTACGGAGTGGGTACTGGACGTCACTAGTTACCACAGCCATAAAGTCCTTATTACGACCAAAACTAGCCTATTTCTACAAGGTATATCCTTAAATCTGGGTTTAAACCTAACCACACTGCTGACTTTATGCCTAACCTTAAATTAAGACCAAAAAGGGAATTCTAAAAAATACAAATTAAATAAACGATATACAGCCAATTTTGACTTTGTGGTTGTGGTAACTAGTGACAACTGGTGCGTGTTCTACTCGCTTCTGTTCATTATATGGTGGATGATGGCCGCTTCAAAGCCTGTCGAGCCGCACTCCGGGAGCGGTTTCCCCCGCTGGCAGCTGGCCCTCCTGGTCGGAACCCCCATAGTGTTGGGTGTAGGAGCCGTTTACCTATGGAAACGAAACAAGACGAAGAACACACCGGGGAAAAGCAACGGGGAACGGACAACTCCAGAAGGTAGCGCGAACCCCGTCCAGGGCCAAGAAGGAGCCCGTTGCGAGCAGGAGGACATGGTATGACTCTCAACCACTCCTAGATATCACTCCTAGATATCACTCCTAGATATCACTCCTAGATATCACTCCTAGATATCACTCCTAGATAACACTCTGGATAACACTCTGGATAACACTCCTAGATATCACTCATAGATAGCACTCCTAGATAACACTCTGGATATCACTCCTAGATAGCACTCCTAGATAACACTCTGGATATCACTCCTAGATAGCACTCCTAGATATCACTCTGGATAGCACTCCTAGATAGCACTCCTAGATATCACTCCTAGATATCACTCCTAGATATCCCTGTGGCTCAGTTGGTAAAGCATGGTGTTTGCAATTGTGTTTGCAACGCCAGGGTTGTGGGTTCGATTCCCACGGGGGGCCAGTACGGAAAAAAAAAATAATGTATGAAATGAATTGAAATGTATGCATTCACTACTGTAAGTCGCTCTGGATAAGAGTGTCTGCTAAAATGACTAAAATGTTAAAAAAATGTACAAAAATATCACTCTAGATATCACTTCTAGATATCACTCCTAAATATCACTCCTAGATATCACTCCTAGCTATCACTCTAGATATCACTCTAGATATCACTCTGGCACACACAATTGTGCGTCGCCCTATGGGACTCCCGATCACGGCTGGTTGTGATACAGCCCAGGATCGAACCGGGGTCTGTAGTGACACCTCTAGCCCTGTGATGCAGTGCCTTAGACCGCTGCTGCACTCGGGAGCCCCTGATAATTCAGTCACTTCTTGACAGTTTCCCTTTTTGATGTAAACAACTTTACGTACATGTGTTCCCATGGAAGAAACGATCAGAAAGTTACATTTTGTACCTGAATGCCAGAACATCCGGAAGATGGAGGCGATCAAACCCATTTCAATTAGAATAAAATGCTACCTGTCACATGCTTCTTAAACAACTGGTGTAGACTAACAGTGAAATGCTTCCTTATGGGCCCTTCCCAACAACGCAGAGAAACAAATAAAAATGATTTGAAAAAGAATAACACAAGGAATTAATACACAATGAATAATGATAACTTGGCTATATACACTGGGGTACCAGTACTGAGTCAATGTGCAGGGGTACGAGGTAATAACATGGCTATATACACTGGGGTACCAGTACTGAGTCAATGTGCAGGGGTACGAGGTAATAACATGGCTATATACAGGGGGTACCGGGTAATAACGTGGCTATGTGCAGGGGGTACCGGGTAATGACGTGGCTATGTGCAGGGGGTACCGGGGTAATGACGTGGCTATGTGCAGGGGGTACCGGGTAATGACGTGGCTATGTGCAGGGGGGTACCGGGTAATGACGTGGCTATGTGCAGGGGGTACCGGGTAATGACGTGGCTATGTGCAGGGGTACCGGGTAATGACGTGGCTATGTGCAGGGGTACCGGGTAATGACGTGGCTATGTGCAGGGGGTACCGGGTAATGACGTGGCTATGTGCAGGGGGTACCGGGTAATGACGTGGCTATGTGCAGGGGGTACCGGGTAATGACGTGGCTATGTGCAGGGGGTACCGGGTAATGACGTGGCTATGTGCAGGGGGTACCGGGTAATGACGTGGCTAGGTGCAGGGGGTACCGGGTAATAACGTGGCTATGTGCAGGGGTACCGGGTAATGACGTGGCTATGTGCAGGGGGTACCGGGTAATGACGTGGCTATGTGCAGGGGGTACCGGGTAATGACGTGGCTATGTGCAGGGGTACCGGGTAATGACGTGGCTATGTGCAGGGGGTACCGGGTAATGACGTGGCTATGTGCAGGGGGTACCGGGTAATGACGTGGCTATGTGCAGGGGGTACCGGGTAATGACGTGGCTATGTGCAGGGGGTACCGGGTAATAACGTGGCTATGTGCAGGGGGTACCGGGTAATTGAGGTAGTAGATATGTACTTATAGGTAGGGATAAAGTGCCTAGGCAACAGGATAGATAATAAACAATAACAGCAGCTTATGTGATGAGTCAAAAGAGATTAGTGCAGAAAGGGGTCAATGCAGATAGTCTGGGTAGCTATTGGTTAACTAGCTATTGGTTAACTAACTATTGGTTAACTAACTATTGGTTAACTAACTATTTAGCAGTGCTATAGCTTGGGGGGGATAGAAGCTGTTCAGGGTTTTGGTTTCAGACATGGTGCGCGGGACCGCTTGCCGTGCGGAAGCAGAGAGAACAGTCTATGACTGGGGTGGCTGGAGTCTTTGCTCATTTTTAGGGCCTCCCTCTGACACCGCCTGGTATAGAGGTCCTGGATGGCAGGAGACTTGGCCCCAGTGATGGACTGGGCTGTACGCACTACCCGCTAGCGCCTTACGGTCAGATGACGAGCAAAAAACAGATAAAGCAACACCTCACGGCACAACGCCTCTCCCCTATTGGTCCTAGATAGTTTGTGTGTTTGTATTGATGTGTAGGCTATGTGTGCTTTTTTTTTAAGTATGTAGTTCTGTCATTTAGCTGTTTTTGTCTTTAAATGTTCTGTATTGTGTCGTGTTTTGTGTGGACCACAGGAAGAGTAGCTGCTACTTTCGCAACAGCTAATGGGGATCCTAGTCAAAAGTGAAACTGTCCCCTATCCTCCAGGCCGGCTCGGTCCTCCACTCCTGCGCCGTGGCTCGACGACTCACTGCGAGCTCACAGAACAGGCCTCCGGGCAGCCGAGCGGAAATGGAAGAAAACTCGCCTCCCTGCGGACCTGGCATCTTTTCACGCCCTCCTCTCTACATTTTCCTCTTCTGTCTCTGCTGCTAAAGCCACTTTCTACCACTCTAAATTCCAAGCATCTGCCTCTAACCCTAGGAAGCTCTTTGCTACCTTCTCCTCCCTCCTGAATCCTCCTCCCCCTCCCCCCCCTCCTCTCTCTCTGCGGATGACTTCGTCAACCATTTTGAAAAGAAGGCTGATGACATCCGATCCTCGTTTTCTAAGCCAAACGACACCGCTGGTCCTGCTCACACTGCCCTACCCTGTGCTTTGACCTCTTTCTCCCCTCTCTCTCCAGATGAAATCTCGCGTCTCGTGACGGCCGGCCGCCCAACAACCTGCCCACTTGACCCTATCCCCTCCTCTCTTCTCCAGACCATTTCCGGAGACCTTCTCCCCTACCTCACCTCGCTCATCAACTCATCCTTGACCGCTGGCTACGTCCCTTCCGTCTTCAAGAGAGCGAGAGTTGCACCCCTTCTGAAAAAACCTACACTCGATCCCTCCGATATCAACAACTACAGACCAGTATCCCTTCTTTCTTTTCTCTCCAAAACTCTTGAACGTGCCGTCCTTGGCCAGCTCCTCTGCTATCTCTCTCAGAATGACCTTCTTGATCCTAATCAGTCAGGTTTCAAGACTGGGCATTCAACTGAGACTGCTCTTCTCTGTGTCACGGAGGCTCTCCCCACTGCTAAAGCTAACTCTCTCTCCTCTGCTCTCATCCTTCTAGACCTATCTGCTGCCTTTGATACTGTGAACCATCAGATCCTCCTCTCCACCCTCTCCGAGCTGGGCATCTCCGGCGCGGCCCACGCTTGGATTGCGTCCTACCTGACAGGTCGCTCCTACCAGGTGGCGTGGCGAGAATCTGTCTCCGCACAACGTGCTCTCACCACTGGTGTCCCCCAGGGCTCTGTTCTAGGCCCTCTCCTATTCTCACTATACACCAAGTCACTTGGCTCGGTCATATCCTCACATGGTCTCTCCTATCATTGCTACGCAGACGACACACAATTAATCTTCTCCTTTCCCCCTTCTGATAACCAGGTGGCGAATCGCATCTCTGCATGTCTGGCAGACATATCAGTGTGGATGACGGCTCACCACCTCAAGCTGAACCTCGGCAAGATGGAGCTGCTCCTCCTCCCAGGGAAGAACTGCCCGTTCCATGATCTCGCCATCACGGTTGACAACTCCCTTGTGTCCTCCTCCCAGAGTGCTAAGAACCTTGGCGTGACCCTGGACAACACCCTGTCGTTCTCCACTAACATCAAGGCGGTGACCCGATCCTGTAGGTTCATGCTCTACAACATTCGCAGAGTACGACCCTGCCTCACACAGGAAGCGGCGCAGGTCCTAGTCCAGGCACTTGTCATCTCCCGTCTGGATTACTGCAACTCGCTGTTGGCTGGGCTCCCTGCCTGTGCCATTAAACCCCTACAACTCATCCAGAACGCCGCAGCCCGTCTGGTGTTCAACCTTCCCAAGTTCTCTCACGTCACCCCGCTCCTCCGCTCTCTCCACTGGCTTCCAGTTGAAGCTCGCATCCGCTACAAGTCCATGCTGCTTGCCTACGGAGCTGTGAGGGGAACGGCACCTCCGTACCTTCAGGCTCTGATCAGGCCCTACACCCAAACAAGGGCACTGCGTTCATCCACCTCTGGCCTGCTCGCCTCCCTACCTCTGAGGAAGCACAGCTCCCGCTCAGCCCAGTCAAAACTGTTCGCTGCTTTGGCACCCCAATGGTGGAACAAGCTCCCTCACGACGCCAGGACAGCGGAGTCAATCACCACCTTCCGGAGACACCTGAAACCCCACCTCTTTAAGGAATACCTGGGATAGGATAAAGTAATCCTTCTACCCCCCCCCGAAAGATTTAGATGCACTATTGTAAAGTGGTTGTTCCGCTGGATATCATAAGGTGAATGCACCAATTTGTAAGTCGCTCTGGATAAGAGCGTCTGCTAAATGACTTAAATGTAAATGTTAAATGTGAAATGTCTCAATTGTTTCCAGGCTTTAAAAAAATCCTTCTTTAACCTGTCTCTTCCACTTCATCTACACTGATCAAATTGGATTTAACAAGAGACATCATTTAAGAGATCATAGCTTTCGCATGGATTCATCTGGTCAGTCTATGTGATGGAAAGAGCAGGTGTTCTTAATGTTTTGTCCACTGATTGTAGATGGTAACTTATGAGTTGTGAATCAGAACATGCCTCACATCGATCCACAAGGTTGTGCTTTTAATTTAATTACTGTGGAAACAATGTGGCCATCAAATAACAATACAACATGGCAATCATCTTTGTTCTCATGTGTTTCACCACTAACTCTGTTTCCCTTCCGTCCTGTAGAGTCCTCTGGACCGGGCCCAGGGTGCTACTAACTCTGTCTCCCTCCCTTCCGTCCTGTAGAGTCCTCTGGACCGGGCCCAGGGTGCTACTAACTCTGTCTCCCTCCCTTCCGTCCTGTAGAGTCCTCTGGACCGGGCCCAGGGTACTACTAACTCTGTCTCCCTCCCTTCCGTCCTGTAGAGTCCTCTGGACCGGGCCCAGGGTGCTACTAACTCTGTCTCCCTCCCTTCCATCCTGTAGAGTCCTCTGGACCGGGCCCAGGGTGCTACTAACTCTGTCTCCCTCCCTTCCATCCTGTAGAGTCCTCTGGACCGGGCCCAGGGTGCTACTAACTCTGTCTCCCTCCCTTCCATCCTGTAGAGTCCTCTGGACCGGGCCCAGGGTGTTACTAACTCTGTTTCCCTCCCTTCCGTCCTGTAGAGTCCTCTGGACCGGGCCCAGGGTGATACTAACTCTGTCTTCCTCCCTTCCATCCTGTAGAGTCCTCTGGACCGGGCCCAGGGTGATACTAACTCTGTCTCCCTCCCATCCATCCTGTAGAGTCCTCTGGACCGGGCCCAGGGTGCTAAGAACAAGGGCAACAAGTACTTCAAGGCTGGGAAGTATGAGCAGGCCATCCATTGTTACACAGAGGCCATCGGTCTGTGTCCTAGAGAAAACCAGACAGACCTGTCCACTTTCTACCAGAACAGAGCTGCTGCCTACGAACAGCAGGTTAGTGACAACTATCACCATGGCAACCATTCATTATGATGCTCTGTATGTGTTCGCGTGGGTTTATAGCAGTGGAGGCTGGTGAGGGGAGGACAGCTCATAGTAATAGCTAGAATGGAATTGATGGAATGGTATCAAACACATGGAAACCAGACCATCATGTGTTTTGATGCCGTTTCAGTGAATCCAGACCATCATGTGTTTTGATGCCATTTCAGTGAAACCAGACCATCTTGTGTTTGATGCCGTTTCAGTGAAACCAGACCATCGTGTGTTTTGATGCCGTTTCAGTGAAACCAGACCATCGTGTGTTTGATGCCGTTTCAGTGAATCCAGACCATCGTGTGTTTGATGCCGTTTCAGTGAAACCAGACCATCATGTGTTTTGATGCCATTTCAGTGAAACCAGACCATCTTGTGTTTGATGCCGTTTCAGTGAAACCAGACCATCATGTGTTTTGATGCCGTTTCAGTGAAACCAGACCATCATGTGTTTTGATGCCGTTTCAGTGAAACCAGACCATCATGTGTTTGATGCCGTTTCAGTGAATCCAGACCATCATGTGTTTTGATGCCATTTCAGTGAAACCAGACCATCTTGTGTTTGATGCCGTTTCAGTGAAACCAGACCATCGTGTGTTTTGATGCCGTTTCAGTGAAACCAGACCATCGTGTGTTTGATGCCGTTTCAGTGAATCCAGACCATCGTGTGTTTGATGCCGTTTCAGTGAAACCAGACCATCATGTGTTTTGATGCCATTTCAGTGAAACCAGACCATCTTGTGTTTGATGCCGTTTCAGTGAAACCAGACCATCATGTGTTTTGATGCCGTTTCAGTGAAACCAGACCATCATGTGTTTTGATGCCGTTTCAGTGAAACCAGACCATCATGTGTTTGATGCCGTTTCAGTGAAACCAGACCATCTTGTGTTTGGTGCCGTTTCAGTGAAACCAGACCATCGTGTGTTTGATGCCGTTTCAGTGAAACCAGACCATCATGTGTTTTGATGCCGTTTCAGTGAATCCAGACCATCGTGTGTTTGATGCCGTTTCAGTGAAACCAGACCATCTTGTGTTTGATGCCATTTCAGTGAAACCAGACCATCGTGTGTTTGATGCCGTTTCAGTGAATCCAGACCATCGTGTGTTTTGATGCCGTTTCAGTGAAACCAGACCATCGTGTGTTTGATGCCGTTTCAGTGAATCCAGACCATCTTGTGTTTGATGCCGTTTCAGTGAATCCAGACCATGAGCCCATCCTCTGGTTTTCAAGTGTCACCAGCCACCACTGGTTTCTAGTTTAGAAGTGTTGAATGCATGTGTGTTTGTGTGTGTTAACATGAACTACGTCTGTTTCCAGATGAAGTGGACAGAGGTGGTGCAGGACTGTACCCAAGCTGTGGTGATTAACCCACGCTACATCAAGGCCCTGTTCAGGAGGGCCAAGGCCCTGGAGAGACTGGACAACAAGAAGGAGTGCCTGGAAGGTGCGGCTTAGATCAGACTTGTTACAGTTCACCAGAGCCCTATTCCCTATATAGTGCACTACTATAGACCAGAGCCCTATATAGTGCACTACTTTAGACCAGAGCCCTATATAGTGCACTACTTTAGACCAGAGCCCTATATAGTACACTACTATAGACCAGAGCCCTATATAGTACACTACTATAGACCAGAGCCCTATATAGTGCACTACTATAGACCAGAGCCCTATTCCCTATATAGTGCACTACTTTAGACCAGAGCCCTATATAGTGCACTACTTTAGACCAGAGCCCTATATAGTACACTACTATAGACCAGAGCCCTATATAGTACACTACTATAGACCAGAGCCCTATTCCCTATATAGTGCACTACTTTAGACCAGAGCCCCTATTCCCTATATAGTGCACTACTATAGACCAGAGCCCTATTCCCTATATAGTGCACTACTTTAGACCAGAGCCCTATTCCCTATATAGTGGACTACTTTAGACCAGAGCCCCTATTCCCTATATAGTGCACTACTATAGACCAGAGCCCTATTCCCTATATAGTGCACTACTTTAGACCAGAGCCCTATTCCCTATATAGTGGACTACTTTAGACCAGAGCCCTATTCCCTATATAGTACACTACTATAGACCAGAGCCCTATTCCCTATATAGTGGACTACTTTAGACCAGAGCCCCTATTCCCTATATAGTGCACTACTTTAGACCAGAGCCCTATTCCCTATATAGTGGACTACTTTAGACTAGAGCCCCCATTCCCTATATAGTGCTCTACTTTAGACCAGAGCCCTATTCCCTATATAGTGGACTACTTTAGACCAGAGCCCCTATTCCCTATATAGTGCACTACTATAGACCAGAGCCCTATTCCCTATATAGTGCACTACTTTAGACCAGAGCCCTATTCCCTATATAGTGCACTACTTTAGACCAGAGCCCTATTCCCTATAAAGTGGACTACTTTAGACTAGAGCCCCCATTCCCTATATAGTGCTCTACTTTAGACCAGAGCCCTATTCCCTATATAGTGGACTACTTTAGACCAGAGCCCTATCCCCTATATAGTGGACTACTTTAGACCAGAGCCCCTATTCCCTATATAGTGCACTACTATAGACCAGAGCCCTATTCCCTATATAGTGCACTACTTTAGACCAGAGCCCTATTCCCTATATAGTGCACTACTATAGACCAGAGCCCTATTCCCTATATAGTGCACTACTTTAGACCAGAGCCCTATTCCCTATATAGTGCACTACTTTAGACCAGAGCCCTATTCCCTATATAGTGCACTACTTTAGACCAGAGCCCTATTCCCTATATAGTGCACTACTTTAGACCAGAGCCCTATTCCCTATATAGTGGACTACTTTAGACTAGAGCCCCCATTCCCTATATAGTGCTCTACTTTAGTCCAGAGCCCTATTCCCTATATAGTGCACTACTTTAGACCTGAGCCCTATTCCCTATATAGTGGACTGCTTTAGACCAGAGCCCCCATTCCCTATATAGTGCACTATAGTTGAGGGAATAGAGTGCCAGTTGGAACGTGATCAATGATTCTCCTTTAAAGGCACATGATACCACAGCAGGTCAAGTAACAAGGGACCCCCCATATACCCCCTCCCCCCCTCCGTTCCTGTAGATGTGACGGCGGTGTGTATCCTAGAGGCCTTCCAGAACCAGCAGAGTATGCTGCTAGCAGACAAAGTCCTCAAACTGCTGGGGAAGGAGAAGGCCAAAGACCAATACAAGGTGAGAGGATGTCCCAGCTCTCCTGCTGCTCCTTACTGAAGGCATTGAGTAATGTTGGGTTTTAACTGCTCTGAAAGGTTCTCCTTCTCTGTGGGTCTGTGTAATCTGAGGGAAATATGTCTCTAATATGGTCATACATTTGGGCAGGAGGTTAGGAAGTGCAGCTCAGTTTCCACCTCATTTTGTGGGCAGTGTGCACATAGCCTGTCTTCTCTTGAGAGCCAGGTCTGCCTACAGCGACCTTTCTCAATAACAACTTACTGACTTTATTGTCCCAATGGGGAAATGTTGTTGCAGTGTCATGTACACATTTAAAGTGGCGTTTAAATACAAAACAAAATTGACAATACAACTTTCGTAACAGTTACATACCAATAAAAAAATATATATATATAATAAATAAAACACAACATTTAAAAAAAAAAAAAAAAAAAAAAAGCCTAGCCTGCTGGCCTTACTGGGTGGATAGGAACATTAGCCTGTTAGCCTTACTGGGTGGATAGGAACATTAGCCTGTTAGCCTTACTGGGTGGATAGGAACATTAGCCTGCTGGCCTTACTGGGTGGATAGGAACATTAGCCTGCTGGCCTTACTGGGTCGATAGGAACATTAGCCTGCTGGCCTTACTGGGTCTATAGGAACATTAGCCTGCTGGTCTTACTGGGTGGATAGGAACATTAGCCTGTTAGCCTTACTGGGTGGATAGGAACATTAGCCTGCTGGCCTTACTGGGTGGATAGGAACATTAGCCTGCTGGCCTTACTGGGTGGATAGGAACATTAGCCTGCTGGCCTTACTGGGTGGATAGGAACATTACCCTGCTGGCCTTACTGGGTGGATAGGAACATTAGCCTGCTGGCCTTACTGAGTGGATAGGAACATTAGCCTGCTGGCCTTACTGGGTGGATAGGAACATTAGCCTGCTGATCTTACTGGGTGGATAGGAACATTAGTCTGCTGGCCTTACTGGGTGGATAGGAACATTAGCCTGCTGGCCTTACTGAGTCGATAGGAACATTAGCCTGCTGGCCTTACTGGGTGGATAGGAACATTACCCTGCTGGCCTTACTGGGTGGATAGGAACATTACCCTGCTGGCCTTACTGGGTGGATAGGAACATTAGCCTGCTGGCCTTACTGAGTGGATAGGAACATTAGCCTGCTGGCCTTACTGGGTGGATAGGAACATTTGCCTGCTGGCCATACTGGGTGGATAGGAACATTAGCCCGAGCTATTTAGGAGGGATATCACACCTGGCACAAATTATTGTCTAGTTGTGTTTTTCCTGCTGAGGGGTGCCCTATACCTGCGCCCAGAGGGGAGTAGTTCAAAGTCCGGGTACAGGGGATGGCTTGGGTCTAAAATGATTTTGTGAGCCTTACGGAAGACCCTGACCTTAAAGATCTCATCCAGGCCTGTCTGTTGGACTCCAAGTACCTTGCTTGCTGTGGTGATAATCCTTCTCAGCATATTTATCTGGCTGACAGTGGCATTGTCAAACCAACAAACAATACAAAAAGTTACTGTACCATCTCTCCCCCTCTCTTCTCTATACCTCTCTCATCTATATCTCTCGCTCCTCTCTCTTTCGCGCCGCTCTTCTCCCTCTTTCGTCTGCCTCTTTTTCCTCTCTTCAGAACGGTGAGCGCCATGATGATTTGTCCTCAGTTCATCAAGTCTCCCTCTTTCTCCTCTCTCTCTTCTCCCTCTCTCTCCCTCCGCTCTCTCTTCTCGCTCTCTCTCTCCCTCTCCCTCCCTCTGCTCTCTTCTCGCTGTCTCTCTCTTCTCCCTCAATTCATCATGTCTTCTCTCTCTCCAGAACCGTGACCCCCTGATGCCTTCTCCTCAGTTCATCAAGTCCTACTTCAGCTCCTTCACCGATGACATTATCTCCCAACCGCTCCAGAAGGGTGAGAAGAAGGACGAGGACAAGGACAACGAGGGCGAGGCCGCAGAGGTCACAGAAAGGTCAGAGGTCACACTGTGATGTCACTTCCTGTCCTGTATGTTGCTCTGGATAAAAAAAGCTACATTTGCGTTCCAAATGGCACACTATTCCCTATAAACGCAGCCATAGTGTCTGTACCAGATTTCAACATACTGAACTAGTGTCTCTACCAGGGTTCAACATAGCTCTGGTTATCTGAAGGCCAAGCAGTACATTAACCCTGTCCTTAACCTCTAACCTCTGTCCTGTCCATAGTTCTGGTTACCTGAAGGCCAACCAGTACATTAACCCTGTCCTTAACCTCTAACCTCTGTCCTGTCCATAGTTCTGGTTACCTGAAGGCCAAGCAGTACATGGAGGAGGAGAACTATGATAAGATCATCAGTGAGTGCACTAAGGAGGTGGAGTCTGAGGGCCGGTACACTGCTGAGGCCCTGTTGCTACGGGCAACCTTCTACCTCCTGATTGGCAACGCCACCGGCGCCCAGCCTGACCTGGACCGGGTCATCAACATGGAGGACGCCAACGTCAAGGTAGTGGAGATGAGCTGGGGTCGGTGTGGGGGGGGTCCAGTAGCTCAGCCCCTCCCCGTTAGTCGCTATTAGCACCTCCACCTCCTCTCAGTTAGTCGCTATTATCAGCCCAGCTCCTCCTCCTCTCGGTTAGTCGCTATTAGCAGCTCAGCTCCTCCTCCTCTCAGTTAGTCGCTATTAGCAGCTCAGCCCCTCCTCTCGGTTAGTCGCTATTAGCAGCTCCTCCTCTCGGTTAGTCGCTATTAGCAGCTCAGCTCCTCCTCCTCTCGGTTAGTCGCTATTAGCAGCTCAGCTCCTCCTCTCGGTTAGTCGCTATTAGCAGCTCAGCTCCCCCTCCTCTCGGTTAGTCGCTATTAGCAGCTCAGCTCCCCCTCCTCTCAGTTAGTCGCTATTAGCAGCTCAGCTCCCCCTCCTCTCGGTTAGTCGCTATTAGCAGCTCCTCCTCCTCTCAGTTAGTCGCTATTAGCAGCTCCTCCTCCTCTCAGTTAGTCGCTATTAGCAGCTCAGCTCCCCCTCCTCTCAGTTAGTCGCTATTAGCAGCTCAGCTCCTCCTCTCGGTTAGTCGCTATTAGCAGCCCAGCTCCTCCTCCTCTCGATTAGTCGCTATTAGCAGCTCAGCTCCTCCTCTTCTCAGTTAGTCGCTATTAGCAGCTCAGTTCCCCCTGCTCTCGGTTAGTCGCTATTAGCAGCTCAGCTCTCCCTCCTCTCGGTTAGTCGCTATTAGCAGCCCAGCTCCCCCTCCTCTCGGTTAGTCGCTATTAGCAACTCAGCTCCTCCTCCTCTCAGTTAGTCGCTATTAGCAGCTCAGCTCCTCCTCCTCTCAGTTAGTCGCTATTAGCAGCTCAGCTCCACCTCCTCTCGGTTAGTCGCTATTAGCAGCCCAGTTCCTCCTCCTCTCAGTTAGTCGCTATTAGCAGCTCAGCTCCTCCTCTCAGTTAGTCGCTATTAGCAGCTCAGCTCCTCCTCCTCTCAGTTAGTCGCTATTAGCAGCTCAGCTCCTCCTCCTCTCAGTTAGTCGCTATTAGCAGCTCAGCTCCTCCTCCTCTCAGTTAGTCGCTATTAGCAGCTCCTCCCCCTCCTCTCGGTTAGTCGCTATTAGCAGCCCAGCTCCTCCTCCTCTCGGTTAGTCGCTATTAGCAGCTCAGCTCCTCCTCCTCTCGGTTAGTCGCTATTAGCAGCTCAGCTCCTCCTCTTCTCGGTTAGTCGCTATTAGCAGCTCAGCTCCTCCTCTCGGTTAGTCGCTATTAGCAGCTCAGCTCCTCCTCCTCTCAGTTAGTCGCTATTAGCAGCTCAGCTCCTCCTCCTCTCGGTTAGTCGCTATTAGCAGCTCAGCTCCTCCTCCTCTCGGTTAGTCGCTATTAGCAGCTCAGCTCCTCCTCTTCTCGGTTAGTCGCTATTAGCAGCTCAGCTCCTCCTCTCGGTTAGTCGCTATTAGCAGCTCAGCTCCTCCTCCTCTCAGTTAGTCGCTATTAGCAGCTCAGCTCCTCCTCCTCTCGGTTAGTCGCTATTAGCAGCTCAGCTCCTCCTCCTCTCGGTTAGTCGCTATTAGCAGCTCAGCTCCTCCTCCTCTCGGTTAGTCGCTATTAGCAGCTCAGCTCCTCCTCCTCTCGGTTAGTCGCTATTAGCAGCTCAGCTCCTCCTCTTCTCGGTTAGTCGCTATTAGCAGCTCATTTCTGGGACTGCAGCTGAGGGCCAATGCTCTGACTGAAACCCTGTTTTTGTCCTGTCTCTGTCCTGGGACTGCAGCTCAGGGCCAATGCTCTGATCAAGCGTGGCAGTATGTACATGCAGCAGCAGCAGCCTATGATGTCAACACAGGACTTCAACATGGCCGCTGAGATCGACACGCGCAACGCAGACGTCTACCACCACCGGGGACAGGTAGGGCTGTCTCTATCACTATCCCTTATGGCCCTGCCCAAATCAAATCAAATGTATTTATATAGCCCTTCTTACATCAGCTGATATCTCAAAGTGCTGTACAGAAACCCAGCCTAAAACCCCAAACAGCAAGCAATGCAGGTGTAGAAGCACGGTGGCTAGGAAAAACTCCCTAGAAAGGCCAGAACCTAGGAAGAAACCTAGAGAGGAACCAGGCTATGAGGGGTGGCCATTCCTCTTCTGTCATTGCCGGGTGGAGATTATAACAGCACATGGCCTAGATGTTCAAATGTTCATAAATGACCAGCATGGTCAAATAATAATAATCATAGTAGTTGTCAAGGGTTCAACAAGTCAGTAACACAAGAGTAAGTGTCAGTTGGCTTTTTCATAGCCAATCTTTGAGAGTATCTCTACCGCTCCTGCTGTCTCTAGAGAGTTGAAAACAGCAGGTCTGGGACAGGTAGCACGTCCGGTGAACAGGTCAGGGTTCCATAGCTGCGAGCAGAACAGTTGGAACTGGAGCAGCAGCACGGCCAGGTGAACTGGGGACAGCAAGGAGTCATCAAGCCAGGTAGTCCTGAGGCATGGTCCTAGGGCTCAGGTCCTCCGAGAGAGAGAAAGAAAGAAAGAAAGAATTAGAGAGAGCATATTTAAATTCACACAGGACACCGAAAAAGACAAGAGAAATACTCCAGATGTGACAGACTGACCCTAGCCCCCCGACACATAAACTACTGCAGCATAAATACTGGAGGCTGAGACAGGAGGGGTCAGGAGACACTGTGGCCCCATCCGATGAAACCCCCGGACAGGGCCAAACAGGTAGGATATAACCCCACCCACTTTGCCAAAGCACAGCCTCCACACCACTGGAGGGATATCTCCAACCACCAACATATCATCCCGGGACAAGGCCGAGTATAGCCCACAAAGATCTCCGCCACGGCACAGCCCACAGCCCAATGGTACCCTATTCCCTATTTAGTGCACTACTTTTGACCAGCGCCCATAGGCCTCTCAATAAGGAATGGGTTGAATAGGATGCCCTTTGGGGTTAACTTGCAAGTAAACAGTAAGATGCATTAAGTCACATCATTGCCATTGGTTTACACTAACAGACTGAAGTGTTTCCCCTTCAGTTGAAGATCCTTCTGGACCAGGTAGAGGAAGCCGTCGGAGACTTTGATGAGTGCATCCTGCTCAGACCTGACTCTGCTCTGGCACAGGCTCAGAAATGCTTCGCCCTGGTGAGTATGGATCAGGAGACTGTAGGTTTAGAGCTCACTACTATAATGGATATCTGTTATAAACATGAATCTGATCAGTTTCCCTGTCCTCTAGTGTAGGTGTAGGTTTGGGATGTGTTGGAGATGTGTTAAAAGGTTCATCCTACTGGCTGTGCCTGCAGTACAGACATGCTCTGGTGAATGGACTGTCTTATCCACTTCATACATCTGAGACTAGATCTCACCAATGTGCTGTTAATCCACTTCATACATCTGAGACTAGATCTCACCAATGTGCTGTTAATCCACTTCATACAGCTGAGACTAGATCTCACCAATGTGCTGTTAATCCACTTCATATAGCTGAGACTGGATCTCACCAATGTGCTGTTAATCCACTTCATACAGCTGAGACTAGATCTCACCAATGTGCTGTTAATCCACTTCATACAGCTGAGACTAGATCTCACCAATGTGCTGTTAATCCACTTCATACAGCTGAGACTAGATCTTACCAATGTGCTGTTAATCCACTTCATACAGCTGAGACTGGATCTCACCAATGTGCTGTTAATCCACTTCATACAGCTGAGACTAGATCTCACCAATATGCTGTTAATCCACTTCATACAGCTGAGACTGGATCTCACCAATGTGCTGTTAATCAACTTCATACAGCTGAGACTGGATCTCACAAATGTGCTGTTAATCCACTTCATACAGCTGAGACTAGATCTCACCAATGTGCTGTTAATCCACTTCATACAGCTGAGACTGGATCTCACCAATGTGCTGTTAATCCACTTCATACAGCTGAGACTAGATCTCACCAATGTGCTGTTAATCCACTTCATACAGCTGAGACTAGATCTCACCAATGTGCTGTTAATCCACTTCATACAGCTGAGACTAGATCTCACCAATGTGCTGTTAATCCACTTCATACAGCTGAGACTGGATCTCACCAATGTGCTGTTAATCCACTTCATACAGCTGAGACTAGATCTCACCAATATGCTGTTAATCCACTTCATACAGCTGAGACTGGATCTCACCAATGTGCTGTTAATCCACTTCATACAGCTGAGACTGGATCTCACAAATGTGCTGTTAATCCACTTCATACAGCTGAGACTAGATCTCACCAATGTGCTGTTAATCCACTTCATACAGCTGAGACTGGATCTCACCAATGTGCTGTTAATCCACTTCATACAGCTGAGACTAGATCTCACCAATGTGCTGTTAATCCACTTCATACAGCTGAGACTGGATCTCACCAAGGTGCTGTTAATGAACTGGGAGGAAGTTAGTTAGTCAGCGATCTAAGGTTGGTGCCGTATGAAGCGTTCTAAATGTGTGTTAACCAGCTAGTCTGTGTGTGTCCAGTACAGGCAGGCATACACTGGCAACAGCCAGTCCCAGGTGCAGACGGCCATGGACGGCTTTGAGGACATCACCAGGAGGTTCCCTAAGTGTGCCGAGGGATACGCTCTGTATGCACAGGTAGGGGTACGCTCTGTGTGCACAGGTAGGGTACGCTCTGTATGCACAGGTAGGGGTACGCTCTGTGTGCACAGGTAGGGGTACGCTCTGTATGCACAGGTAGGGGTACGCTCTGTGTGCACAGGTAGGGGTACGCTCTGTATGCACAGGTAGGGGTACGCTCTGTGTGCACAGGTAGGGGTACGCTCTGTATGCACAGGTAGGGGTACGCTCTGTGTGCACAGGTAGGGGTACGCTCTGTGTGCACAGGTAGGGGTACGCTCTGTGTGCACAGGTAGGGGTACGCTCTGTGTGCACAGGTAGGGGTACGCTCTGTGTGCACAGGTAGGGGTACGCTCTGTGTGCACAGGTAGGGGTACGCCCTGTGTGCACAGGTAGGGGTACGCTCTGTGTGCACAGGTAGGGGTACGCTCTGTGTGCACAGGTAGGGGTACGCTCTGTGTGCACAGGTAGGGGTACGCTCTGTGTGCACAGGTAGGGGTACGCTCTGTATGCACAGGTAGGGGTACGCTCTGTGTGCACAGGTAGGGGTACGCTCTGTCATTAACACCGTCTCACCTGTCAGGTGTGCTGTCATTAACACGGTCTCTCTGAGGGGGTGTGGTATATTGCCAATATACCACGGCTAAGGGCTGTTCTTTTGCACGACGCAGTGAGGAGTGCCTGTATACATCCCTTAGCCGTGGTATATTGGCTATATATCACACACACCCTTATTGCTATTATAAACTGACTACCAACGTAATTAGAGCAATAAAGATACATGTTTTGTACCTGTGATATACCACAGCTTTCAGCCAATCAGCCTTCAGGGCTGGAACCACCCATGTTCTAGTAATAAATCACATCTTACCTGCAGTAGATTATGGCTGCTTGAAAAACCTCTTGTTTAACCTCCCTGTGCAAGGTGGGACGTTTGCGTCAACAGCCAGTGGAATCGCGTGGCGCGAAATACAAATACCTCAAAAATGCTATAACTTCAATTTCTCAAACATATGACTATTTTACACCATTTTAAAGAGAAGACTCTCGTTAATCTAACCACATTGTCCGATTTCAAAAAGGCTTTACAGCGAAAGCAAAATATTAGATTATGTTAGGAGAGTACTCTGCCAAAAATAATCACACAGCCATTTTCAAAGCTAGCATATATGTCACAAAAACCAAAACCACAGCTAAATGCAGCACTAACCTTTGATCTTCATCAGATGACCCTCCTAGGACATTATGTTATACAATACATGCATGTTTTGTTCAATCAAGTTCATATTTATCTCAAAAACCAGCTTTTTACATTAGCATGTGATGTTCAGAACTAGCATACCCACCGCAAACTTCCGGTGAATTTACTAAATTACTCACGATTAACGTTCACAAAATACATAACAATTATTTTAAGAATTATAGATACAAAACTCCTTTATGCAATCGCGGTGTCAGATTTTAAAATAGCTTTTCGGCGAAAGCACATTTTGCAATATTCTGAGTACATAGCCCGGCCATCACGGCTAGCTAATTTGACACCCACCAAGTTTGGCCCTCAGATTTACTATTAGAAAAATTGGATTACCTTTGCTGTTCTTCATCAGAATGCACTCCCAGGACTTCTACTTCAACAACACATGTTGTTTTGGTTCCAAATAATCCATAGTTATATTCAAATACCTCCGTTTTGTTCGTGCGTTCAGGTCAGTATACGAAGGGTGACGCGCGATAATATTCCAACCGGGCGACGTTGTATTCATTCAAAGGCTGAAAGAAAAAAATGGAGAATTCACATGAACGCGCATCTCCAGTGTCACTGTTCTCAGCCTGACCACTCACAAAATCTCCTGCTGTTCTTCGCCCAGAGACTGGAGAGACTTCATTCCACTTTCTGGCGCCTTCTGAGAGCCTTAGAAAATGTCACGTTACAGCACAGATGCTGTATTTTCAATAGAGATGCCACAGAAGGAGAACAAATTGTCAGACAGGGCACTTCCTGTATGGAATCTTCTCAGGTTTTGGCCTGCCATATGTGTTCTGTTATACTCACAGACACCATTCAAACAGTTTTAGAAACTTTAGAGTGTTTTCTATCCAAATCTACTAATTATATGCATATTCTCGTTTCTGGGCAAGAGTAGTAACCAGTTTAAATCGGGTACGTTTTTTATCCGGTCGTGCAAATACTGCCCCCTAGCCCCAACAGGTTAACAGAACTTCAAATCTCTTCTTACAATTTGATTTGTTTTATTAAGTCAAATTTGTCCAATAAGGTACTTGAGTATGTGAATCATCCTGAAACATTTCTCCTGTGTTTGTGTTGTTCAGGCATTGACTGACCAGCAGCAGTTTGGCAAGGCAGATGAGATGTACAACAAGTGTATTGACCTGGAGCCAGACAACGCTACAACATACGTCCACAAGGGGTGAGTTAAGAGGGGATCCCTGGTCCTTGAGATGAGGTGGATGGGAGGTGGATGGGAGGGGGGTCCCTGGTCCTTGAGATGAGGTGGATGGGAGGGGCGTCCCTGGTCCTTGAGATGAGGTGGATGGGAGGTGGATGTGAGGGGCGTCCCTGGTCCTTGAGATGAGGTGGATGGGAGGGGCGTCCCTGAGATGAGGTGGATGGGAGGGGCGTCCTTGAGATGAGGTGGATGGGAGGGGCGTCCCTGAGATGAGGTGGATGGGAGGGGCGTCCCTGGTCCTTGAGATGAGGTGGATGGGAGGGGCGTCCTTGAGATGAGGTGGATGGGAGGGGCGTCCCTGGTCCTTGAGATGAGGTGGATGGGAGGGGCGTCCCTGGTCCCTGAGATGAGGTGGATGGGAGGGGCGTCCCTGGTCCTTGAGATGAGGTGGATGTGAGGGGCGTCCCTGGTCCTTGAGATGAGGTGGATGTGAGGGGCGTCCCTGAGATGAGGTGGATGGGAGGGGCGTCCCTGGTCCTTGAGATGAGGTGGATGGGAGGGGCGTCCTTGAGATGAGGTGGATGGGAGGGGCGTCCCTGGTCCTTGAGATGAGGTGGATGGGAGGGGCGTCCCTGGTCCCTGAGATGAGGTGGATGGGAGGGGCGTCCCTGGTCCTTGAGATGAGGTGGATGGGAGGGGCGTCCCTGGTCCCTGAGATGAGGTGGATGGGAGGGGCGTCCCTGGTCCTTGAGATGAGGTGGATGGGAGGGGCGTCCCTGGTCCTTGAGATGAGGTGGATGGGAGGGGCGTCCTTGAGATGAGGTGGATGGGAGGGGCGTCCCTGGTCCTTGAGATGAGGTGGATGGGAGGGGCGTCCTTGAGATGAGGTGGATGGGAGGGGCGTCCCTGAGATGAGGTGGATGGGAGGGGCGTCCCTGAGATGAGGTGGATGGGAGGGGCGTCCCTGAGATGAGGTGGATGGGAGGGGCGTCCCTGGTCCTTGAGATGAGGTGGATGGGAGGGGCGTCCCTGGTCCCTGAGATGAGGTGGATGGGAGGGGCGTCCCTGAGATGAGGTGGATGGGAGGGGCGTCCCTGGTCCTTAAGATGAGGTGGATGGGAGGGGCGTCCTTGAGATGAGGTGGATGGGAGGGGCGTCCCTGAGATGAGGTGGATGGGAGGGGCATCCCTGGTCCCTGAGATGAGGTGGATGGGAGGGGCGTCCCTGAGATGAGGTGGATGGGAGGGGCGTCCCTGAGATGAGGTGGATGGGAGGGGCGTCCCTGGTCCCTGAGATGAGGTGGATGGGAGGGGCGTCCCTGGTCCTTGAGATGAGGTGGATGGGAGGGGCGTCCCTGGTCCCTGAGATGAGGTGGATGGGAGGGGCGTCCCTGGTCCCTGAGATGAGGTGGATGGGAGGGGCGTCCCTGGTCCTTGAGATGAGGTGGATGGGAGGGGCGTCCCTGGTCCCTGAGATGAGGTGGATGGGAGGGGCGTCCCTGGTCCTTGAGATGAGGTGGATGGGAGGGGCGTCCCTGGTCCTTGAGATGAGGTGGATGGGAGCGGCGTCCCTGGTCCTTGAGATGAGGTGGATGTGAGGGGCGTCCCTGGTCCTTGAGATGAGGTGGATGTGAGGGGCGTCCCTGGTCCTTGAGATGAGGTGGATGGGAGGGGCGTCCCTGGTCCCTGAGATGAGGTGGATGGGAGCGGCGTCCCTGGTCCTTGAGATGAGGTGGATGGGAGCGGCGTCCTAGGGGCCTCATTTTATAAACTTTGTGTAATAATGCCGTAAAACATGCGTGTGCCAGTTTTCAGGCAAAGTTGGCATTTATAAAAACTGAACTTGACATGAGGATGTGCTTATCGTCCCGGAAACTGTAGACCGTGCGTACGCACAGTTTCATGCACGCAGATATGTAGTGTTAGATTTACGCAATAGTTATAAATGAGGCCCCTGGTGTGATGAGGTTGTGAGGGGAAGTGGCCTGTAGTTCAGGAGTAATGTTTTAGTGCTAGTCCAGTAAGTTGCTAATTCCTGTGTGTGTGTGTCAAGGTTGTTGCAGCTCCAGTGGAAGCAGGACTTGGACCTGGGTCTGGACCTCATCAGCAAGGCCATTGAGATCGACAACAAATGTGACTTTGCCTATGAAACCATGGGAACTATTGAAGTTCAAAGGTTAGTTTACTACTTTTTCAAATTTTTCCCAGTAATAACTTTAGAGTTTGGTTAAGAAGGCATTAAATAACATCTTGGTACATTAGAAATGTTTTTACATTAACAACAAATATAACAAAAAATACTAACTTTATACACAGGGGTATATGCATTTAAAATGCATAAGGCTTCACAGGCATTTAAGGCTTCACAGGCATTTAAGGTTCGCTTTGCTTTATAATTTTTTTATATTTATGCAGCATAAAAAAAGCCATTTAGTTCAGTTTTTAAAAGTAAGTCTCTTGGCTTTTCTGTAGCCCAGTTGCATTTATAGTACGTATAGAATAAGTACCATACATAATACAGAGATTAATTATGGGACAGGGACATACAGGGTAACTGCCATCCAGAACATCTTGGATCAGTTAGGGTAACTGCCATCCAGAACATCTTGGATCAGTTAGGGTCACTGCCATCCAGAACATCTTGGATCAGTTAGGGTCACTGCCATCCAGAACATATTGGATCAGTTAGGGTAACTGCCATCCAGAACATCTTGGATCAGTTAGGGTCACTGCCATCCAGAACATCTTGGATCAGTTAGGGTCACTGCCATCCAGAACATCTTGGATCAGTTAGGGTCACTGCCATCCAGAACATCTTGGATCAGTTAGGGTAACTGCCATCCAGAACATCTTGGATCAGTTAGGGTCACTGCCATCCAGAACATCTTGGATCAGTTAGGGTAACTGCCATCCAGAACATCTTGGATCAGTTAGGGTAACTGCCATCCAGAACATCTTGGATCAGTTAGGGTCACTGCCATCCAGAACATCTTGGATCAGTTAGGGTAACTGCCATCCAGAACATCTTGGATCAGTTAGGGTCACGGCCATCCAGAACATCTTGGATCAGTTAGGGTCACTGCCATCCAGAACATCTTGGATCAGTTAGGGTCACTGCCATCCAGAACATCTTGGATCAGTTAGGGTCACTGCCATCCAGAACATCTTGGATCAGTTAGGGTCACTGCCATCCAGAACATCTTGGATCAGTTAGGGTCACTGCCATCCAGAACATCTTGGATCAGTTAGGGTCACTGCCATCCAGAACATCTTGGATCAGTTAGGGTCACGGCCATCCAGAACATCTTGGATCAGTTAGGGTCACTGCCATCCAGAACATCTTGGATCAGTTAAGGTAACTGCCATCCAGAACATCTTGGATCAGTTAGGGTCACTGCCATCCAGAACATCTTGGATCAGTTAGGGTCACTGCCATCCAGAACATCTTGGATCAGTTAGGGTAACTGCCATCCAGAACATCTTGGATCAGTTAGGGTAACTGCCATCCAGAACATCTTGGATCAGTTAGGGTCACTGCCATCCAGAACATCTTGGATCAGTTAGGGTCACTGCCATCCAGAACATCTTGAATCAGTTAGGGTAACTGCCATCCAGAACATCTTGGATCAGTTAGGGTCACTGCCATCCAGAACATCTTGGATCAGTTAGGGTAACTGCCATCCAGAACATCTTGGATCAGTTAGGGTCACTGCCATCCAGAACATCTTGGATCAGTTAGGGTCACGGCCATTCAGAACATCTTGGATCAGTTAGGGTAACTGCCATCCAGAACATCTTGGATCAGTTAGGGTCAGGGGCATCCAGAACATCTTGGATCAGTTAGGGTCAGGGGCATCCAGAACATCTTGGATCAGTTAGGGTCAGGGGCATCCAAAAGATCTTGGATCAGTTAGGGTCAGGGGCATCCAGAACATCTTGGATCAGTTAGGGTCAGAGCCATCCAGAACATCTTGGATCAGTTAGGATTAGGGTCCATCCAGAACGTCTTGGATCCATGTGTAACTCCATGTTGTTGTATGTGTCGAACTGCTTTGCTTTATCTTGGCCAGGTCGCAGTTGTAAATGAGAACTTGTTCTCAACTTGCCTACCTGGTTAAACAAAGGTAAAATAAAAATTTGGGGATTAGGGTCCTTCCAGAACATCTAGGTTCAGTTAGGATCAGGGGCATACAGAATGTCTTGGATTAGTTAGGATTAGGGGCATCCAGTACATCTTTGTACATATGCAGACACATACATAAAGTGTAATGTCATAAAATACATAAGACACATGTAAAAACTATATAGGGTGTGTTCGTAAATTTAATCTGGAGTGCCAGAGTGCGCTCTGGGTGTTCGTAAATATAGAGTGTTGTCAGATTGTCCGTTCATAAATTCAGAGAATTTCGCTCTCGGAGCGTTCAGAGCGCCCACACTAGACCCTCTGGCCGAGGAGTAGGGTTGATCCAAGCTTTTTGACCTCACAACTGTAGTCAAGCACCCAAACTAACTGGCTAACGTTGGCTAGCTTGCTAGCTACTTCCAGACACAAATGAGGGAACACCTCACTGATCATTTTACTCGCCGTAGCAGAGCTGGTTAGGCTGTTTTTATTTTATCCAGAGCGTTGGTGACTGTAACTGTGCTGCTGGAAACAATTTAGTTACTATTTTTTGCCAATGTTTACTGACAACGGCCATATTCAACAGGTGTTCAGCGTTTGTAAATTCATCAGTTAACCTGCGCTCTCGCACACTCAGACGAGAGTGCTCTGAAACCGGAGTAGATCGCCAAAACAAATTTACGAACGCACCAATAATATACGGGTGGGTCTAATCCTGGATGCTGATTGGTTAAAAGCGCATTCCAGCCGGTGTCTATTCCACAAGTTACCACCGGTTAAATCTATGACGTTAAAATGCCTATTTACTCAGTTCCATCTGACTGCGCAATCCACTGTCTCAGCCCAGCCAGGCAATTTATTAACTTGATCTCCACTATAAAAAGCATCTAGACATTATCTCACATTTCCTTTAGACTAACATTTAGTTTTCAACAGCGAATATCTTGGAATGCCCTCAAAACCGGTGTTTGGAGGATATATTGGTACGGTTTGCCGCTACCTTGCCAAAATATCCTACAAACACCGGCTTTGAGAGCATTATCACTTAAATAAACTTCCCTCTCATTACAGGGGAAACCTGGAAAAAGCGATAGACATGTTCAACAAGGCCATCAACCTGGCCAAGTCAGAGATGGAGATGGCCCACCTCTACTCACTGTGTGATGCAGCCTACGCCCAGACTGAGGTAGCCAGGAAGTACGGGTTGAAGCCACCCACGCTGTAACTCTCCTGTCACATGATCCACCTTACCCAAGTCTCTCCACTGCTGAGCCTGATCATATTATAACTGCAGATGTTTGAGTCATTTAGTTTTGTACAAGACCTGAGAACTACCGGTGGTTAAAGATGAAAGAAAAATATGTGACCTGGGTTGCAAAATTACGTTAACTTTCCCAAAATTCCCCGGTTTTCCTGAAATCCAGGAATTACGGGGAAATAAGCAGGAAATCCATGAACATGCCGACCAGGATTTCTAGAAAACCCAGGGAGGGAAGGTTAGGAAAGTAACTGGAATTTTGCAATCCTGTCTGACCATACATTATTATCATGTTTATGTCACATTGGATTGGAATTCAAACCAGGGCCTCAAGCCACTGGTAAATAGGGTGGTCTTGACCCACACACCCCTCTTCTTCAGGGCACTTGACCCACACACCCCCGTCTCCTGATATTTAGTTTGAGCCGGACCGTGACCACTATTGGCCCTCCTGTACCAGTCAGAATGTCTTGTTTTCTCTATCAGGAACATGTGAATGGCCAGGTATCCATCCAGAAATAATTAAATCTTCTAAAATCAAAGGGGGATTCACTCAATAGATTTTGCCATCTTATTGCTGACTTATCCATATTTGGACGTTTTTTTAAGATAAATGTTTTATGTTGCCTCCACACAGAGACCTGTATAGAGTTCTAATGGACTGTTAATTTGTTACTATATATGTTCTTCTTGTTCTCTAACAAATATTTCTGTCCAGACGCCTCCATATCCTCGAGATAACGTAACATTATCATTAGATGGCAAATTTAAATGCAGGATTAAAATGTTAGTGAAATGTGTGTGTGTAATGATGGATGTCTGTGTTTGATGTAATGCTGCAGCTGATATGACAGTGTGTGGGATAGGAGAGTCCAGGTGAAGTTCGGGTCCTAAAGTGTTGTTTATTTCGGGGGATTGCCTGTTTTTCCTTTTTATATATTCTGTACAGCATGTGAGATTTCTCTTTCTAAGTAAATGTTAATGCAATGCTCGTGCTGAAATACTGTTTCTGAAACTATCTGGCCATTTTGGAAAGGCTAGACTGAATAAGAATGAACATTTAGATCTAAAATGACACCTTTTAATTCAGCAATTCTCAAAATGTACCGCTTTTATTTTTATGTGGTTGTTTTCCCAACTGCTTGTAGATTCCGAAAATGTCAGAAGGGACAATTATTTTAATATTTTTTTCAGGCTCAGTCAACTTTTACTTTGCAGGGGGCAGGTATGCCATCATACAGTGCCTACAGAGAGTATTCACACCCAGTGGCGTGTATTCATGGATGCCAAGGGAAGCCAGGCTTCCCTAAAAAATTGACCAATAAAAAAAACTACATAATTTATTTTGCCTCTGTGTTATATAATTTTCCTTCAATTCGAAAGAGGCTGAATGTATCTCAACAGAGAAAGAGTGAGCGAAACAGCACCCCCCTGTGTCTGTATGTATAGGCCATGTATTTGATGCTGTCTGGTCCAAACGAGTATGACGTTGTTGCATTGAAGGCAAGGGAAGCCAGCGATCATTTGACCTCCCTTGATAAAAAAAGTAAATTAGCCAGTTTAGCATTGAGCTCAACTGTGAAAAGTCCCGGCGCACCAAAAAAAAGTGGGAAAGGAAGCCAGCTTAGATTTTGGTTTCCATCAAATCCCATTGAGAGCATACCTCACTGACAGAAAAACTTGAATTGTTGCATCTCATTGTGTTGTCCTCTGGTGGCTAGCTACCTAAAATGGTCCCTTTCCTTAATTAGCCATGGATGGAGACAGGGGTTTGGACTTGTGGTTTTAAGTAATTCTCCATACTGGCCAATGATTATAATGGCGATTCTGATCTCACCATTAATTCATACATTGTTGTGCCCCTGGCCTGAGAGGATAGAAGTTGAATAGACATAATTTCCAGTGACAACTTGCAGACTTGTTTATGTGCTGTTGTGCGTTTTGTTGCTAACCTTACTTTGCTACCTGACAACTTTATGGTTTTTACTTTTAATTAACGTTTATATTTTTAGTTTTTCCCCTCACTCAACTTTTTTTTCATTCAACTTTTTCACTCCGGACGCTTTATCTGGACGTGGTTCGTCAGGACCTCCACCAGCCGAAGCTAAGCAGTAACATTAACATGATGCCATCTAATTGCAGTCACTGTACTCATAATATACAGGAGAACGATCGCCTTACGGCGAGGATAGCTGTGCTGCAAGCCCGGCTTCAGACGCAATCGTTAGGCAAGGGTAATTTCAGTGTAGGAAAGGATGAAACCGCGTCTGTGTCACCAGTAAGTACAGATAGTAACGTTCGTATAAATCCCCTCGCACGGTCCCCGCAGCCGGACAACTTTCTCATGGCTTCTGGAAGTAAATGCTGTAGGAATGCTCAACCGGTGTCGCTCATTCAGCCGACAGAAACTTTCAACCGGTTCTCCCCATTAAGCGAGTCGGAGTCAGAGGCCGAGACTTCTCTGGTCTCTACTCCTCCCGTTATGGGGTCTGAGACACCGAAGGCTCCCAGCATTAGCTCTGACAAATTGAAATCCCTAGTCATTGGCGACTCCATTAACCGCAGTAATAGACTTAAAAACAAATCATCCAGTGATCATACACTGTTCACCAGGGGGCAGGGCTACCGACGTTAAGGCTAATCTAAAGACGGTGCTGGCTAAAGCTAAAACTATCGAGTGTAGAGAGTATAGGAATATTGTTATCCACGTCGGCACCAACGATGTTAGGTTGAAACAGTCAGAGGTCACCAAGCGCAACATAGCTTCAGCGTGTAAATCAGCTAGAAAGATGTGTCGGCATCGAGTAATTGTCTCTGGCCCCCACCCAGTTAGGGGGAGTGATGAGCTCTACAGCAGAGTCTCTCAACTCAATCGCTGGTTGAAAACTGTGTTCTGCCCCTCCCAAAAGATAGAATTTGTAGATAATTGCCCTCTTTCTGGGACTCACCCACAAACAGGACCAAGCCTGGCCTGTTGAGGAGTGACAGACTCCATCCAAGCTGGAGGGGTGCTCTCATCTTATCTACGAACATAGACAGGGCTCTAACTCCCCAAGCTCCACAATGAAATAGGGTGCAGGCCAGGCAGCAGGCTGTTAGCCAGCCTGTCAGCTTAGTGGAGTCTGCCACTAGCACAGTCCCCTCACTTCCAAGGCAGTTATAGTCAATGAACTAATCACTGATCATAATCTTGATGTGATTGGCCTGACTGAAACATGGCTTAAGCCTGATGAATTTACTGTGTTAAATGAGGCCTCACCTCCTGGTTACACTAGTGACCATGTCCCCCGCGCATCCCGCAAAGGCGGAGGTGTTGCTAACATTTACCATAGCAAATTTTAATTTACAAAATAAAAAATGACGTTTTCGTCTTTTGAGCTTCTAGTCATGAAATCTATGCAGCCTACCCAATCACTTTTTATAGCTACTGTTTACAGGCCTCCTGGGCCATATACAGCGTTCCTCACTGAGTTCCCTGAATTCCTATCGGACCTTGTAGTCATAGCAGATAATATTCAAATTTTTGGTGACTTTAATATTCACATGGAAAAGTCCACAGACCCACTCCAAAAGGCTTTCGGAGCCATCATCACTCAGTGGGTTTTGTCCAACATGTCTCCGGACCTACTCACTGCCACAGTCATTCTCTGGACCTAGTTTTGTCCCGTGGAATAAATATTGTGGATCTTAATGTTTTTCCTCATAATCATGGACTATTGGACCACCATTTTATTATGTTTGCAATCGCAACAAATAATCTGCTCAGACCCCAACCAAGGAGCATTAAAAGTCGTGCTATAAATTCTCAGACAACCCAAAGATTCCTTGATGGCCTTCCAGACTCCCTCTGCCTACCCGAGGACGTCAGAGGACAAAAATCAGTTAACCACCTAACTGAGGAACTCAATTTAACCTTGCGCATACCCTTGATGCAGTTGCACCCCTAAAAACTAAAAACATTTCTCATAAGAAACTAGGTCCCTGGTATACAGAAAATACCCGAGCTCTGATGCAAGCTTCCAGAAAATTGGAACAGAAATGGCGCCACACCAAACTGGAAGTCTTCCAACTAGCTTGGAAAGACAGTACCGTGCAGTATCGAAGAGCCCTCACTGCTGCTCGATCATCCTATTTTTCCAACCTAATTGAGGAAAATAAGAACAATCCGAAACTTTTTGATACTGTCGCAAAGCTAACTAAAAAGCAGCATTCCCCAAGAGAGGATGGCTTTCACTTCAGCAGTGCTAAATTCATTAACTTCTTTGAGGAAAAGATCATGATCATTAGAAAGCAAATTACGGACTCCTCTTTAAATCTGCGTATTCCTCCAAAGCTCAGTTGTCCTGAGTCTGCACAACTCTGCCAGGACCTAGAATCAAGGGAGACACTCAAGTGTTTTAGTACTATATCTCTTGACACAATGATGAAAATAATCATGGCCTCTAAACCTTCAAGCTGCATACTGGACCCTATTCCAACTAAACTACTGAGAGAGCTGAGAGAGCTGCTTCCTGTGCTTGTCCCTCCTATGTTGAACATAATAAATGGCTCCCTATCCACCGGATGTGTACCAAACTCACTAAAAGTGGCAGTATTAAAGCCTCTCTTGAAAAAGCCAAACCTTGACGCAGAAAATATAAAAAACTGTCGGCCTATATAGAATCTCCCATTCCTCTCAAAAATGTTAGAAAAAGCTGTTGCGCACTGCCTCCTGAAAACAAACAATGTATATGAAATGCTTCAGTCTGGTTTTAGACCCCATCATAGCACTGAGACTGCACTTGTGAAGGTGGTAAATTACCTTTTAATGGCGTCAGACTGAGGCTCTGTATCTGTCCTCGTGCTCCAAGACCTTAGTGCTGCTTTTGATACCATCGATCACCACATTCTTTTGGAGAGATTGTAAACCCAAATTGGTCTACACGGACAACTTCTGGCCTGGTTTAGATCTTATCTGTCAGAAAGATATCAGTTTGTCTATGTGAATGGTTTGTCCTCTGACAAATCAACTGTACATGTCGGTGTTCCTCAAGCTTCCGTTTTAGGACCACTATTGTTTTCACTATATATTTTACCTCTTGGGGATGTCATTCGGAAACATAATGTTAACTTTCACTGCTATGTGGATGACACACAGCTGTACATTTCAATGAAACATGGTGAAGCCCCAAAATTGCCCTCGCTGGAAGCCTGTGTTTCAGACATAAGGAAGTGGATGGCTGCAAACTTTACTTTTAAACTCAGACAAAACAGAGATGCTTGTTCTAGGTCCCAAGAAACAAAGAGATCTTCTGTTGAATCTGACAATTAGTCTTGATGGTTGTACCCGGATAAAGCACTAAATGTACTTCAGTTAGTGCTAAATACGGCTGCTAGAATCCTGCCTAGAACCCCTCAACATTTATCATATTACTCCAGTGCTAGCCTCCCTGCACTGGCTTCCTGTTAAGGCAAGGGCTGATTTCAAGGTTTTACTGCTAACCTACAAAGCATTACATGGACTTGCTCCTACCTATCTTTCCGATTTAGTCCTGCCGTACATACCTACACGTACGCTACAGTCACAAGATGCAGGCCTTCTAATTGTCCCTAGAATTTCTAAGCAAACAGCTGGAGGCAGGGTTTTCTCCTATAGAGCTCAATTTTTATGGGATGGTCTGCCTACCCATGTGAGAGATGCAGACTCGGTCTCAACCTTTAAGTCTTTATTGAAGACTCATCTCTTCAGTAGGTCCTATGATTGAGTGTAGTCTGGCCCAGGAGTGTGAAGGTGAACGGAAAGGCACTGGAGCAACGAATCGCCCTTGCTGTCTCTGCCTAGCCGGTTCCCCTCTCTCCACTGGGATTCTCTGCCTCTAACCCTATTACAGGGGCCGAGTCACTGGCTTACTGGTGTTCTTCCATGCCGTCCCTAGGAGGGGTGCATCACTTGAGTGGGTTGAGTCACTGACGTGGTCTTCCTGCCCCCCCTTGGGTTGTGCCGTGGCGGAGATCTTTGTGGGCTATACTCGGCCTTGTCTCAGGATGTTAAGTTGGTGGTTGAAGATACCCCTCTAGTGGTGTGGGGGCTGTGCTTTGGCAAAGTGGGTGGGGTTATATCCTACCTGTTTGGCCCTGTCTGGGGGTTTCATCGGATGGGGCCACAGTGTCTCCTGACCCCTCCTGTCTCAGCCTCCAGTATTTATGCTGCAGTAGTTTATGTGTCGGGGGGCTTATCCGTCTTATCCGGTGTCCTGTGTGAATTTAAGTATGCTCTCTAATTCTCTTTCTTTCGCTCTCTCGGGGGACCTGAGCCCTAGGACAATGCCTCAGGACTACCTGGCATGATGACTCCTTGCTGTCCCCAGTCCACCTGGCTGTGCTGCTGCTCCAGTTTCAACTGTTCTGCCTGTGGCTATGGAACCCTGACCTGTTCACCGGACGTGCTACCTGTCCCAGACCTGCTGTTTTCAACTCTCTAGAGACAGCAGGAGCGGTAGAGATACTCTGAATGATCGGCTATGAAAAGCCAACTGACATTTACTCCTGAGGTGCTGAACTGTTGCACCCTCGACAACTACTGTGATTATTATTATTTAACCATGCTGGTCATTTATGAACATTAGAACATCTTGGCCATGTTCTGTAATAATCTCCACCCGGCACAGCCAGAAGAGGACTGGCCACCCCTCATAGCCTGGTTCCTCTCTAGGTTTCTTCCTAGGTTTTGGCCTTTCTAGGGAGTTTTTCCTTGCCACCGTGCTTCTACATGTGCATTGCTTGCTGTTTGGGGTTTTAGGCTAGGTTTCTGTACAGCACTTTGAGATATCAGCTGATGTAAGAAGGACTATATAAATAAATTTGATTTGAAATTTGATTTGAAATGTAGCTAGATGTAGAAGGCTAATGTTAACTAGCTGGCCTGGCGCATCGTTCCCCATGAAAGGAAGTTAGGCTAGCAAGCAAGCATTTTAGTCAAATCTGACGAGTTATCTACAAACAGGAGAGTTCAACTTGATAACATGCATGCCGTTTTGTTGAACGTTACTCAAAGTAACGCGGTTCTACTCAAAATGCTGCAGACCAAAGACAATAAGTTAATGAACACAATGACTAAGTTGGATGACAAATCAGCAGAACTCATTGAAGTCGCTGACCAAATGAATGATGAGAGAACTCAGGTGATGGAAATATTGTTTTCTTAGCAAGCGGAGGAAATCTCTTCACTGGATCTCTCGCTCCGTACTCAAGACCTCTATCTGCAAACCATGACAGATAAGTTTGAGACCGAAAGGAGCAAGTGCGGCACTCACGTGTCCAAAATCAGTACTCTAAGCGCTCAAGCGGACTCTGCAATGCAGCAGAATACCACCCTTAGGTACCATCTGGAGGAAGTCCAGAATGGTCACGCTCTACAACATGACTATCCATCCAAGCAACCGGAGTCCGGTACTCAAAGGAGTGAAGACGATAGGTTTCAGACATTGCCTCCCTCGAGTGTCCCTCAGTCTTCTCCTCTTGGCCATTCGGCACTGAGTAATATGGAGCCTCTTGGCCAACAACAACAATGCTTGGCTTCTCCTCTTGGCCTTTCGGCCCCAATTTCCCCACAGGATGAACCCTCTCCCCTCCTTTAGCGCAGAATACCTTGACAGATGACTATGCTAAACTTGCCACAGCTTTGAAATTAGAATTCAGTGGTTCTGTGACTCACAAACACGATAGCTTACTGGCTAACACTGTCAAACAAGCTCGGAACAAACACCCACAAGCTTACTATCATAGGCTTCGTTCAGCTTACTTTGGCCTACTCACTGAAACAGGAATGGAAGAGCTGTTACCATTCAAACAAATGTTTCTGTCGAACATGTATCCCACCTTCATTACCTACTTGGGTCCTGCAGCCCACGTTGGCTTGCCTATCTTACAACTCAGAGAGCTTACAAGCACAGCTTTTGAGGCATCAAAAGTTCGTAACGCCAAGAGCCCTGACCACTCGGTTTTGAAGTTTGACCAGGAGCACTCACTCCAGTTAGAGGGTGCATTATCAGGTATTGGAGCGTTGAGAGATGACGCACAACAACAGTTTGTACCATGATTCCAAAAACCTTGCTACGTTCCTGCACCCAACCCACACAAAGTGTCAGAGCACAAGGGTAACAAAGGGTTAAAGGACGATCAAAACGTATACCAATGTTCTCCAGAAGTTTGAGAAAAGGGTAAACGATAAGTCACAAGGACTAGACGGGGAATTACCGGACACCAGCAAGGACGTTAAAATTCAAATTTCTCCCACTTTCACTCGAGACCCTATCCAGGGCCAGCTTGATCAAGAAACAAGCTTTGTCTATAGACTCTGATACAAAGGTTGTGAAGAAAAAGGTCAAACGCTTCGTTAAAGCCAAGCCCACTCAAAATCTGAAAAGTCGATCTGCTTTCACCTTGAACAGAAATGGCACATCACGTCATTGCAAACGACCACTCCACTTTGTGGGGAATATGTCCACTAACCACGAATCTAAACGGCCATACCTGGAAACAGTCCTGGAGGACTGCTTAACTTGTCATGCGCTAATTGATTCAGGTGTGGCAATATCGCTCATCTCTCAAACATTGTTCGATGATCTCAAAAGGGCTTTGAAAAAACTAAACGTTGGTTAAAAGTGGAACGATGCGACACTACACTTCGAGGGGTCACTCCGACTACCTCGCCTCTCACATTGAGAGTCATGCTGAAACTACACTTCAAGGACGTATCGCTCGTCCACCCTGTGTATGTTACCAGCCTCGAAACTGTACCCCTGCTACTTGGAGCAGACTTGATGGATCGGTTACTCCCACTGATGGATTGGAAAACCAACCAGGTATGGTCACAGGCCACAGTGCCTTCTCCACTTACCACACTGTCTTCCCCATACGCTAGCTGCAATGCAGCCATTCATGAGGGGTATCTGTCGAAAGCACCCCTTGGGATAAAGATGTTTCGAAACCTCTTGGTGCAGAATCCGATCCAAAAAGATATTACGATATCTCGACACATTCCATCAGCAAACCCGATTGACCATTCTTTTCATGATTTTGAGCCAGCTGTCTCTGTGAATGAGCAACTTTCCTCCTCCTTGCAGTCGTGCAATACGTTAGTTGAGATGAACTTCTCTTGCCCTTCGGACACTTCCACAAGCACTGTGGCCGTCTCAGCAGTAAAAACATTGATGCACAGAGTGTATTCTGCTTCCAATGATACACCTTCCACTTTGTGGGGGACTGTCACCCCTTACAATGACACTAATGGCGTCAGTCCAGCAACTGACCCGATGACTCCCACTGGTGAAACACTTTGTGATATTACAGACAGATATCCTCACCTGAAGAGTTTGCCACATGCGGACGCTGTGGTGACTGACAGGCCTCGACAGCCACTGAGCATTTTGAAGCACAAATACCAGGAGATTTGGTTGAAAGATTACAGCCATTCTCATAACGACGCGTCCGCTAACAACTCGTACATAGGGTCTGATCTTTTCGTTTGTGCCTCGGATACCAACGTATATCAACTTAGGTTACTGCCTAAGCAACACACCAAGTAGGAAAACCCTAGACATGACATTAGAGACAATGCCATGGTGGAGTCATTTTTCCAGGACATTGGACGTATATACAATACAGTCCAATTAGATGATTTTGGTGTGATAACTATATTTGGTATATCTTTTGTTTATGCTTTCATTCCTTTTCAGTTCAGTTCCCTTGACACTTAAGAAGCGATAGAGCCATAAACAAAGTCCCTATACATCCATCACTTAGTGCCACAACGCCGCTCATTGGGGAATTCATTTAATTATATATTTTGTGAGTGTGTGTGTGCTGTTAACATATGCCTAAGTTACTGCCCAGATCTTCCAGTCTGGACGACCAGACGACGGGTCCGGAACGGCGATCCCAATCTGGACACCCACTACCCATCCTTGTGGTGGACTGCCCCGCTGTCAGAGAGCCTACCAAGGTAAACCACTAGAAGAGACCGCAACGGCAATCACCAACCGGACATCAACTGCCCATCCTTGTGGTGGACTGCTCCGCTAACAGAGAGCCTACCAAGTTCAACCACCAGAGGGGACTGCAACGATGATCTACAAACAGGACATCAAGTGGTCATTATTTTTATGTTGATTTGTAACTTGCAAGATAATCACAAGATCCAAACCACCAGGGGTGGACTGTCATGACGTTTCTGGGTATAGATCGTGACTTCTCACTATCTCCTACACCCAGGTTCTGTTATCTCAGGGTGTAAATTCCTGGCAAAGACTCTCTCCCCCTTTTCATGCATAGAGTTTCACAGTAGAACAAAGGAACTCCCGCCAAATTCTACTACATCACAGAATTTGAGAACTGAACAATATCCACGTTTTGGAGAATGTGTAAATGGTCGGTGGAGAAGCCAGCTACGACCCGGTCCGTTTTGTTTCATGTTTGTGACCTCATGAAAGACAATACAGCCACATCACCCTAACTCTGTTTATACAGGTTCCTCAGTTATGGGGTTTGCATCTAATTCTTGTATAAAATGAATGAGTAAAGATGAAACTATTTGTGAACTGATGTAATGTGATGTTAAACCTTTAATGTGAGAGAATTGTATTCCCTTTAAAGTTTAACTAAGTCATTGGCCAGCCTCTGTGAGCACAGACATGATCTGGCGTCATGGAACAGCCCTTTCCTACTGTTATGAATAAAACCCCCTCCTAAGAAAATCCTTTTGAGACTAAGCAAACCCACAGCGTGAGCTATGATTGCGAATAGTTATTGAATTCCTAACCATACTTTGTGGATCATTGGCTACGCGGCTGGAAATGGTTAAACTCTGAGACTATCGATCCCTACAGAATAAGAGCAAATTTTAGATACGAATTACTAGTCTGCAGCTAGAAATTATGTAAACGAGAATACCGACAACCGTTCGAAACATCTATTCTATGAGAACATTTCTGAATGGTACTCTGAAGTATCCCTTCTATCCACAAAATACTTTGATCTTCAGGGAAACAAAGAGAGAGAGACTTGGATGAACTCTCCAGCAGACGGACTGACGATTGCAACAGAGATCACAACGACACATGGGCGTAAATATATATTGATGGCAATTATTCCAGAATGAGTGAGCGTTCATGTGCAAAGGATTAGCATTTCAATTATTATAATTATCAATTGTGATCCCTTTTGTCTTTCCCGCTCTTTCTCAGTCCCCGCCCACTTCCCTTTGTGCACCAAGCCGTCATATCGGCTTAGCCCATTGGGGAATCTTCCCTATCCTTTGTTAGTAACCAATATCTACTATTTGTTTGTTTATGCATTTCTGTGATTAATTAGTTAGTAAATAAATGATTAAGCCAATTGGTGTATGGATGACTCATAGTGAAGACTGGGTCCGTGCAGAAAACCAACAATTTACGACGTTTGGAAAGAGACTGACGTGAGGTAAAAAATAATTCATTAATAGAAGACTAATTTATCAGATATTAAAATAAATAATTAAAATTTTCCATGGTGCCCCGACTTCCTAGTTAATTACATTTACATGATTAGTTTAATAATAATTACAGGGAATTGATTTGATAAAATTACAGTCTTCACTTTTAATGATGCCAAAGACACGACAAAGTGGAAACAGGAAACAGGATAGGTAATAGACATTAATATATACTGTATTGTACATATAGGTAGGGGTAAAGTGACTAGGAAACAGGATAGGTAATAGACAGTAATATATACTGTATTGTACATATAGGTAGGGGTAAAGTGACTAGGAAACAGGATAGATAATATACAGTAATATATACTATATTGTACATATAGGTAGGGGTAAACTGACTAGGAAACAGGATAGATAAGCCAGTAATATATACTGTATTGGACATATACAGTTGAAGTCAGAAGTTTACATACACTTAGGTTGGAGTCATTAAAACTCGTATTTCAACCACTCCACAAATTTCTTGTTAACAAACTATAGTTTTGGCAAGTCGGTTAGGACATCTACTTTGTGCATGACACAAGTAATTTTTCCAACAATTGTTTACAGACAGATTATTTCACTGTATAATAATTCACTGTATCACAATTCCAGTGGGTCAGAAGTTTACATACACTAAGTTGACTGTGCCTTTAAACAGCTTGGAAAATTCCCTAAAATGATGTCATGGCTTTAGAAGCTTCTGATAGGCTAATTCACATAATTTGAGTCAATTGGAGGTGTATTTGTTGATGTATTTCAAGGCCTACCTTCAAACGCTGTGCCTCTTTGCTTGACATCATTGGAAAATCAAAAGAAATCAGCCAAGACCTCCGAAAAAATTTTGTAGACCTCCACAAGTCTGGTTCATCCTTGGGAGCAATTTCCAAACGCCTGAAGGGGCCACATTCATCTGTACAAACAATAGTACGCAAGTATAAACACCATGGGACCATACAGCCGTCATACCGCTCAGGAAGGAGACACGTTCTGTCTCCTAGAGATGAACGTACTTTGGTGCGAAAAGTGCAAATCAACAGCAAAGGACCTTTTGAAGATGCTGGAGGAAACACGTACAAAAGTATCTATATCCACAGTAAAACGAGTCCTATATCGACATAACCTGAAAGGTCGCTCAGCAAGGAAGAAGCCACTGCTCCAAAACTGCCATAAAAAAGCCAGACTATGGTTTGCAACTGCACATGGGGACAAAGATAGTACTTTTTGGAGAAATGTCCTCTGGTCTGATGAAACAAAAATAGAACTGTTTGGCCATAATGACCATCGTTATGTTTGGTGGAAAAAGGGGGAGGCTTGCAAGCCGAAGAACACCATCCCAACCGTGAAGCACAGGGGTGGCAGCATCATGTTGTGGGGGTGCTTTGCTGCAGGAGGGACTGGTGCACTTCACAAAATAGATGGCATCATGAAGTAGGAAAATTATGTGGATATATTGAAGCAACATCTCAAGACATCAGTCAGGAAGTTAAAGCTTGGTCGCAAATGGGTCTTCCAAATGGACAATGACCCCAAGCATACTTCTACAGTTGTGGCAAAATGGCTAAAGTCAAGGTATTGGCATGGGCATCACAAAGCCCTGACCTCAATCCTATAGAAAATTTGTGGGCAGAACTGAAAAAGTGTGTGGGAGCAAAGAGGCCTACAAACCTGACTCAGTTACACCAGCTCTGTCAGGAGGAATGGGACAAAATTCACCCAACTTATTGTGGGAAGCTTGTGGAAGGCTACCTGAAACACTTGACCTAAGATAAACAGTTTAAAGGCAATGCTACCAAATACTAATTGAGAGTATGTCAACTTTTGACCCACTGGGAATGTGATGAAAGAAATAAAAGCTGAAATATATAATTTTTTCAACTATTATTCTGACATTTCAAATTCTTAAAATAAAGTGGTGATCCTAACTGACCTAAGACAGGGAATTTTTACCAGGATTAAATGTCCTGAATTGTGAAAAACTGAGTTTAAATGCATTTGGCTAAGGTGTATGTAAACTTCCGACTTCAACTGTATATGACCACACCCCCTCCTCTACCAACTCTAGCAGATCTAGAAACATTAGAACAGATACCCATCAGAGACTTCTTTAGTCAAGGTTCAGTTATAACCAGAATGTCCACCGCGTTGGTTTGAGAAGCCAGAGTTAAAATAAAAATCAATTTTCGAAATCAAACTTCTGTTATTTAGAGGAATCAGTCCGAGGCTGCAGCTGTGGGATTTCAGATCAGACTGAGTTTCAATGATGGCATACCCCGGCCAAACCCTCCCCTAACCCGGACGACGCCTTATGGGACTGCCGATCATGGCCGGTTGTGATACAACCCGGGATCGAACCAGGGTCTGTAGTGACGCCTCTAGCATTGAGATGCAGTACCTTAGACCACTGTGCCACTTTGGAGCCCTACTAGACCCCCTACTAGAAAATACCACTAGCTTGGCTTGAGTTGGAATAGATACAAGCTTGTTTAGCACAAATACCATAGGGCTAGCTTGAATTGGTATAGATACAAGATAGTCCCGAACAGTGGTTCCCAACCTTTTTTTGGTTACTGTACCACCAACTGAATGTTTTTCTGCCCGGAGTACCCCTGATGTACCCCCTCATGTGCATTTTACCAGTAACCCTATGGTCTAGTCCTAGTACCCCTGGTTGGGAACCACTGTTCTAGAACTGTACCATTGGGTCGACGCCTTGAGTGAGTTGCAGCCCAGAGCAAGGATGTGGGTTAAAACATAAGTCAATGATGGTTACTTGTTGCGGGCCTAGAGTATAATTCTGATCATTTATGGTTGGGGTTACCTAAGCGGGACTTGGAGGGTTTAGAAATCAATGTCTCAGTGCAGCCTTGAAATGCGAGGACAGGGTTCAGGACCCAAGATTATTTGGATGGACCCCATCTTCTCTGTAGAATATCTCCTTTTTCCAAAAGGTGTCACAGTAAGTCCAACAGAGCTACAGTAGACTTGTAGCCAGTCATGTAGTGCCAGCAACCTACTGAATCTTTTGCTGCCACGACTCAGTGATGGCACTGGGCCATTAAATCCAGTTTCAGCCATTCCAAGTTAGCCACCCTAATGTCATTAGATTCCACATGGATTACAAAAGTGACAGCCCCCGTGTTCTGGCGTAAAATGGTATGAAGCAGCCTAGTAATGTCCTGTAACCTGAGCCCCAGGATAGCACAAGGGTGTTGCCCTGGGAACCGAGATGTTTCTCACCATAGAGCTGCCGATTATAACGGCTGGTGAGACGGCAGAGGAGGTCCGGCCACAAAACCCATTGTGGCTGACTGAGGAGCCGGTGCGTCAGAAAGCCTGGAGGTCCAGTGATCCGAGTCCAAGGCAGAATCCAAAATAGAATCCCCCTGGGAAGAAGTCAGGATAGGGGACGATGGCGCTGGAACCTCTGAAGCCAGGATGGCGAAGCTGTTTGACAAATGGATTTTGGTCGGCCTTCCCTAATGCCAAAGAAGCCCCACTAGCCACTTCCCTCCATTTGGCCTACGGCGGGTGACGGGCGTCCATGGTTGGGCAGCAGGAATGGTGACAGTATCAGCCGCTAAATCCATCAGAAGCCACAGTCCTGCTCTAATTTCCAGGAAGTGGGAGATATTGATTAAATTGTTCTAAAGATGGGGAGAGGTCTGTCTGTGATAAATAGATGCTCTACTTTTTTTTGTTTTAACAAGTCCTTCAACCTCTGGTTCTATGGTCAGGAGCTGCAAGAAGGATCTAGTTTAGTGGCAGCTGTTCCAGCACAGAGCAGCACAGTCTGGCCCTTCACGGTTAAGAGGTCTAGCATCATATCAACAAGATCAAATCAAATCTTATTGGTCACATACACATGGTTAGCAGATGTTATTGCAAGTGTAGTGAAATGCTTATGCTTCTAGATACAACAGTGCAGCAGTATCTAACAGATAATATCTAACAATTCCACAACAAAACCTAATACACACAATCTAGTATCAATCAATCAAATGTATTTATAAATCCCTTTTTACATCAGCCAATGTCACAAAGTGCTGTACAGAAACCCAGCCTAAAACCCCAAACAGCAAGCAATGCACATGTAGAAGCACGGTGGCTAGGAAAAACTCCCTATAAAGGCCAAAACATAGGAAGAAACCTAGAGAGGAACCAGGCTCTGAGGGGTGGCCAGTCCTCTTCTGGTTGTGCCGGGTGGAGATTATAACAGAACATGGTCAAGATGTTCAAACGTTCATAGATGACCAGCAGGGTCAAATAATAATAATCACAGTGGTTGTAGAGGGTGCAACAGGTCAGCACCTCAGGAGTAAATGTCAGTTGGAGTTTCATAGTCGATCATTCAGAGTATCAGAGACAGCAGGTGTGGTAGAGAGAGAGAGAGTCGAAACAGCAGGTCCGGGATGAGGTAGCACGTCTGGTGAACAGATCAGGGTTCCATTTTATTTTTCTATTTTTTTTCTATTGCGTTATTGACTGTACGTTTGTTTATTCCATGTGTAACTCTGTGTTGTTGTTTGTGTCGCACTGCTTTGCTTTATCTTGGCCAGGTCACAGTTGTAAATGAGAACTTGTTCTCATCTGGCCTACCTGGTTAAATAAAGGTGAAATAAAAAATATAGCCGCAGGCAGAACAGTTGAAACTGGAGCAGCAGCACAGCCAGGTGGACTGGGGACAGCAAGGAGTCATCATGCCAGGTAGTCCTGAGGCATTGTCCTAGGGCTCAGGTCCCCCGAGAGAGCGAAAGAAAGAGAATTAGAGAGCATACTTAAATTCACACAGGACACCGGATAAGACAGGAGAAATACTCCAGATATAACAGACTGACCCTAGCCCCCCAACACAAACTATTGAAGCATAATGACTGGACGCTGAGACAGGAAGGGTCGGGAGACACTGTGGCCCCGTCCAACGATACCCCCGGACAGGGCCAACCAGGCAGGATTTAACCCCACCCACTTTGCTAAAGCACAGCCCCCACACCGCTAGAGAGTTATCTTCAAACCACCAATTTACCATCCAGAGACAAGGCCGAGTATAGCCCACAAAGATCTCCCCCACGGCACAACCCAAGGGGGGGCGCCAACCCAGACAGGAAGACCACGTCAGTGACTCAACCCACTCAAGTGACGCACCCCTCCTAGGGACGGCATGGAAGAACACCAGTAAGCCAATGACTCAGCCCCCGTAATGGGGTCAGAGGCAGAGAATCCCAGTGGAGCGAGGGGAACCGGCCAGGCAGAGACAGCAAGGGCGGTTCGTCGCTCCAGTGCCTTTCCGTTCACCTTCACACTCCTGGGCCAGACTACACTCAATCATAGGACCTACTGAAGAAATGAGTCTTCAATAAAGACTTAAAGGTCGAGACCGAGTCTGCGTCTTTCACATGGGTAGGCAGACCATTCCATAAAAATGTAGCTCTGTAGGAGAAAGCCCTGTCTCCAGCTGTTTGCTTAGAAATTATAGGGGCAATAAGGAGGCCTGCGTCTTGTGACCGTAGTGTACGTGTAGGTATGTACGACAGGACCAAATCGGAAAGATAGGTAGCAGCAAGCCCATGTACTGCTTTGTAGTTTAGCAGTAAAACCTTGAAATCAGCCCTTGCCTTAACAGGAAGCCAGTGTAGGGAGGCTAGCACTGGAGTAATATAATCACATTTTTTGGTTCTAGTCAAGATTCTATCAGCCGTGTTTAGCACTAACTGAAGTTTATTTAGTGCTTTATCCGGGTAGCCGGAAAGTAGAGCATTGCAGTAGTCTAATCTAGAAGTGACAAAAGCATGGATCCATTTTTCTGCATCATTTTTGGACAGAAAGTTTCACATTTATGCAATGTTACGTAGATGGAAAAAAGTTGTCCTTGAAACAGTCTTGATATGTTTGTCAAAAGAGAGATCAGGGTCCAGAGTAACACCAAGGTCCTTCACAGTTTTATTTGAGACGACTGTACAACCATCCAGATTAATTGTCAGATCCAACAGAATATCTCTTTGTTTCTTGGGACCTAGAACAAGCATCTCTGTTTTGTCTGAGTTTAAAAGTAAAAAGGTTTTCCGCCATTCACTTCCTCATGTCTGAAACACAGGCTTCCAGCGAGGGCAATTTTGGGGCTTCACCATGTTTCATTGAAATGTACAGCTGTGTGTCATCAGCATAGCAGTGAAATTTAACATTGTGTTTCCGAATGACATCACCAAGAGGTAAAATATATAGTAAAAACAATAGTGGTCCTAAAATGGAAGCTTGAGGAACACCGAAATGTAACGTTTATTTGTCAGAGGACAAACCATCCACAGGGACAAACTGAGACAAACTGATATCTTTCCGACAGATAAGATCTAAACCAGGCCAGAACTTGTCCGTGTAGACCAATTTGGGTTTCCAATCTCTCCAAAAGAATGTGGTGGCCGATGGTATCAAAAGCAGCACTAAGATCTAGGAGCACGAGGACAGATGCAGAGCCTCGGTCTGACGTCATTAAAAGGTCATTTACCACCTTCACAAGTGCAGTCTCAGTGCTATGATGGGGTCTAAAACCAGATGGAAGCGTTTCGTATACATTGTTTGTCTTCAGGAAGGCAGTGAGTTGCTGTGCAACAGCTTTTTCTCACATTTTTGAGAGGAATTGGAGATTCGATATAGGCCGATAGTTTTTTTTCCGATTTTCTACATCAAGGTGGGGCTTTTTCAAGAGAGGCTTTATTACTGCCACTTTTAGTGAGTTTGGTACACATCCGGTGGATAGAGAGCCGTTTATTATGTTCAACACATGAGGGCCAAGCACAGGAAGCAGCTCTTTCAGTAGTTTAGTTGGAATAGGGTCCAGTATGCAGCTTGAAGGTTTAGAGGCCATGACTATTTTCATCAATGTGCCAAGAGATATAGGATTAAAAAACTTGAGTGTCTCCCTTGATCCTCGGTCCTGGCAGAGTTGTGCAGACTCAGGACAACTGAGCTTTGGAGGAATACGCAGATTTAAAGAGGTGTCCGTAATTTGCTTTCTAATGATCATGATCTTTTCTTCAAAGAAGTTAATGAATTTATCACTGCTGAAGTGAAAGCCATCCTCTCTTGGGGAATGCTGCATTTTAGTTAGCTTTGCGACAGTATCAAAAATATGTTTTTGATTGTTCTTATTTTCCTCAATAAGTTGGAAAAATAGGATGAATGAGCAGCAGTAAAGGAATGGGATAGAATATATAAATATAAAATATATGGATGGGAGTAACAGAGCAGCTAAAATGCAATAGATAGTATAGAATAGATAGTGTAGGATACAGTATACATTATATACATATGAGATAAGAAATGCGAGATATGTAAACATTCTTAAAGAGACTAGTGTTCCATTTATTAAAGTGACCAATGATATCAAGTCTGTAGGTCGGCAGCAGCCTCTCTGTGTTAGTGATGGCTGTTTAACAATCTGATGGCCTTAAGATAAACTCTCCTTCCAGACTCACATCAAACATCTCCAATCCAAAGTTAAATCTAGAATTGGCTTCCTATTTCACAACAAAGCATCCTTCACTCATGCTGCCAAACATACCCTCGTAAAACTGACCATCCTACCGATCCTCGACTTCGGCGATGTCATTTACAAAATAGCCTCCAATACCCTACTCAACAAACTGGATGCAGTCTATCATAGTGCCATCCATTTTGTCACCAAAGCCCTATATACAACCCACCACTGCGACCTGTACGCTCTTGTTGGCTGGCCCTTGCTTCATATTCATCGCCAAACCCACTGGCTCCAGGTCATCTACAAGACCCTGCTAGGTAAAGTCCCCCCTTATCTCCGCTCACTGGTCACCATAGCTGCACCCACCTGTAGCACTCGCTCCAGCAGGTATATCTCTCTGGTCATCCCCAAAGCCAATTCCTCCTTTGGCCGTCTCTCCTTCCAGTTCTCTGCTGCCAATGACTGGAACGAACTACAAAAATCTCTGAAACTGGAAACACTTATCTCCCTCACTAGCTTTAAGCACCAGCTGTCAGAGCAGCTCACAGATCACTGCACCTGTACATAGCCCATCTATAATTTAGCCCAAACAACTACCACTTCCCCTACTGTATTTATTTATTTTGCTCCTTTGCACCCCATTATTTATTTCTACTTTGCACTTTCCTCTACTACAAATCTACCATTCCAATGTTTTACTTGCTATATTGTATTTACTTTGCCACCATGGCCTTTTTTGCCTTTACCTCCCTTATCTCACCTCATTTGCTCACATTGTATATAGACTTATTTTTCTACTGTATTATTGACTGTATGTTTGTTTTACTCCATGTGTAACTCTGTGTTGTTGTATGTTGTCGAACTGCTTTGCTTTATCTTGGCCAGGTCGCAATTGTAAATGAGAACTTGTTCTCAACTTGCCTACCTGGTTAAATAAAGGTGAAATAAAAATAAATAAATAAAAGATAGAAGCTGTTTTTCAATCTCTCTGTTCCAGCTTTGATGCACCTGTACTGACCTCGCCTTCTGGATGATAACGGGGTGAACAGGCAGTGGCTCAGGTGGTTGTTGTCCTTGATGATCTTTTTGGCCTTCCTGTGACATCGGGTGCAGTTGGTGTCCTGGAGGGCAGGTAGTTTACGCCTGGTGATGCGTTATGCAGACCGCACCACCCTCTGGAGAGCCTTACGGTTGTGGGCAGTGCCGTTGCCATACCAGCCAGTGATACAGCCCGACAGGATGCTCTCGATTGTGCACCTGTAAAAGTCAGTAAGGGCTTTCGGTGACAAGCCTCCTGAGGTTGAGGAAGCGCTGTTGCGCCTTCTTCACCACGCTTTCTGTGTGGGAGGTGATATGTACACGGAGGAACTTAAAGATGCATTCCAGTCTCACTTGGCTTAAAGTAGAAGAAAGATTGACTGCATCACTTCTTGTTTTATGAGAAAAATTACTTTAACGAAAATTCCAAATTGTCTGTATAATCAAATAACATAGTTCTGACATGCCACCAGGGGTCTCTTCACAGTCCCCAAGTCCAAAACCAATTTAAGGCAAAGCACAGTATTGTATTGGTTACATGGGAAACCCTTCCATCTCAAATTAACCAAGCAAACAGCAAAATCAGCATTATAAAACAAACAATAAAACAACACCTCAGAAGACCCCTCCCCTATCTGACCTAGATAACTTGTATGTTGATTTAAAGTCATGTTTTTTCTGAGTGTTTTGTCTGCACAGGACCTTTTGTATTTCTATATTCATTTGAAATGTATGTAGTTCTGTCCTTGAGCTGTTCTTGTCTGTTAATAATGTTCTGTATTATGTGATGGCTCATGTCTTGTGTGGACCACAGGAAGAGTAGCTGCTGCTTTTGCAACAGTTAATGGGGATCCAAATAAAATCCTAAATACACATACTATACACCATCCAACGAAATTCTTACTTGCAGGTTCCTTCTTGACAATGCAACAACGACAAGAAATAATAAAATATTGAATATGAACATAAAGTAAATGTCTCAGTAGAATATAAGAAACATTTTTGCATAATTATAATACAGGAAGGCACAATTTATAGTTAAATATTTTCAAGTGTTTTGGGGAAGGGGGGTGTGGGAAAAGTGTTTTGACTGTGCAGAATTCCGTGTGTCTGTCTGTGTGTCTTTCTGCCGGTTTCTGTGTGTTTGTGACCAAATGACCAGTTGTGTTTTATATTTTCTCCGAGAGAATGTCCAAGAGAGGCTATACTAACTGTGTTGTTATAAAGGGGTCATTTAATTAATAGTAATTTTAAAGAGAAAGGGATGCAACCACTGAGGTACAATAAGAATGAGGCAACAAGTGGTCTTCTCAGCCGTCGCGACACAATGAGAGAATTCGATTAAGCTGAATTGTGGTGTACCGGGCTATGGCGTGAATCGTCGAAGCTGTGAGGGAGGAGCGCATTCTCAAATCGAACACTGCGCTGCTGGGTCATGTTGTCAAAAACTTAGCCTGATGCATCGCTCAGAAACATATTTTCATTAAAATATAGTTTTGTTTTCATTGTCAGATAAAGCATGCTTATCAGAAGCAATACTTTTACATGTGAAAACACAGAATCGTACTAATTTTTCGACATACTTAACCTACATCACTTTTGTTTTGAGGCGACTTCGCCGTCTGCCAAAACGGGGACCCTAGCAGGCTGGCTCATTGCCCGTAGGCAGCCCGGTTCCAAAACGAAGGCTAACCGAGTTCATCCTGGGAAGGTCCGGGGCATTAATCGAATCCTCTCCGTGCTCTTCTGGACGGCAATTTTGACGTTGACGTCAACACAGCAATGGCGGATGCAGTGGAGGAAGTTCTTGAAGGCAGCTGGTAAGATTTAATATAATTATCACTGTTGTCACAGATACTTATGACATCAGTTGAATCAGTATTTTCAGAATATAAAACAATATTTGTTAGCTACGTTAAAATCTGGGAAAGTACGTTTCCGTTTTGGGATGATGATGGTTTTGGACTATATCGATTAGCTACTAGCCGGATGCTCTCCTCTGAAACATCCCGGCTAACGTTAGTTAGCCTATGTAGGCTTTCACAAAAAAAGTAGCTAGGCAATTCGATAACCATTGTTTACAATGCTAGCTAGTTTCAACAACAACTAATGTTGTCATTCCTGAGCAACACTGCTGGTATTGTTGAGGGTTTTGATGTGTAAATATTGCTAACGTTAGCTAGCTAGCTAGCCAGCTGCAGACTCGAGATGTTATGGATTAGCTTTTTGTTCTTATTGTCAACAGTAGCCACTCATCCCCTATCATCAAAGTTGTCCTGATGGCTGTGAAGTGAGGTTCTGGCTGCCCCAGTAGCTATGCGTTATGCCGCGTTCAAAACAACTGGGAACACGGAAATCTCCGATTTTAGTGCGTTCAAAACAACTGGGAACTCGGGGGGGGGGGGGGGGGGGGGGGGAAACAGCTCCGACTAGAAAAATGTGTTTTGAACGTGACGTCGGGAACTCGGGCATCTTTATAGACCTATGACATTTCAACCTGAAGATCACCGACGTCATGATTTGACCTCGGTTATTTCCGAGTTTCTAGTTGTCTTGAAAGCAGCTAGAGATGTCTGAATGTGTGTGACGTGTCTGGTCTCTAACGCCCACGAAGTTCCGATTCAAACTCCCATTAGACAGCTCTGCAATATGGAGTTTTGCTGAGCAACAATCTTAATTTATTCCCATCACGGCTGGTATGTACTTCAAAAAAAAGGTATACATTTTGGGCTTCTGAGTGGCGCAGCGGTATAAGGCACTGCATCTCAGTGCAAGAGGCAGTATCACATTTGGCCGTGATTGGGAGTCTCATAGGGCGGCGCACAATTAGCCCAACATTTTCCGGATTTGGCCGAGGTAGGCCATCATTGTAAATAAGAATTGTTCTTAATAACTGACTTGCCTAGTTAAATAAAGGTGAATTAAAAAAATATACAAGCAACTGAAACAATGCCTCTTAAGGTCCTCCAATGTATTGACCTGTTGTAGACTTCCGACCTGTGTGGCAGTAATGAGTGAAGTCTGGCAGTAATTGGAGGTGGCAAATAGATCATTTTTTTTGTTTCCTTAATACCTTTTTTTTTTAAGTACGTTCCCACCGTAATGGGCTCTAAATGAAGATGGTTGCTCAGTGACACTCCATATTTGGTGAATAATGAATGTATTTCTACATTATAATGCATGCAGAGCTGTCCAATTGATTTTGAATTGGACCTTCCTCTGCTTTGCGCCACGTTCAAAACAACAGGGAACTCGGGGGGACGAGCCCGACTGGGGGGAAAAATTTAACTCGGTCCTCTTTCTAGAGCTCTGAATTCCTGACCTGAAGATCACTGATGTCATGATTTGTCCTCGTATTTTTCAGAGTTCCCAATTGTTTTGAATGCGGCGTTAGAGACCAGACACATCATACTCATCGTCGACATCTCTAACGTGCTGACCACACCGCTCGCGTTGTAAAATAAATTTACCCATGCGTGTTATTCAATCATTGCACCCTCACTGCTCATGCGCGTCTGCGTTGCCAGGCGCTAAAATAGAACTTGGTTCTATTTGTGATGCTTGATGCACTGCAAGTCCTTCCTCTCCCATCTCCTCATTGGTTGTTAGGAGCATATACCCATGTAGGTGATTGAAAGATGAACTGAGGTCCACACTCCAGTCCAGTTGGTGGTGGTAATGCACCTTAAAGTAGGTTGCCAACCGCCATATAAAGTCCAAAGAAGAAGGAGGATGAGAGATTACTAGAAAATAACTCGGTTTACCCTTTTATCTGTGGATTAATTGGCGGAGTAGAGGACCTTGTGCATTTCAGGTAAAATAACAACCCAAAGTTTATATCCCAAGACAAATTAGCTAGCAACAGCATGCTAGCTAGCTAAATGTCCATGAACGTTTCATGTGTTTCAACCCGTCCCCAAATGAATATAGTTGGTTCAGAGTTCGTTTTGATATTTCAACCTGCGTGTCCTGATCGCGTCTGGTGGACAATCACACATCAATTATAGTGATTTCAATGGGCCTTTCTCCATTTATACGGTTCAATCCAACTCAAAGCAAAAATCATTTTCTGCATTTTCATACATTTCTGCATTTCCTGCACTAACCCATTTTCACACTCTACCACGCAGCATGGTATGGGCAAACACCTAGGACTAGTGAATTGGTGAATCATGGAAATATAGTGATTTATAATTCTATAGTTGGAATGTAGTGGGAGAAGCGCCTTGAGTACATTGTTGTTTGACATGACAACGGATGAATAAGCTAGTGAGAAATAATTAGGCTATCTAACACTGGAACTCTTCCAAGTCAAGGTAAGCGTTCGGTTTTAGAAGTGTATTGCCCCCCGGGGCCCGCCGGCATAACTGATAAACTGCTTCCTGTACACTACTGCATGATTGTACACAGGATTGGATTGTGGGTTTACTAACACGTTAGTTCTAGTTTGTGGAGTATAACGTTAATACGCTGACAATGTTGTAAGCTGTGTAGCGGTTAGCAGTTATGATACAAAGGTTTGGCTAGGAGAGGCTTTTTGCACCTGGTCACAGACAACTTTTGTGTTGTGCACAAGCGAAGGGAAAAGGTGAGCGGAGGAGAGCGCGTAGATGTGAGAAGGAATTATACAACACGCAAAGTGATAATGCTGTATGTGGTTGCTATGATCAGGGCTGTACTCATTCTGCTGATTCTGTTGCAAAACGTTTGTTAAATGAAAGCAAACGAAACGGGGATGGACCTGCCAGAATATGTCCAATAGAAACACTTGTTCTAACACTTGCTCTAATGATTACACCCCAGATCAGCTAGATGCAGGTAAGAGTGTGCAAGGTGGTATTGAATGTGTCACCGTCTGTCACCTTGATCACTCCAACTTGTCTCTGGACCTGCGTTATGTTATAAACATTCACTCACAGGCTAGGTTGTAGCAACTTCAAGATGGGTACAGGGACAATTTGAGTATCATGTAGTAGCCTGAACTGATCACTGATGCATTGAGCTCAATTACTTCATACCCCTGTACATGGACTCTGTACTGATACCCCGTGTATATAGCCATGTTATTACCCCATACCCCTGTACATCGACTCTGTACTGGTACCCCATGTATATAGCCATGTTATTACCCCATACCCCTGTACATCAACTCTGTACTGGTACCCCATGTATATAGCCATGTTATTACCCCATACCCCTGTACATCGACTCTGTACTAGTACCCCATGTATATAGCCATGTTATTACCCCATACCCCTGTACATGGACTCTGTACTGGTACCCCGTGTATATAGCCATGTTATTACCCCATACCCCTGTACATGGACTCTGTACTGGTACCCCATGTATATAGCCATGTTATTACCCCATACCCCTGTACATCGACTCTGTACTGGTACCCCATGTATATAGCCATGTTATTGTTCCTCATTGTGGAGGAATAATTGCTTTTATTATTACACGTTTTGCCTTTTCTATTATTTCTCTATTTTGTATCTCTGCATTGTTGAGAAGGGCCCGTCAGCATTTCTCTGTTAGTCTACACCTGTTGTTTAGCATGTGACCTAATACAATCAGATTTGATCTGAATATGAATGACAGTCATCCAATATTCTGTAATAATAATATCAGGCCATGAAAACATCTCCCTCCCTAATGTCAACACCACTGGTGTACGGTAAGTGTTTTATTTAGCATTGTGAAATGATTTTGATATGAAATTAAAGGGCTTTATGTTTCTAGAATCGTATCACAATTGAGAATTCGTTCACGTTTAGATGGAGAATTTGTCTGCCAAAGCCAGTTTACCTCTGAAAAGAACGTATAAGGTCCTTGTACCTTAGGAAATAACGGTAGACTCCTTAAGAGAACTTCTTGGGCTACCTTTCACATAGAATGAGCCCTGGTTAATCCATTCATTTCAGTATCCTTCCTTCCTGGTCATTAGTTATGTGGTTACAAAGACACTGTTCATGAGCAGGGAGAACAGAGACACAGTCTCAGGCAGGAAATCACTGCTAATAAGGACTGGTTGTGTCTGTTGTAACAGGGAGGGAATCATGAGGACTGGTTGTGTCTGTTGTAACAGGGAGGGAATCACGAGGACTGGTTGTGTCTGTTGTAACAGGGAGGGGAATCACGAGGACTGGTTGTGTCTGTTGTAACAGGGAGGGGAATCACGAGGACTGGTTGTGTCTGTTGTAACAGGGAGGGGAATCACGAGGACTGGTTGTGTCTGTTGTAACAGGGAGGGGAATCACGAGGACTGGTTGTGTCTGTTGAAGAGGTCGACCGATTAATCGGAATGGCCGATTTAATTACGGCCGATTTCAAGTTTTCATAACAATCGGTATTTTTGGCCACCGATTAGCCGTTTTTAAATAATATATATCTTTTTTAAACCTTTATTTAACTAGGCAAGTCAGATTAAGAACACATTCTTATTTTCAATGACCGCCTAGGAACGGGGGTTAACTGCCTTGTTCAGGTGGGATTCGTTTTTTCAACCTTCCGGCTACTAGTCCAACGCTCTAACCACCTGCCTTACATTGCACTCCACGAGGAGCCTGCATGGCAGGCTGACTACCTGTTACGCGAGGGCAGCAAGAAGCCAAGGTAAGTTGCTAGCTAGCATTAAACTTATCTTATAAAAAACTATCAATTTTAACATAATCACTAGTTAACTACACATGGTTGATGATATTACTAGTTTATCTAACGTGTCCTACGTTGCCATAATCGATGCGGTGCCTGTTAATTTCTCATCGAATCACAGCCTACTTCGACAAACGGCGCATTTGCGAAAAAAGCACTGTCGTTGCACCAATGTACCTAACCATAAACATCAATGCCTTTCTTTAAAATCAATAGACAAGTATGTATTTTTAAACCTGCATATTTAGTTAATATTGCCTGCTAACATGAAATTGTGTCACTTCTCTTGCGTTCATTGCATGCAGAGTCAGGGTATATGCAACAGTTTGGGCCGCCTGGCTCGTTGTGAACTCATTTGCCAGAATTTTACGTAATTATGACATAACATTGAAAGTTGTGCAATGTAACAGGAATATTTAGACTTATGGATGCCACCCATTAGATAAAATACGGAACGGTTTCGTATTTCACTGAAAGAAAAAACGTTCTGTTTTCGAGATGATAGTTTCCGGATTCGACCATGTTAATAACCTAAGGCTCATATTTCTGTGTGTTTATTATATTATAATTAAGTCTATGATTTGATAGCGCAGTCTGACTGAGCGGTGGTAGGCAGCAGCAGGCTCGTAAGCATTCATTCAAACAGCACTTTTGTGCGTTTTGCCAGCAGCTCTTCGCAATCCTCCAATAATTGGTATCGGCATTGAAAAATCATAATCGGTCGACCTCTAGTTGAGAGGAATGAGGCAAAAGGTATGGAAAGTAAGTCTGGTAAAAGTAAATGAAAGTAACTGATTGGCAAATGTACTGCAAATTAAGAAATCAAACTAAACTATACTATGAAACAAAATGAATGATAGTAAAAAGCTGTGGAGCACCTAAAATTACATTCTGGTTAAAAAGGCGAACTCCACTCCATCATTCATTGAATCAGATGCTCATTTATCACAAAACCCACTGATATTGCCAACTACTTTAATGACTTTTTCATTGGCAAGATTAGCAGACTCAGGGATGACATGCCAGCAACAAATGCTGACACTACACATCCAAGTATATCTGACCAAATTATGAAAGACAAGAATTGTAATTTCTTAATTCTGTGAACTTAGTGTGGAAGAGGTGAAATAATGATTGTTGTCTATCAATAATGACAATCCACCGGGGTCCGACAACTTGGATGGAAAATTACTGAGGATAATAGCGGACAATATTGCCACTCCTATTTGCCACATCTTTCATTTAAGCCTATTAGATAGCGTGTGCCCTCAGGCCTGGAGGGAAGTTAAAGTCATTCTGCTACCCAAGAATAGTAAAGCCCCCTTTACTGGCTCAAATAGCCGACCAATCAGCCTGTTACCAACCATTAATAAACTTCTGGAAAAAACTGATGACTGATCATCAGTCATTTGTGTAACTGCAGTGCTTGTTGAATGTCCTTCCCTATATGCGTGCTAAAAGTCTGTTAGCATTGTATCTGGTCAAACACCATTTTTTCCCCCAGAAGTTTACTAAGAGTTGGTAACAGGCTGATTGGTCAGCTGAGAGAAATTGATGATAAAAAGATTGTGTGGCTGTCTTCAGTGCAGCTTTTGACATTATCTATCATAGTCTGCTGATTGAAAAATGTATCTGTTATGGCTTTACACCCCCTGCTATGATGTGGATAAGAAGTTACTTGTCTAACAGAACACAGAGGGTGTTCTTTAACGGAAGCCTCTCAAACATAGTCCAGGTAGAATCAGGAATTCCCCAGGGCAGCTGTCTAGGCCCCTAACTTTTTTCAATCTTTACTAATGAATTGCCACTGGCTTTGAGGAAAGCCAGAGTGTCTATGTATGCGGATGACTCAACACTATACACGTCAGCTACTACAGCGACTGAATTGACTGCAACACTTAACAAAGCGCTGCCGTTAGTTTCAGAGTGGGTGTCAAGGATTAAGAGTCCTAAATATTTATAAAGCATTGTATTTGGGACAAATCATTCACTAAACCCTAAACCTCAACTAAATCTTGTAATAAATTATGTGGAAATTGAGCAAGTTGAGGTGACTAAATTGCTTGGAGTAACCCTGGATTGTAAACTGTCATGGTCAAAACATATTGATACAACAGTAGCTAAGATGGGGAGAAATCTGTCCATAATAAAGCGCTGCTCTGCCTTCTTGAGTCTTCCCTGTGGCTCAGTTGGTAGAGCATGGTGTTTGCAACGCTAGCATGGTGTGTGCAACGCCAGGGTTGTGGGTTCAATTCCCACGGGGGGCCAGTACAATTATAATTTTTTTTTAAATGCATGAAATGAAATGTATGCATTCACTACTGTAAGTCGCTCTGGATAAGAGCGTTTGCTAAATGACTAAAATGTAAATGTAAAATGTTAACAACACTATCAACAAGGCAGGTCCTACAGGCCCTAGTTTCTACCTTCTTAACAACACTATCAACAAGGCAGGTCCTACAGGCCCTGGTTTCTGCCTACAGGCCCTGGTTTCTGCCTTCTTAACAACAATATCAACAAGGCAGGTCCTACAGGCCCTGGTTTTGTCGCGCCTGGACTACTGTTCAGTCAGGTGTCTGACCTGTTTTTAAAATTGTATAAAATGCCTAAGTTTTGTCGAAACCCCAGGAAGATTTGTTGGGATCTATAATAAATACAAATGCCTATCATATTATCAGATTCCAACACCTGTTAGTTACTGCAGACCATATTTGATACAGGAAGTCAATGTAGCCTACTGTTTCTAGCTTAGCCTTACTACTGCTAGGGTCAGACAGCCTGGATACCATGGTAACAGCAGGGGACTCTGACCACTCTCCTCTTGTTCTGTTGAGCTGCTTACCCTATCGTATTATCAGATTGCAACACCTATCAGTTACTATATGAAAGAGATCCCACCAATCCCTTGTCATCTCGTTTAATGTGACAGCAGTAAAGTGTTTATCTGTTGGCTAGCAGTGAGACAGACACAAGCTGTAAACTGAATGTTCAGGTGTGGCCGATGCTTTGATTTACATGAGAATGTGTTTGATGCTCAGTGGTGACAGAAATAGACTCGTCCTCGTGGCATTTGAAAAAGCCCTGTGTACAGATGAAACAGCAGTCAAACAAATAGCATATCAGTATTAAAGTGTTATTGACGTTGCTGAAAAATGTAGGGGTTAAACAGTGTTTGTCTCTCTGACCTGTCCTTTGTTGCTGTCTGACCTGTCCTTTGCTGCTGTCTGACCTGTCCTTTGTTGCTGTCTGACCTGTCCTTTGTTGCTGTCTGACCTGTCCTTTGTTGCTGTCTGACCTGTCCTTTGTTGCTGTCTGACCTGTCCTTTGTTGCTGTCTGACCTGTCCTTTGTTGCTGTCTGACCTGTCCTTTGTTGCTCTGTGACCTGTCCTGTCTTGCTCTGTGACCTGTCCTTTGTTGCTCTGTGAGCTGTCCTGTCTTGTTCTCTGAGCTGTCCTGTCTTGTTCTCTGAGCTGTCCTGTGTTGCTGTCTGTCCTGTGTTGCTGTCTGTCCTGTTTTCTCTTGCTTTCTGACCTGTCCTGTATTGTTCTCTGTCCTGTCTTGCAACGTTGCCTTAATAAAATGTGTGTTCTATAGGCGTTAGATGTCGTTCTGATAGTGTTGCTGTTTCTCTGTCCTGCAGGGATCAGGATCTGGCTGAGGCCCTGGACTCTGGAGGCTCTGACCTGGAGCTAGAGATGGACCTACAGGGGGAGCTGGGGGGAGGTCTGGGGCTGGATGGGGGAGAGGCCGGGGGGGGTGTTCGAGTTCAGGAGCTACCGGCCCAGCAGAGAGCCAAGCTGTGGAAGGTGAGCTAGATCAGGGGTCGTGAGTTCGGCCTACCGTAACAGAGGGGGAGGAATTAGACCAGGGATGGAATGGGAGGGGTGTGGGGGTGGTCAGGGTGAGGGACCAGGGAGGGGGGGTCAGGGTGAGGGACTAGGGAGGGGGGGTCAGGGTGAGGGACCAGGGAGGGGGGGTCAGGGTGAGGGACCAGGGAGGGGGGGTCAGGGTGAGGGACTAGGGAGGGGGGGGGTCAGGGTGAGGGACCAGGGAGGGGGGGTCAGGGTGAGGGACCAGGGAGGGGGGGTCAGGGTGAGGGACTAGGGAGGGGGGGGGGTCAGGGTGAGGGACTAGGGAGGGAGGGTGAGGGACCAGGGAGGGGGGGTCAGGGTGAGGGACTAGGGAGGGGGGGTCAGGGTGAGGGACCAGGGAGGGGGGGGGGGGTCAGAGGGTGGGGGGGTCAGGGTGAGGGACTAGGGAGGGGGGGGGGTCAGAGGGTGGGGGGGTCAGGGTGAGGGACTAGGGAGGGGGGGACATCTCTAATCTGTTTAGCTGATAATTGGTTTGTTGACCCCCAAAGTTAGCAGACACTCCACTGTTGATTAGCTGCTTCTGAGGAGAACAGAAGACTAGCATAGACTGACGACTGAGCATGTCTCATAGCTAGAGCCAGGAGGTTTACCTGACCGGGAACAACTCTGGGCCATCAGTGGCCGGGAACAACTCTGGGCCATCAGTGGCCGGGAACAACTCTGGGCCATCAGTGGTTCTCAGTAGTTTCCCAGTCTGTCTCCTCCTGTGTGTTGGAGTAACTGTTAGTTACTAACTGATGATCTGGTCCTGTCTGTTAGCTACTAACTAGTTGGTGTGTTTTGTCAGATTGCGCTGAATGTGGCAGGTAAAGGAGACAGTCTGTCCTCGTGGGATGGAGTCCTGGATCTTCCAGAACAGGCCCTTATACACACCCGCTGCCAGCAGCTTATTGGTGAGTGACTGTTACATACAGTATCTACGTTATATATATATATACATACACACACACACACACACACACACACACACACACACACACACACACACACACACACACACACACACACATACATACACATACACATACACATACACACAGTACCAGTCAAAAGTTTGGACACACCGACTCATTCAAGGTTTCTTCCTTTAATTTGACTATTTTCTACATTGTAAAATAATAGTGAAGACATCAAAACTATGAAATAACACATGGATTCATGTAGTAACCAAAAAAGTGTTAAACAAATCAAAATATATTTCAGATTTTAGTTTCTTAAAAATAGCCACCCTTTGCCTTGATAACAGCTTCGCACACTCTTGGCATTCTCTCAACCAGCTTTACCTGGAATGCTTTTCCAACAGCCTTGAAGGAGTTCCCACATATGCTGAGCACTTATTGGCTGCTTTTCCTTCACTCTGCGGTCCAACTCATCCCAAACCATCTCAATTGGGTTGAGATCGGGTGATTGTGGAGGGCAGGTCATCTGATGCAGCACTCATCACTCTCCTTCTTGGTGAAATAGCCCTTACACAGCCTGGAGGTGTGTTGGGTCATTGTCCTGTCAAAAAACAAATGATAGTCCCACTAAGCGCAAACCAGATTTCCACCGGTCTAATGTCCATTGCTGGTGTTTCTCGGCTCAAACAAGTCTCTTCTTCTTATTGGTGTCCTTTAGTAGTGGTTTCTTTGTAGCAATTCGACCATGAAGGTCTGATTCACAGTCTCCTCTGAACAGTTGATGTTGAGATGTGTCTGTTACTTGAACTCTGTGAAGCATTTATTTAGGCTGCAATTTCTGAGGCTGGTAACTCTAATGAACTTATCCTCTGCAGCAGAGGTAACTCTGGGTCTTCCTTTCCTGTGGAAGATATTTTGATTTCTTTAACACTTTTTTGGTTACTACATGATTCCATATGTGTTATTTCATAGTTTTGATGTCTTCACTATTATTCTACAATGTAGAAAACAGAATAAAAAGAAAGAAAAACCCTGGAATGAGGTGTCCAAACTTTTGATTGGTCCTGTATATACAGTGCCTACGGAAAGTATTCAGACCCCTTGACTTTTTGCACATTGTTACGTTACAGCCTTATTCTAAAATGTATTAAATAATTTTTTTCCCTCATCTACACACAATACCCCATAATGACAAAGCAAAGACATTTTTGCTAAATTATTTTAAAAAAAATTATATATATATATATATATATATAGGGGTCTGAATACTTATGTAAAATGTAATATATATATATATATATTACATTTTACATAAGTATTCAGACCCTTTACTCAGTACTTTGTTGAAGCACCTTTGGCAGTGATTACAGCCTCGAGTCTTCTTGGGTATGACGCTACAAGCTTGGCACGCCTGTATTTGGGGACTTTCTCCCATTCTTCTCTGCAGATCCTCTCAAGCTCTGTCAGGTTGGATGTGGTGCGTCGCTGCAAAGCTATTTTCAGGTCTCCAGAGATGTTCGATCAGGTTCAAGTTTGGGCTCTGGCTGGGAAAGTCATGGACATTCAGAGACTTGTCCCAAAGCCATAAGTTCGTTGTCTAGGCTGTGTGCTTAGGGTCGTTGTCCTGTTGGAAGGTGAACCTTCGCCCCAGTCTGAGGTCCTGAGCTCTCTGGAGCAGGTTGTCATCAAGGATCTCTCTGTACTTTGCTCTGTTCATCTTTCCCTTGATCCTGACTAGTATCCCAGTCCCTGCCGCTGAAAAACATCCCCACAGCATGATGCTGCCACCACCATGCTTCACCGTAGGGATGGTTCCAGGTTTCCTCCAGACGTGACGCTTGGCATTCAGACCAAAGAGTTCAATCCTGGCTTCATCAGACCAGAGAATCTTGTTTCTCATGATCAGAGTCTTTTGGGGCCTTTTGGCAAACGCCAAGCGGGCTGTCTTGTGTCTTTTACTGAGAAGTGGCTTCCATCTGACCACTCTACGTAAAGGCCTGATTGGCGGAGTGCTGCATAGACGGTTGTCCTTCTGGAAGGTTCTCCCATCTCCACAGAAGAACTCTGGAGCTCTGTCAGAATGACCATCGGGTTCTTGGTCACCTCCATGACCAAGGCCCTTCTCTCCCGATTGCTCAGTTTGGCCGGGCGGCCAGCTGTAGGTAAAGTCTCGGTGGTTCCAAACTTCTTCCATTTCAGAATGATGGAGGCCACTGTGTTCTTGGGGACCTACAATGCTCCAGAAATATTTTGGTACCCTTCCCCAGATCTGTGCCACAACACAATCCTGTCTCAGAGCTCTACGGACAATTCCTTCGACCTCATGGCTTGGTTTTTGCTCTGACATGCACTGTCAACTGTGGGACCTTTATATAGACAGGTGTGTGCCTTTCCAAATCATGTCCAATCAATTTCATTTACCACAGGTGGACTCCAATCAAGTTGTAGAAACATCTCAAGGATGATCAATGGAAACAGGATGCACCTGAGCTCAATTTTGAGTCTCTTAGCAAAGGGTCTGAATACTTATGTAAACAAGGTATTTCTGTTTCTGCCTTTCTAGGGAGTTTTTCCTAGCCACCGTGCTTCTACACCTGCATTGCTTGCTGTTTGGGGTTTTAGGCTGGGTTTCTGTACAGCACTTTGAGATATCAGCTGATGTAAGAAGGGCTTTATAAATACATTTGATTTGAATTTGTTTTATTTTAGAATTCTAATTCATTTCTAAAAACCTGTATTCACTTTGTCATTATTGGGTATTGTGTGCCGATTGCTGAGGATTTTTTTTTTTGTTAAATACATTTTAGAATAAGGCTGTAACGTAACAAAATGTGGAGAAAGTCAAGGGGTCTGAATACTTTCCCAAGGCACTGTTTGTTTATATACTGAAACAAAAATATGCAACAATTTCAAAGATTGTTCTGAGTTACAGTTCTTTTAAGGACAACAGTCAATTGAAATAAATTAATTAGGCCCTAATCTATGGATTTCACATGACTGGGAATACAGATATGCATCTGTTGGTCACAGATACCTTTATAAAAGGTAGGGTGTGGATCAGAGAACCAGTCAGTATCTGGTGTGACCACCATTTGCCTCATGCAGCACAACACATCTCCTTCACGTAGAGTTGATCAGGCTGCTGATTGTGGCCTGTGGAATGTTGTCCCACTCCTCTTCAATGGCTGTGTGAAGTTGCTGGATTTTGGCAGGAACTGCAGCTTGCTGTCATATACGTCGACCCAGAGCATCCCAAACATGCTCAATGGTCAGTGTGCAGGCCATGGAAGAACTGGGACATTTTCAGCTGTACAGATCCTTGCGATATGGGGCCGTGCATTATCATGCTGAAACATGAGGTGATGGTGGCGGATGAATGGTACGACAATGGGCCTCAGGATCTCGGTGCATTCAAATTGCCATCGATAAAATGCAATTGTGTTTGTTGTCTGTAGTTTATGCCTGTCCATACCATAACCCCACCGCCACCATGGGGCACTCTGTTCACAACGTTGACATCAGCAAACTGCCCGCCCACACGACGCCATACATGTGGTCTGCGGTTGTGAGGCTGATTGGATGTACTGCCAAATTCTCTAAAATGACGTTGGTGGCGGCTTATGGTAGAGAAATTAACATTACATTTTCTGGCAACAGCTCTGGTGGACATTCCTGCAGTCAGCATGCCAATTACACTCTCCCTCAAAACGAGACATCTGTGGCATTGTGTCGTGTGACAAAACTGCACATTTAAAAGTTGCCTTTTATTGTCCCCAGCACAAGGTGCACCTGTGTAATGATCATGCTGTTTAATCAGCTTCTTGATGTGCCACACATGTCAGGTGAATGGATTATTTTGGAAAAGGAGAAATGCTCACTAACAGGGATGTAAACAAATTTGTGCACAACATTTGAAATAAGCTTTTTGTGCGTATGGAACATTTCTGGCATCTTTTATTTCAGCTCATGAAACATGGGACCAACACTTTACATTTCTGTTCAGTGTATATTATATTACACCTATTATATTACACACTTCATAGGATGGATAATTGTTTTTCTTGCATAGCTCGGTCAGTAATGCTGTCTTCTGTAGCTCGGTCAGTAATGCTGTCTTCTGTAGCTCGGTCAGTAATGCTGTCTTCTGTAGCTCGGTCAGTAATGCTGTCTTCTGTAGCTCGGTCAGTAATGCTGTCTTCTGTAGCTCGGTCAGTAATGCTGTCTTCTGTAGCTCGGTCAGTAATGCTGTCTTCTGTAGCTCGGTCAGTAATGCTGTCTTCTGTAGCTCGGTCAGTAATGCTGTCTTCTGTAGCTCGGTCAGTAATGCTGTCTTCTGTAGCTCGGTCAGTAATGCTGTCTTCTGTAGCTCGGTCAGTAATGTTGTCTTATGTAGCTCGGTCAGTAATGTTGTCTTATGTAGCGAGGTCAGTAATGCTGTCTTCTGGAGCGAGGTCAGTAATGCTGTCTTCTGGAGCGAGGTCAGTAATGCTGTCTTATGTAGCGAGGTCAGTAATGCTGTCTTATGTAGCGAGGTCAGTAATGCTGTCTTCTGGAGCGAGGTCAGTAATGCTGTCTTCTGGAGCGAGGTCAGTAATGCTGTCTTCTGGAGCGAGGTCAGTAATGCTGTCTTCTGGAGCGAGGTCAGTAATGCTGTCTTCTGGAGCGAGGTCAGTAATGCTGTCTTCTGGAGCGAGGTCGGTAATGCTGAGAATAGACAATAGAAACACAAGGCCGAACACACGCTGGGTTCTCATACAGTTTGGGTCTTATGCAGAAACTGTCAGCTGTCATCAGCTTTGCACAGTTCTTTCTCTGCCTGATAGCAGGGCGGGTTAGGCAGCAGAACGGACATGGAGACTGCTCCAGGGCTCAGCCCAGAAAAGGCAGCCTTTCATGGGTCACTGAGCCCAGAAAAGCCCCAGGCCTTACCTCCAGGAGTAGGCTAGCACATGGTGCCACAGTGAAGAGAGACAAACTGAGGGAGAGAATGTTCTAGTGGGTTGAATAATCAATCCTGAGACCTTTCTTTGGCATCTTGTTTACTAGTATCTTATTTCAATCAATTTCTACAAGACACATTTGCTTGAAATGTTCTCTGCTGGATAGTCATAATTAGCCTTGGGGCCATATGTATCCAGTCTCATGGTGAGAGTGCTGGAATAGGATCAGGTCTCATGGTGGGAGTGCTGGTCTAGGATCAGGTCGCATGGTGGGAGTGCTGGTCTAGGATCAGGTCTCATGGTGGGAGTGCTGGTCTAGGATCAGGTCTCATGGTGGGAGTGCTGGTCTAGGATCAGGTCGCATGGTGGGAGTGCTGGAATAGGATCAGGTCTCATGGTGGGAGTGCTGGTCTAGGATCAGGTCGCATGGTGGGAGTGCTGGAATAGGATCAGGTCTCATGGTGGGAGTGCTGGTCTAGGATCAGGTCTCATGGTGGGAGTGCTGGTCTAGGATCAGGTCTCATGGTGGGAGTGCTGGTCTAGGATCAGGTCTCATGGTGGGAGTGCTGGTCTAGGATCAGGTCTCATGGTGGGAGTGCTGGTCTAGGATCAGGTCTCATGGTGGGAGTGCTGGTCTAGGATCAGGTCGCATGGTGGGAGTGCTGGAATAGGATCAGGTCTCATGGTGGGAGTGCTGGTCTAGGATCAGGTCGCATGGTGGGAGTGCTGGTCTAGGATCAGGTCTCATGGTGGGAGTGCTGGTCTAGGATCAGGTCTCATGGTGGGAGTGCTGGTCTAGGATCAGGTCTCATGGTGGGAGTGCTGGTCTAGGATCAGGTCGCATGGTGGGAGTGCTGGTCTAGGATCAGGTCGCATGGTGGGAGTGCTGGTCTAGGATCAGGTCTCATGGTGGGAGTGCTGGTCTAGGATCAGGTCGCATGGTGGGAGTGCTGGTCTAGGATCAGGTCTCATGGTGGGAGTGCTGGTCTAGGATCAGGTCTCATGGTGGGAGTGCTGGTCTAGGATCAGGTCCCCCCTGTCCATGTCATCTTATCCTAGATCAGCACTCCTACTCTGAGGCTTGATACATATGGCTCCAGGAGGATTTTTCTAAACTCTGTTTCCATGCTGTCTTTGTCCTGACAGTGAAGGCTAAGTGTAAGGACCTCTAACCTCTGACCCTGTGTCTCTGCTTCCTGTCTCCAGACCAGCTGGGGGGCGTGGCGGAGGAGGAGGGGCGTGACATGGTGTCTGACGTAGAGTCTGTCATCACGTTCTACTGTAAGTCCCGAAACATCACCTTCACCCCTGACCTCTCCTGGCCACACCTCCTCAAACCCCTGCTGGGCCTGCAGCTGCCCCGCTCCGATCTCTACAACTGCTTCTATGCCATCATGAATAAATATATACCACGGTGAGACACGCCTCTACAATAAATATATACCACGGACAGACACGCACCTCTACAATAAATATATACCACGGACAGACACACACCTCTACAATAAATATATACCACGGACAGACACACACCTCTACAATAAATATATACCACGGACAGACACACACCTCTACAATAAATATATACCACGAACAGACACACACCTCTACAATAAATATATACCACGAACAGACACACACCTCTACAATAAATATATACCACGGACAGACACACACACACCTCTACAATAAATATATACCACGGACAGACACACACACACACCTCTACAATAAATATATACCACGGACAGACACACACACACCTCTACAATAAATATATACCACGGACAGACACACACACACCTCTACAATAAATATATACCACGAACAGACACACACACACCTCTACAATAAATATATACCACGGACAGACACACACACACCTCTACAATAAATATATACCACGGACAGACACACACACACACCTCTACAATAAATATATACCACGGACAGACACACACACACCTCTACAATAAATATATACCACGGACAGACACACACACACCTCTACAATAAATATATACCACGGACAGACACACACACACCTCTACAATAAATATATACCACGGACAGACACACACACACCTCTACAATAAATATATACCACGGACAGACACACACACACCTCTACAATAAATATATACCACGGACAGACACACACACACCTCTACAATAAATATATACCACGGACAGACACACACACACCTCTACAATAAATATATACCACGGACAGACACACACACACACCTCTACAATAAATATATACCACGGACAGACACACACACACACACACCTCTACAATAAATATATACCACGGACAGACACACACACACCTCTACAATAAATATATACCACGAACAGACACACACCTCTACAATAAATATATACCACGGACAGACACACACACACCTCTACAATAAATATATACCACGGACAGACACACACACACACCTCTACAATAAATATATACCACGGACAGACACACACACACACCTCTACAATAAATATATACCACGGACAGACACACACACACACCTCTACAATAAATATATACCACGGACAGACACACACACACCTCTACAATAAATATATACCACGGACAGACACACACACACCTCTACAATAAATATATACCACGGACAGACACACACACACCTCTACAATAAATATATACCACGGACAGACACACACACACCTCTCTACAATAAATATATACCACGGACAGACACACACACACCTCTACAATAAATATATACCACGGACAGACAGACACACACCTCTACAATAAATATATACCACGGACAGACACACACACACACCTCTACAATAAATATATATCACGGACAGACAGACACACACCTCTACAATAAATATATACCACGGACAGACACACACCTCTACAATAAATATATACCACGGACAGACACACACCTCTACAATAAATATATACCACGGACAGACACACACACACCTCTACAATAAATATATACCACGGACAGACACACACACACCTCTACAATAAATATATACCACGGACAGACACACACACACACCTCTACAATAAATATATACCACGGACAGACACACACACACACACCTCTACAATAAATATATACCACGGACAGACACACACACACACACCTCTACAATAAATATATACCACGGACAGACACACACACACACCTCTACAATAAATATATACCACGGACAGACACACACACACACACCTCTACAATAAATATATACCACGGACAGACACACACACACACACCTCTACAATAAATATATACCACGGACAGACACACACACACACCTCTACAATAAATATATACCACGGACAGACACACACACACACCTCTACAATAAATATATACCACGGACAGACACACACACACACCTCTACAATAAATATATACCACGGACAGACACACACACACACCTCTACAATAAATATATACCACGGACAGACACACACACACACCTCTACAATAAATATATACCACGGACAGACACACACACACACCTCTACAATAAATATATACCACGGACAGACACACACACACACCTCTACAATAAATATATACCACGGACAGACACACACACACCTCTACAATCCTCAGCAATCTACCCACAATAACCCAGAATGACAAACCAAAAACAGGTTTTTAGAAATTAGCAAATGTATTGAAAATAAAAAACAGAAATAACTTATTTACATAAGTATTCAGACCCTTTGCTATAAGACTCGAAATTGAGCTCAGGTGCATCCTGTTTCCATTGATCATCTTTGAGATGTTTCTACAAGTTGATTGGAGTACACCTGTGGTAAATTCAGTTGACTGGAAAAGGCACACACCTGTCTATATAAGGTGTGTATATAAGGCCATGAGGTCGAAGGAATTGTCCGTAGAGCTCTGAGACAGGATTGTGTTGTGGCACAGATCTGGGGAAGGATACCAAAAAATGTCTGCAGCATCGAAGGTCCCCAAGAACACAGTGGCCTCCATCATTCTTAAATGGAAGAAGTTTGGAACCACCAAGACTCTTCCTAGAGCTGGCCGCCCGGCCAAACTGAGCAATCGGGGGAAAGGGCCTTGGTCAAGTAGGTGACCAAGAACCCGATGGTCACTCTAACAGAGCTCCAGAGTTCATCTGTGTGAGATGGGAGAACCTTCCAGAAGGACAACCATCTTTGCAGGACTCCGCCAATCAGGCCTTTATGGTAGAGTGGCCAGACGGAAGCCACTCCTCAGTAAAAGGCACATGACAGCCTGCTTGTAGTTTGCCAAAAGGCCCCAAAAGACTCTGACCATTTAGAAACAAGATTCTCTGGTCTGATGAAACCAAGATTGAACTCTTTGGCCTGAATGCCAAGCATCACATCTGGAAGAAACCTGGAACCATCCCTACAGTGAAGCATGGTGGTGGCAGCATCATGCTGTGGGGATGTTTTTCAGGGACTGGGAGACTAGTCAGGATCGAGGCAAAGATGAACGGAGCAAAGTACAGAGATCATTGATGAAAACCTGCTCCAGAGCGCTAGGGAACCCAGACTGGGGTGAAGGTTCACCTTCCCACAAGACAACGACCCAAGCACACAGCCAAGACAACGCAGGAGTGTCTTCGGGACAAGTTTCTGAATATCCTTGAGTGGCTCAGCCAGAGCCCAGACTTGAACCCGATCGAACATCTCTGGAGAGACCTGAAAATAACTGTGCAGCAACGCTCCCCATCCAACCTGACAGAGCTTGAGAGGATATGCAGAGAAGAATTGGATAAATTCCCCAAATACAGGTGTGCCAAGCTTGTAGCGTCATACCCAAGAAGACTCGAGGCTGTAATCACTGCCAAAGGTGCTTCAACAAAGTACTGAGTAAAGGGTCTGAATACTTATGTAAATATGATATTTCAGTTTTTATTTGTAATAAATTAGCAAAAGTTTCTGAAGCTGTTTTTGCTTTGCCATTATAGGGTATTGTATGTGTAGATGGATGAGGGGAAAAACTCTAATACATTTTAGAATAAGGCTGTAACGTATCAAAATGTGGAAAAAGTCAAGGGGTCTCAATACTTTCCAAAGGCACCGTATAACACAGGAGGTTGCTAACACCTTAATTGTGGAGGACGGGCTTGTGGTAATGCCTGGGGCAGGAGGCCTGGGGCAGGAGGCCTGGGGCGGGAGGCCTGGGTGGGGCGGGAGGCCTGGGTGGGGCGGGAGGCCTGGGTGGGGCGGGAGGCCTGGGGCGGGATAGATCATACACATGGTTTCCATTCCAGCCATTAGTATGAGCCGTCCTCCCCTCAGCAGCCTCCTCTGATGTAGACACTAGATCCTGGTTTCCCTCAGACGTTTCGCATTCCTGTTTTAACCCAACTAGCACACCTGATTCAATTAGTTAACTAATCATCAAGCCTTTGACTAATTAAATCAGGTGTACCAGTTTAGGGTTAAACAAACGTGAAACTTCTTGGGGCCGAGGAGTGGGTTGGGAAACCCTGATCTAGATGATTGTGTTGAAGCCAACACCTCCATCTTGGCTCTCCCCCACCATTGTGTTGAAGCCAACACCTCCATCTTGGCTCTCCCCCACCATTGTGTTGAAGCCAACACCTCCATCTTGGCTCTCCCCCACCATTGTGTTGAAGCCAATGCCTCCATCTTGGCTCTCCCCCACCATTGTACGTTTGTAGGAAGCTATAGAAATGCATGTATTAATGTCTACATTAATTTATACCATGTTTATTCTATTACAGAGACCTTAATGCATACTGTACATTATACTATGCTAAACATGATGACTATATAGTAACACTTACTGTAATTTAGAGATGACTAACGTTACACCCACACACACACAGGAACACACACACACACCCTGTGTGTAACTAACGGTGCATCTTCTTGTCCAGGGACTGTGTAGTGAAGGGCCGTCCGTTCCACCTGTACAGACTGCTGCTTCAGTATCACGAACCAGAACTCTGCTCCTTCCTCGACACCAAGAAGATCACCCCAGACTCCTACACTATACACTGGGTATATCTATATATCTATATCTCTAACCCCAGACTCCTACACTATACACTGGGTATATCTATATATCTATATCTCTAACCCCAGACTCTTTCACTATACACTTGGTATATCTATATATCTATATCTATATCTCTAACCCCAGACTCCTTCACTATACACTTGGTATATCTATATATCTATATCTATATCTCTAACCCCAGACTCCTACACTATACACTGGGTATATATATCTATATCTCTAACCCCAGACTCCTACACTATACACTGGGTATATATATCTATATCTCTAACCCCAGACTCCTACACTATACACTGGGTATATCTATATATCTATATCTCTAACCCCAGACTCCTACACTATACACTGGGTATATCTATATATCTATATCTCTAACCCCAGACTCCTACACTATACACTGGGTATATCTATATATCTATATCTCTAACTCCAGACTCCTACACTATACACTGGGTATATCTATATATCTATATCTCTAACCCCAGACTCCTACACTATACACTGGGTATATATATCTATATCTATATCTCTAACCCCAGATTCCTACACTATACACTGGGTATATATATCTATATCTATAACCGTAGAATCCTACACTAAACACTTGGTATATCTATATATCTATATCTCTAACCCCAAACTCCTACACTATACACTGGGTATATATATCTATATCTCTAACCCCAGACTCCTACACTATACACTGGGTATATATATCTATATCTCTAACCCCAGACTCCTACACTATACACTGGGTATATATATCTATATCTCTAACCCCAGACTCCTACACTATACACTGGGTATATCTATATATCTATATCTCTAACCCCAGACTCCTACACTATACACTGGGTATATCTATATATCTATATCTCTAACCCCAGACTCCTACACTATACACTGGGTATGTCTATATATCTATATCTCTAACCCCAGACTCCTACACTATACACTGGGTATATCTATATATCTATATCTCTAACCCCAGACTCCTACACTATACACTGGGTATATCTATATATCTATATCTATATCTCTAACCCCAGACTCCTACACTATACACTGGGTATATCTATATCTATATCTCTAACCCCAGACTCCTACACTATACACTGGGTATATCTATATCTATATCTCTAACCCCAGACTCCTACACTATACACTGGGTATATCTATATATCTATATCTCTAACCCCAGACTCCTACACTATACACTGGGTATATCTATATCTCTAACCCCAGGCTGGGGGTATGTCTATATATCTATATCTCTAACCCCAGGCTGGGTATATGTCTATCTTACCCCAGGCTGGGGGTATGTCTATCTAACCCCAGGCTGGGGGTATGTCTATCTAACCCCAGGCTGGGGGTATGTCTATCTAACCCCAGGCTGGGGGTATGTCTATCTAACCCCAGGCTGGGGGTGTGTCTATCTAACCCCAGGCTGGGGGTGTGTCTATCTAACCCCAGGCTGGGGGTGTGTCTATCTAACCCCAGGCTGGGGGTGTGTCTATCTAACCCCAGGCTGGGGGTGTGTCTATCTAACCCCAGGCTGGGAGTGTGTCTATCTAACCCCAGGCTGGGGGTGTGTCTATCTAACCCCAGGCTGGGGGTGTGTCTATCTAACCCCAGGCTGGGGGTGTGTCTATCTAACCCCAGGCTGGGGGTGTGTCTATCTAACCCCAGGCTGGGGGTGTGTCTATCTAACCCCAGGCTGGGGGTGTGTCTATCTAACCCCAGGCTGGGGGTGTGTCTATCTAACCCCAGGCTGGGGGTGTGTCTATCTAACCCCAGGCTGGGGGTGTGTCTATCTAACCCCAGGCTGGGGGTGTGTCTATCTAACCCCAGGCTGGGGGTGTGTCTATCTAACCCCAGGCTGGGGGTGTGTCTATCTAACCCCAGGCTGGGGGTATGTCTATCTAACCCCAGGCTGGGGGTATGTCTATCTAACCCCAGGCTGGGGGTATGTCTATCTAACCCCAGGCTGGGGGTATGTCTATCTAACCCCAGCCTGGGGTATGTCTATCTAACCCCAGGCTGGGGGTATGTCTATCTAACCCCAGGCTGGGGGTATGTCTATCTAACCCCAGGCTGGGGGTATGTCTATCTAACCCCAGGCTGGGGGTATGTCTATCTAACCCCAGGCTGGGGGTATGTCTATCTAACCCCAGGCTGGGGGTATGTCTATCTAACCCCAGGCTGGGGGTATGTCTATCTAACCCCAGGCTGGGGGTATGTCTATCTAACCCCAGGCTGGGGGTATGTCTATCTAACCCCAGGCTGGGGGTATGTCTATCTAACCCCAGGCTGGGGGTATGTCTATCTAACCCCAGGCTGGGGGTATGTCTATCTAACCCCAGGCTGGGGGTATGTCTATCTAACCCCAGGCTGGGGGTATGTCTATCTAACCCCAGGCTGGGTGTGTCTATCTAACCCCAGGCTGGGTGTATGTGTGTGTGTATGTGTGTGTGTATATATATATATATATACTGCTCAAAAAAATAAAGGGAACACTTAAACAACACATCCTAGATCTGAATGAAATAAATAATCTTATTAAATACTTTTTTCTTTACATAGTTGAATGTGCTGAAAACAAAATCATATGTCTATCTAACCCCAGGCTGGGTGTGTCTATCTAACCCCAGGCTGGGGATGTGTGTATATAGATAGATGGATAGATAGATATCTAACCCCAGACTGGGTATATCTATATATATAACTTCAGACTCCTTCACTATACACTTGGTATGTCTGTACAGCCTATTAGGTGTGAAATGTTCCTTGCAGTGGGATGGTGGATTGTGACTGGTGTGTTGTGTATCCTACAGCTAGGCAGTCTGTTCTCCAGTCATTGCCTACCAGAGGTGACTCAGGCCATGTGGGACTTTTACCTCCAACAGGCCGACCCTTTCCTCATCTTCTTCCTCCTGCTCATCATCCTCGTCAACGCCAAGTACCCACTATTGCAACATATTCATAATACAAACCAGATTGCAACACATAGCTACCTCAAATTAATATCTCAAACGGATCGATAGAAGGTCTTCAGTGCTCTGATATTACATTATTACTTTTGGTTCCCCCCTAGAGATAACATCCTGCAACAAGAAGGGGACAGTAAAGAAGATATCATCAGTAAGTTATTCTGTATTCAGCTTCTAGGCTGCTGTGTATTGAATGCAGGGTTCTAACCTGTGTGTTTTGTGTGTTACAGAGATGTTGGAGGACTCTCCTGCCCTGTTAGAGGCTGATGATATAGAAGACCTGTTCTCTCTGGCCCAGTATTACTGGAGCAAGACCCCTCTGTCTCTGAGAAAGGTAAAGTACTGGCATGGGGCCCTGCTCAATACAGCTGGCATGGGGCCCCCGCTCAATACGGGTACCGGTACAGAGTCAATGTGGAGGCTATATACAGGGGGTACCGGTACAGAGTCAATGTGGAGGCTATATACAGGGGGTACCGGTACAGAGTCAATGTGGAGGCTATATACAGGGGGTACCGGTACAGAGTCAATGTGGAGGCTATATACAGGGGGTACCGGTACAGAGTCAATGTGGAGGCTATATACAGGGGGTACCGGTACAGAGTCAATGTGGAGGCTATATACAGGGGGTACCGGTACAGAGTCAATGTGGAGGCTATATACAGGGTGTTACGGTACAGAGTCAATGTATCGAGGTAATATGTACATGTAGGTAGACTGTTTTAATTCTCTTCAGTGGGTCATGTTAAGCTGCTAGCTGTCATAATGTATGTAGCTCTATGTCTCTGTGTGTCTGTAGGAGAACCAGACTCTCTCTCTGTGTCTGTAGGAGAACCAGACTCTCTCTCTCTGTGTCTGTAGGAGAACCAGACTCTCTCTCTCTGTGTCTGTAGGAGAACCAGACTCTCTCTCTCTGTGTCTGTAGGAGAACCAGACTCTCTCTCTCTGTGTCTGTAGGAGAACCAGACTCTCTCTCTCTGTGTCTGTAGGAGAACCAGACTCTCTCTCTCTGTGTCTGTAGGAGAACCAGACTCTCTCTCTCTGTGTCTGTAGGAGAACCAGAACTTGTTTGGGTCCAGCCTGGTGGCACTGAAGGAGGAAGACATGGATCTGAGTCAGGCTCTCTGTCTTCCTGTGTCTGTCCCTGAGATACTACAGGCCAACCAGCTGCAGCCTGTGAGTAGCAGCACCCCTGAGGTGCGTTCAACAAGGTTTTCATTTTCACTGAACATGTTACTGTAGTGACACTTTTTTAGTTGGACTGAAAACGTTAGTGGAAAATCAAATGGCTAATTACCCTAAGGATTAATGTAGCAATAACCAAACTACGAATTTGTTTGATATTCCTACTACATGTAATAGAAATGTCTCTATCGACCTGTCCCAGGAAGGAGTTCGGTTCTTTGTGGTGGACTGTCGACCTGCTGAGCAGTACAACGCTGGACACCTCTCTACTGCCTTCCACCTGGACTCAGACTTGGTGAGACGGGGAGGGGGGACGGGGAGGGGGGACGGGGAACGGTGGAGGAGAACGGGGAACGGTGGAGGAGAACGGGGAGAGGGGACGGGGAGGGGGGACGGGGAGAAGGGACGGGGAGGGGGGACGGGGAGGAGAACGGGGAGGGGGGAGGGGGGACGGGGAGGAGAACGGGGAGAGGGGACGGGGAGGGGGGAGGGGGGACGGGGGAGGAGAACGGGGAGGGGGGACGGGGAGGGGGGACGGGGAGGAGAACGGGGAGAGGGGACGGGGAGGGGGGACGGGGGAGGAGAACGGGGAGGGGGGAGGGGGGACGGGGGAGGAGGGACGGGGAGGGGGGACGGGGGAGGAGAGGAGAATAGGGGGAGGATTGAACTGCCCCACAATCCAAAGTAATAAGGTTGATATAGTATACTATCAAAGTATTCACACAAATCAAATTTTATTTGTCACATGCGCCAAATACAACAGGTGTAGGTAGACCTTAGAGTGAAATGCTGAATACAACAGGTGTAGGTAGACCTTAGAGTGAAATGCTGAATACATAGGTGTAGACCTCACAGTGAAATGCTGAATACAACAGGTGTAGTAGACCTCACAGTGAAATGCTGAATACAACAGGTGTAGTAGACCTTACAGTGAAATGCTGAATACAACAGGTGTAGTAGACCTCACAGTGAAATGCTGAATACAACAGGTGTAGTAGACCTCACAGTGAAATGCTGAATACAACAGGTGTAGTAGACCTCACAGTGAAATGCTTAATACAACAGGTGTAGTAGACCTCACAGTGAAATGCTGAATACAACAGGTGTAGTAGACCTCACAGTGAAATGCTGAATACAACAGGTTTAGACCTTAGAGTGAAATGCTGAATACAACAGGTGTAGTAGACCTTACAGTGAAATGCTGAATACAACAGGTGTAGTAGACCTTACAGTGAAATGCTGAATACAACAGGTGTAGTAGACCTTACAGTGAAATGCTGAATACAACAGGTGTATTAGACCTTAGAGTGAAATGCTGAATACAACAGGTGTAGTAGACCTTACAGTGAAATGCTGAATACAACAGGTGTAGTAGACCTCACAGTGAAATGCTGAATACAACAGGTGTAGTAGACCTTACAGTGAAATGCTGAATACAACAGGTGTAGTAGACCTCACAGTGAAATGCTGAATACAACAGGTGTAGTAGACCTCACAGTGAAATGCTGAATACAACAGGTGTAGTAGACCTCACAGTGAAATGCTGAATACAACAGGTGTAGTAGACCTCACAGTGAAATGCTGAATACAACCGGTTTAGACCTCACAGTGAAATGCTGAATACAACAGGTGTAGTAGACCTTACAGTGAAATGCTGAATACAACAGGTGTATTAGACCTTAGAGTGAAATGCTGAATACAACAGGTGTAGTAGACCTTACAGTGAAATGCTGAATACAACAGGTGTAGTAGACCTCACAGTGAAATGCTGAATACAACAGGTGTAGTAGACCTTACAGTGAAATGCTGAATACAACAGGTGTAGTAGACCTCACAGTGAAATGCTGAATACAACAGGTGTAGTAGACCTCACAGTGAAATGCTGAATACAACCGGTTTAGACCTCACAGTGAAATGCTTACTTTCAAGCCCTTAACCAACAGTGCAGTTTTAAGAAAATACCAACAACAGCAAAAAGTAAGAGATAAGAATAACAAATAATTAAAGAGCAGAAGTAAATAACAATAGTGGGGCAAATACAGGGTATTACGGTACAGAGTCAATGTGGAGGCTCTGTACAGGGGGTACCGGTACAGAGTCAATGTGGAGACTATATACAGGGGGTACCGGTACAGAGTCAATGTGGAGACTATATACAGGGGGTACCGGTACAGAGTCAATGTGGAGGCTATATACAGGGGGTACCGGTACAGAGTCAATGTGGAGGCTATATACAGGGAGGGTACCGGTACAGAGTCAATGTGGAGACTATATACAGGGGGTACCGGTACAGAGTCAATGTGGAGGCTATATACAGGGGGTACCGGTACAGAGTCAATGTGGAGGCTATATACAGGGGGTACCGGTACAGAGTCAATGTGGAGGCTATATACAGGGGGTACCGGTACAGAGTCAATGTGGAGGCTATATACAGGGGGTACCGGTACAGAGTCAATGTGGAGGCTATATACAGGGGTGTTACGGTACAGAGTCAATGTGGAGGCTATATACAGGGGGTACCGGTACAGAGTCAATGTGGAGGCTATATACAGGGGGCACCGGTACAGAGTCAATGTGGAGGCTATATACAGGGGGTACCGGTACAGAGTCAATGTGGAGGTTATATACAGGGGGTACCGGTACAGAGTCAATGTGGAGGCTATATACAGGGGGTACCGGTACAGAGTCAATGTGGAGGCTATATACAGGGGGTACCGGTACAGAGTCAATGTGGAGGCTATATACAAGGGGTACCGGTACAGAGTCAATGTGGAGGCTATATACAGGGGGTACCGGTACAGAGTCAATGTGGAGGCTATATACAAGGGGTACCGGTACAGAGTCAATGTGGAGACTATATACAGGGTATTACGGTACAGAGTCAATGTGGAGGCTATATACAGGGGGGTACCGGTACAGAGTCAATGTGGAGGCTATATACAAGGGGTACCGGTACAGAGTCAATGTGGAGACTATATACAGGGTATTACGGTACAGAGTCAATGTGGAGGCTATATACAGGGTGTTACGGTACAGAGTCAATGTGGAGGCTATATACAGGGTGTTACGGTACAGAGTCAATGTGGAGGCTATATACAGGGGGTACCGGTACAGAGTCAATGTGGAGGCTATATACAGGGGGTACCGGTACAGAGTCAATGTGGAGGCTATATACAGGGGGTACCGGTACAGAGTCAATGTGGAGGCTATATACAGGGGGGTACCGGTACAGAGTCAATGTGGAGGCTATATACAGGGGGTACCGGTACAGAGTCAATGTGGAGGCTATATACAGGGGGTACCGGGACAGAGTCAATGTGGAGGCTATATACAGGGGGTACCGGGACAGAGTCAATGTGGAGGCTATATACAGGGGGTACCGGTACAGAGTCAATGTGGAGGCTATATACAGGGGGTACCGGTACAGAGTCAATGTGGAGGCTATATACAGGGGGGTACCGGTACAGAGTCAATGTGGAGGCTATATACAGGGGGTACCGGTACAGAGTCAATGTGGAGGCTATATACAGGGGGGTACCGGTACAGAGTCAATGTATCGAGGTAATATGTACATGTAGGTAGAGTTATTAAAGTGACTATGCATAGATAATAACAGAGAGTAGCAGCAGCGTAGAAGAGGGTGGTGGGTGGGGGGGGGGGGGGGGCATTGCAAATAGTCTGGGTAGCCATTTGATCAGCCCCGTTAATGAGAATGGGGGCGTGCTCGGTCCTCCTCTTCCTGTAGTCCACAATCATTTCCATTGTCTTGATCACGTTGAGGGAGAGTTTGTTGTCCTGGCACCACACGGCCAGGTCTCTGACCTCCTCCCTATAGGCTGTCCCATTGTTGTTGGTGAACACTGTTGTGTCATCGGCTAACTTAATGATGGTGTTGGAGTCGTGCCTGGCCATGCAGTCATGAGTGAACAGGAAGTCCAGGATCCAGTTGCAGAGGGAGGTGTTTAGTCCCAGGGTCCTTAGCTTATTAATGAGCTTTGAGGGCACTATGGTGTTGAAGGCTGAGCTGTTGTCAATGAACAGCATTCTCACATAGGTGTTCCTTTTGTCCAGGTGGGAAAGGGCAGGGTGGAGTGCAGTTTAGATTGATGTGGATCTGTTGGGGCGGTATGTGAGTTGGAGTGGGTCTAGGGTTTCTGGGATAATGGTGTTGATGTGAGCCATGACCAGCCTTTCAAAGCACTTCATGGCTACAGACGTGAGTGCTACGGGTCGGTAGTCATTTAGGCAGGTTACCTTAGTGTTCTTGGGCCCAGGGACTATGGTGGTCTGCTTGAAAAATGTTGGTATTACAGACTAGGACAGGAAAATGTTAGTGAAGACACTTGCCAGTTGGTCAGCGCATGCTCGGAGTACACATCCTGGTAATCCGTCTGGCCCTGCGGCGTTGTGAATGTTGACCTGTTTAAAGGTCTTGTTCACATCGGCTGCAGATAGGGTGATCACAGTCGTCTGGAACAGCTGGTGCTCTCAAGCATGTTTCAGTGTTATTTGCCTCAAAGCGAGCATAGAAGTAGTTTAGCTCGTGGCTATGCTTCCCTTTGTAGTCTGTAATGTTTTGCAAGCCCTGCCACATCCGACGAGCGTCAGAGCCGGTGTCGTACGATTTGTCTTAGTCCTTTATTGACACTTTGCCTGTTTGATGGTTCGTCTGAGGGCATAGCTGGTTTTCTTATAAGCTCTAGTCTTTAGCTCAGTGTTGATGTTGCCAGTAATCCATGGCTTCTGGTTGGGGTATGTACAGTAGATTGTGTGATCTACATCTTATCATGAGATACTCTACCTCAGGCAATCAAAACTACGAGACATCCTGCGCTATCGTGCACCAGCTGTTGTTTACATATATGCATGTTCATGTCGTCGTTCAGCCATGACTCCGTGAAGCTTAAGATTTTACAGTTTTTAATGTCCCGTTGGTGGTTTAATCTTCCTCGTAGGTCGTCGATTTTATTTTCCAATGATTGCACGTTAGCTAGTAGAACGGAAGGCAGTGGGGGTTTATTGGATCGCCTACGAATCCTCAGAAGGCAGCCCCACCTCCGTCCTCTTTTTCTCCCTCGTCTCTTCACACAAATGACGGGGATTTGGACTTGGGGAAAGCAGTATGTCGTTCACGTTGGGCTCGTTGGACTCGTTAAAGAAAAGAAAAAAAGCTTCTTCCAGTTCGTGGTGAGTAATCGCTGTTCTGATGTCCAGAAGTTATTTTTGGTGATAAGAGACGGTAGCAGCAACATTATGTTCAAAATAAGTTTAAAAAAAAAAGTAAGTTACAAACAAAGCAAAAAAAATGAACATAACACAATCGGTTAGGCGCACGTAAAACGTCAGCGATCTGTGGTGCACTCTTTTTTTCAGCTCGTGTGTCCGAGAGGGAGAAAGTAGCCAAACCGACTCGTGCAAATTAGACAGACTTGTTGCTGTGATAGGTTTTCCATCATCTTGTCTGGTAGTATCTTGACTGCATCAAATCGATGTAAAGAAGCTAGCTAGCAAGGCTAATTGAGGCTATATTGCGCAACTCCCCGTCCTTCTCGACGACAACTCCATTGATATGAATCAACAGCTGGTTGATCACTGGAGCTCCTTCTCATTTAGCCAAATTCATCTTCTATTTCCATTTTACATTGATTACAAATCTCCATCTGGTCTGATGAAACAAAAATAGAACTGTTTGGTCATAATGACCATTGTTGTGTTTGGAGGAAAAAGGGGGAGGCTTGTAAGCCGGAGAACACCATCCCAACCGTGAAGCACGGGGGTGGCAGCATCATGTTGTGGGGGTGCTTTGCTGCAGGAGGGAATGGTGCACTTCACAATATAGATGGCATTACGAGGCAGGAAAATTAGGTGGATATATTGAAGCAACATCTCAAGACATCAGTCAGGAAGTTAGAGCTTGGTTGCAAATGGGTCTTCCAAATGGACAATGACCCCAAGCATACTTCCAAAGTTGTGGCAAAATGGCTTAAGTACAACAAAGTCAAGGTATTGGAGTGTCCATCACAAAACCCTGACCTCAATCCTATAGAACTTTTGTGGGCAGAACTGAAAGTGTGTGCTAGCAAGGAGGCCTACAAACCTGACTCAGTTACACCAGCTCTGTCAGGAGGAATAGGCCAAAATTCACCCAACTTATTGTGAGAAGCTTGTGGAAGGCTACCCGAAACGTTTGACCCAAGTTAAACAATTTAAAGGCAGTGCTAACAAATACTAATTGAGTGTATGTACATTTCTGACCCACTGGGAATGTGATGAAAGAAAGAAATAAAAGCTGAAATGAATCATTCTCTCTACTATTATTCTGACATTTCACATTCTTAAAATATAGTGGTGATCCTAACTGACCTAAAACAGGGAATTTCTACTAGGATTAAATGTTAGTAATTGTGAAAAACTGAGTTTGAATGTATTTGGCTAAGGTGTATGTAAACTTCCGACTTCAACTGTATATATTTTTATAAGTAATGAAATACTAACATCTGTTTTGAATATTCGTGCCCATCCCTACAATGTTGTTGGGTTTACTGTTTGAACAGTCGCTGGGATTTGGGTTTACTGTTTGAACAGTCGCTGGGATTTGGGTTTACTGTTTGAACAGTCGCTGGGATTTGGGTTTACTGTTTGAACAGTCGCTGGGATTTTCAGTTTACTGTTTGAACAGTCGCTGGGATTTGGGTTTACTGTTTGAACAGTCGTTGGGATTTGGGTTTACTGTTTGAACAGTCGCTGGGATTTTCAGTTTACTGTTTGAACAGTCGCTGGGATTTGGGTTTACTGTTTGAACAGTCGCTGGGATTTGGGTTTACTGTTTGAACAGTCGCTGGGATTTTCAGTTTACTGTTTGAACAGTCGCTGGGATTAGATTGAATTAACATTGCAAAATAGGCTGCTTTGATGCATAGCCTATAGATAAGATCAAGGAACCAAGCGAGTTTCAGTGCCTACACACCACTGCCCCCACTGCTGCTCAAGGAAGGATACTGTGCGTTACAATTTTCATGTGGCACAGGAGTACAGGTACAACCTTAAATCCGTAAACACGGACACCCTCATAGATATCATCCTGACCAACTTGCCCTCTAAATACACCTCTGCTGTTTTCAACCAAGATCTCAGCGATCACTGCCTCATTGCCTGCGTCCGAAAGGGGCCAGCGGTCAAACGACCTCCCATCTTCACTGTCAAACGCACCCTAAAACACTTCAGCGAGCAGGCCTTTCTAATCGACCTGGCCCGGGTATCCTGGAAGGATATTGACCTCATCCCGTCAGTAGAGGATGTCTGATTGTTCTTTTAAAAGTGCCTTCCTCACCATCTTAAATAAGCATGCCTCATTCAAAAACTGTTGAACTATGAACAGATATAGCCCTTGGTTCACTCCAGACCTGACCAGCACAAAAACATCCTGTGTTGTACTGCATTAGCATCGAATAGCCCCCACGATATGCAACTTTTCAAGGAAGTCAGGAACCAATATACACAGTCAGTTAGAAAAGGTAAGGCTAGCTTTTTCAAACAGAAATTTGCCTCCTGTAGCACTAATTCCAAAAAGTTTTGGGACACTGTAAAGTCCATGGAGAATAAGAGCACCTCCTCCCAGCTGCCCACTGCACTGAGGCTAGGAAACACTGTCACCACTGATAAATCCACTATAATCGATCATTTCAATAAGCATTTTTCTACGACTGGCCATGCTTTCCACCTGGCTACCCCAACCCCGGCCAACAGCTCTGCACCCCCTGCAGCAACTGGCCCAAGCCCCCCCCCCACTTCTCCTTCACCTAAATCCAGACAGCTGACGTTCTGAAAGAGCTGCAAAATCTGGACCCCTACAAATCAGCTGGGCTAGACAATCTGGACCCTCTCTTTCTATAATTATCTGCCATAATTGTTGCAACCCCTATTACTAGCCTGTTCAACCTCTCTTTCGTATAATCTGAGATCCCTAAAGAATGGAAAGCTGCCGCGGTCATCCCCCTCTTCAAAGGGGGAGACACTCTAGACCCAAACTGTTATAGACCTATATCTATCCTACCCTGTCTTTCTAAGGTCTTCGAAAGCCAAGTTAATTAACAGATCACCAACCATTTCGAATCCCACCGTACCTTCTCTGCTGTGCAATCCGGTTTTAGAGCTGGTCATGGGTGCACCTCAGCTACGCTCAAGGTCCTAAACGACATCATAACCGCCGTAGATAAAAGACAGTACTGTGCAGCCGTTTTCATCGACCTGGCCAAGGCTTTCGACACTGTCAATCACCATATTCTTATCGGCAGACTCAACAGCCTTGGTTTTTCAAATGATTGCCTCGCCTGGTTCACCAACTACTTCTCAGATAGAGTTCAGTGTGTCAAATCGGAGGGCCTGTTGTCCGGGCCTCTGGCAGTCTTTATGGGGGTGCCACAGGGTTCAATTCTCAGGACAACTCTTTTCTCTGTATACATCAATGATGTCGCTCTTGCTGCTGGTGATTCTCTGATCCACCTCTACGCAGACGACACCATTCTGTATACATCTGGCACTTCTTTGGACACTGTTAACAAACCTCCAAACGAGCTTCAATGCCATACAACACTCCTTCCGTGGCCTCCAACTGCTCTTAAACGCTAGTAAAACTAAGTGCATGCTCTTCAACCGATTGCTTCCCACGCCCGCCCGCCCATCCAGCATCACTACTCTGGACGGTTCTAACTTAGAATATGTGGACAACTATAAATTCCTAGGTGTCTGGCTAGACTGTAAACTCTCCTTCCAGACTCGCATTAAGCATCTCCAATCCAAAATTAAATCTAGAATCGGCTTCCTATTTCGCAACAAAGCCTCCTTCACTCATGCCGCCAAACATTCCCTCGTAAAACTGACTATCCTACCGATCCTTGTCTTCGGCAATGTCATTTACAAAATAGCCTCCAACACTCTACTCAGCAAACTGGATGTAGTCTATCACAGTTCCATCCGTTTTGTCACCAAAGCCCCATATACCACCCACCACTGCGACCTGTACGCTCTCGTTGGCTGGCCCTTGCTACATATTCGTCACCAAACCCACTGGCTCCAGGTCATCTATAAGTCTTTGCTAGGTAAAGCCCTGCCTTATCTCAGCTCACTGGTCACCATAGCAACACCCACCCGTAGCACGCGCTCCAGCAGGTATATCTCACTGTTCACCCCCAAAGCCAACACCTCCTTTGGCCGCCTTCCCTTCCAGTTCTCTGCTGCCAATGACTGGAACGAATTGCAAAAACCACTGAAGCTGGAGACTCATATCTCCCTCACTAACTTTAAGCATCAGCTGTCAGAGCAGCTTACCGATCACTGCACCTGTACATAGCCCATCTGTAAATAGCCCATCCAACTACCTCATCCCCATATTATGTATTTATTTTTGCTCTTTTGCCCTCCAGTATCTCTACTTGTACATTCATCTTCTGCACATCCATCACTCCAGTGTTTAATTGCTAAATTGTAATTATTTCGCCACCATGGCCTATTCATTACCTTACCTCCCTAATCTTACCTCATTTGCACACACTGTACATAGACCTTTTCTACTGTATTATTGACTCTACGCTTGTTTATTCCATGTGTAACTTTGTTGTTGTATGTGTCAAACTGCTTTGCTTTATCTTGGCCAGGTCGCAGTTGTAAATGAGAACTTGTCCTCAACTAGCTTACCTGGTTAAATAAAGGGTCAGGGTTATATATATATATATATATATAATGTCTGTCTCAGTAGGGTGTAAAATCGTCTGTCTCAGTAGGGTGTAAAATCGTCTGTCTCAGTAGGGTGTAAATCATCTGTCTCAGTAGGGTGTAAATCATCTGTCTCAGTAGGGTGTAAATCATCTGTCTCAGTAGGGTGTAAATCGGCTTTTAGGGGATAGTGGTCTTACTCTCTCCCTCTCTCTCGCTCTCCCTCTCTCTGTGTGGTCTTACTCTGTCAAAATGGCACCCTATTCCCTATATAGTGCACTATATGGGCTCTGGTCAAAAGTAGTGCACACTATATAGGGAATAGGGTGCCATTTGGGACTCACACCTTAACCTCTTTCATCTGTTGCTGTGTCTCTAGATGCTGCAGAACCCGTCAGAGTTCAGCCTATCAGTGAAGTCCCTCCTGGAGGCCCAGAAGCAGAGCCTGGAGTCTGGCTCCATCGCTAGTGGAGAACACCTCTGCTTCATGGGCTCAGGGAGGGAGGAGGAGGACATGTACATGAACATGGTGCTGGCACACTTCCTACAGGTAGGAGAGTAGTGTTACAAAATAGACAGTGATTCATCCTACATCTTGTTGGGCATTAGTTGCATGCCTGTTATTACAATTCAACCTTTTTTAAATCACAATTCAATTGTTTTTGATTACAATTAAACCCTTTTTGTTATAATTCAACCGTTTTTTTATTACAATTAAACCCTTTTTGTTATAATTCAACCGTTTTTTATTACAATTCAACCGTTTTTTATTACAATTCAACCCTTTTTGTTAGAATTCAACCCTTTTTGTTATAATTCAAACGTTTTTTTATTACTATTCAACCGATCTATCAGTGTTAATGAGGGGTTTTCTCTCACAGAAAAACAAAGAATACGTCAGTATCGCAAAAGGTGGTTTTATGGGTGAGTGTTTTATTATTAACATTTTAAACAATTCATAGAAATAAATGAATAGAACTGCTTATTTTGTCTTGATGGGTGCAAACCTAAAAGAAACCATGTCTATATCCTGTTGTGGTGTCCAGCCCTGCAGCAGCACCTAACAGACATCAATGTGGAGGGACCAGACAACTACGTCCACTGGATAGTCAGCACCTCTGGATCAGCTGAAGTGAGTTCACTGGGGCTAGTCATAGTAGCCGCTGTTAAGGGAGAATTACACTGGGGCTAGTCATAGTAGCCGCTGTTAAGGGAGAATTACACTGGGGCTAGTCATAGTAGCCGCTGTTAAGGGAGAATTACACTGGGGCTAGTCATAGTAGCCGCTGTTAAGGGAGAATTACACTGGGGCTAGTCATAGTAGCCGCTGTTAAGGGAGAATTACACTGGGGCTAGTCATAGTAGAAACTGTTAAGGGAGAATTACACTGGGGCTAGTCATAGTAGCCGCTGTTAAGGGAGAATTACACTGGGGCTAGTCATAGTAGAAACTGTTAAGGGAGAATTACACTGGGGCTAGTCATAGTAGCCGCTGTTAAGGGAGAATTACACTGGGGCTAGTCATAGGAGCCGCTGTTAAGGGAGAATTACACTGGGGCTAGTCATAGTAGCCGCTGTTAAGGGAGAATTACACTGGGGCTAGTCATAGGAGCCGCTGTTAAGGGAGAATTACACTGGGGCTAGTCATAGTAGCCGCTGTTAAGGGAGAATTACACTGGGGCTAGTCATAGTAGCCGCTGTTAAGGGAGAATTACACTGGGGCTAGTCATAGTAGCTGCTGTTAAGGGAGAATTACACTGGGGCTAGTCATAGTAGAAACTGTTAAGGGAGAATTACACTGGGGCTAGTCATAGTAGCTGCTGTTAAGGGAGAATTACACTGGGGCTAGTCATAGTAGCCGCTGTTAAGGGAGAATTACACTGGGGCTAGTCATAGTAGAAACTGTTAAGGGAGAATTACACTGGGGCTAGTCATAGTAGCCGCTGTTAAGGGAGAATTACACTGGGGCTAGTCATAGTAGCTGCTGTTAAGGGAGAATTACACTGGGGCTAGTCATAGTAGCTGCTGTTAAGGGAGAATTACACTGGGGCTAGTCATAGTAGCCGCTGTTAAGGGAGAATTACACTGGGGCTAGTCATAGTAGCTGCTGTTAAGGGAGAATTACACTGGGGCTAGTCATAGTAGCTGCTGTTAAGGGAGAATTACACTGGGGCTAGTCATAGTAGCCGCTGTTAAGGGAGAATTACACTGGGGCTAGTCATAGTAGCCGCTGTTAAGGGAGAATTACACTGGGGCTAGTCATAGTAGCCGCTGTTAAGGGAGAATTACACTGGGGCTAGTCATAGTAGCCGCTGTTAAGGGAGAATTACACTGGGGCTAGTCATAGTAGCCGCTGTTAAGGGAGAATTACACTGGGGCTAGTCATAGTAGCCGCTGTTAAGGGAGAATATTTCCTGCTGTCCTCTGGTCTTTCCTGCTGTCCTCTGGTCTTTCCTGCTGTCCTCTGGTCTTTCCTGCTGTCCTCTGGTCTTTCCTGCTGTCCTCTAGTCTTTCCTGCTGTCCTCTGGTCTTTCCTGCTGTCCTCTGGTCTTTCCTGCTGTCCTCTAGTCTTTCCTGCTGTCCTCTGGTCTTTCCTGCTGTCCTCTGGTCTTTCCTGCTGTCCTCTGGTCTTTCCTGCTGTCCTCTGGTCTTTCCTGCTGTCCTCTGGTCTTTCCTGCTGTCCTCTGGTCTTTCCTGCTGTCCTCTGGTCTTTCCTGCCGTCCTCTAGTCTTTCCTGCCGTCCTCTGGTCTTTCCTGCCGTCCTCTAGTCTTTCCTGCTGTCCTCTGGTCTTTCCTGCTGTCCTCTAGTCTTTCCTGCTGTCCTCTGGTCTTTCCTGCTGTCCTCTGGTCTTTCCTGCTGTCCTCTGGTCTTTCCTGCTGTCCTCTGGTCTTTCCTGCTGTCCTCTAGTCTTTCCTGCTGTCCTCTAGTCTTTCCTGCTGTCCTCTGTCATGTTATTCATCATTTCTCATTTCTCTCAAGTTAATTATACTGAACAAAAATATAAATGCAACAATTTTAAAGATTTTACTGAGTTCCAGTTCATATGAGGAAATCAGTCAATTGAAATAAATTCATTGGTCCCTAATCTATGGATTTCACATGACTGGGAATACAGATATGGGGGGGCAGGTAGCCTAGTGGTTAGAGCGTTGGACTAGTAACCAAAAGGTTGCTGGATCAAATCCCCGAGCTGACAAGGTAAAAATCTGTCCCTGAACAAGGCAGTTAATCCACTGTTCCCCGGTAGGCCGTCATTGTAAATAAGAATTTGTTCTTAACTGACTTTCCTAGTTAAATAAAGCATCTATTGGTCACAGATACCTTAAAATGCTGTCGGGGGGGTGGGATCCACTGGGCTTGGGGTTCTTCATTTGTCTATCCTGCTGTGATGTTGAGGCTATGGTCTGGGTCTGTTCTGCTGTGGTGTTGAGGCTATGGTCTGGGTCTGAGGTGGACTGTTCTGCTGTGGTGTTGAGGCTATGGTCTGGGTCTGTTCTGCTGTGGTGTTGAGGCTATGGTCTGGGTCTGGTCTGCTGTGGTGTTGAGGCTATGGTCTGGGTCTGTTCTGCTGTGGTGTTGAGGCTATGGTCTGGGTCTGTTCTGCTGTGGTGTTGAGGCTATGGTCTGGGTCTGGTCTGCTGTGGTGTTGAGGCTATGGTCTGGGTCTGTTCTGCTGTGGTGTTGAGGCTATGGTCTGGGTCTGGTCTGCTGTGGTGTTGAGGCTATGGTCTGGGTCTGTTCTGCTGTGGTGTCGAGGCTATGGTCTGGGTCTGGTGTGGGCTGTTCTGCTGTGGTGTTGAGGCTATGGTCTGGGTCTGGTCTGCTGTGGTGTTGAGGCTATGGTCTGGTATGGGCTGTTCTGCTGGCTTCTCTGTGGGGGTGGCCAGCTCTTTAATGGGTTGTTCTGTCACATGCCATTCTCTCCTTTAGTGCTCTGTTCTTCTCCTGCTGTTTCTCCTGTTGATGTTGTCTCACCACAGTCCAGAGTGCAGACATGTCTCTCTCCACCTCCAGCTCTCCGGGTCTGGTTAAGGGGGTGTTGTCCGGGTCTGGTTAAGGGGGTGGTGTTGTGCTGGACTGTTGTCTGGGTCTGGTTGAGGGGGTGTTGTTGTGCTGGACTGTTGTCTGGGTCTGTTCTGACTGGAGTGTGTTCACCTGCTGTTCCAGCTCCACCTGTCTTACCTCCAGCTGGGTTAATTTATCCTTCATTTCAATGAGTGAGTAGTGCTGAGAGGTTTAAAAGTAGCTTCAGGCTAAACATTACTCACTCAGTTCCAGTTTGGATGGTATTTTCAGGTTTCTGTTGTGCTTCTTTTGCTGGTCGTTGGTTTGCCAGAGCATTTGCTGTTTAGTCCTTGGGAATAAGAATCTTTTGGAGTAGGAATCATTCCAGGCAATTTGGTCTAAAATCAGGTTGTAGATTTGGAGTTTTGATTTGGAATGAAGGTTATGTTGTGGAGGGTAGTATCCTGTATATGTCCTGGTGACATAGTGTTGTGGAGGGTAGTATCCTGTATATGTCCTGGTGACATAGTGTTGTGGAGGGTAGTATCCTATATATGTCCTGGTGACATAGTGTTGTAGAGGGTAGTATCCTGTATATGTCCTGGTGACATAGTGTTGTGGAGGGTAGCATCCTGTATATGTCCTGGTGACATAGTGTTGTAGAGGGTAGTATCCTGTATATGTCCTGGTGACATAGTGTTGTAGAGGGTAGTATCCTGTATATGTCCTGGTGACATAGTGTTGTGGAGGGTAGTATCCTGTATATGTCCTGGTGACATAGTGAAGGTTATGTTGTGGAGGGTAGTATCCTGTATATGTCCTGGTGACATAGTGTTGTGGAGGGTAGTATCCTGTATATGTCCTGGTGACATAGTGAAGGTTATGTTGTGGAGGGTAGTATCCTGTATATGTCCTGGTGACATAGTGTTGTGGAGGGTAGTATCCTGTATATGTCCTGGTGACATAGTGAAGGTTATGTTGTGGAGGGTAGTATCCTGTATATGTCCTGGTGACATAGTGTTGTGGAGGGTAGTATCCTGTATATGTCCTGGTGACACAGTGTTGTGGAGGGTAGTATCCTGTATATGTCCTGGTGACATAGTGTTGTGGAGGGTAGTATCCTGTATATGTCCTGGTGACATAGTGTTGTGGAGGGTAGTATCCTGTATATGTCCTGGTGACATAGTGTTGTGGAGGGTAGTATCCTGTATATGTCCTGGTGACATAGTGTTGTGGAGGGTAGTATCCTGTATATGTCCTGGTGACATAGTGTTGTGGAGGGTAGTATCCTGTATATGTCCTGATGACATAGTGAAGGTTATGTTGTGGAGGGTAGTATCCTGTATATGTCCTGGTGACATAGTGTTGTGGAGGGTAGTATCCTGTATATGTCCTGGTGACATAGTGTTGTAGAGGGTAGTATCCTGTATGTGTCCTGGTGACATAGTGAAGGTTATGTTGTGGAGGGTAGTATCCTGTGTATGTCCTGGTGACATAGTGTTGTAGAGGGTAGTATCCTGTATATGTCCTGGTGACATAGTGTTGTGGAGGGTAGTATCCTGTATATGTCCTGGTGACATAGTGTTGTGGAGGGTAGTATCCTGTATATGTCCTGGTGACATAGTGTTGTGGAGGGTAGTATCCTGTATATGTCCTGGTGACATAGTGTTGTGGAGGGTAGTATCCTGTATATGTCCTGGTGACATAGTGTTGTGGAGGGTAGTATCCTGTATATGTCCTGGTGACAGTGTTGTAGAGGGTAGTATCCTGTGTATGTCCTGGTGACATAGTGTTGTAGAGGGTAGTATCCTGTATATGTCCTGGTGACATAGTGTTGTGGAGGGTAGTATCCTGTATATGTCCTGGTGACATAGTGTTGTAGAGGGTAGTATCCTGTATATGTCCTGGTGACATAGTGTTGTGGAGGGTAGTATCCTGTACATGTAACCTTCCCCGTAGCTCAGTTGGTAGAGCATGGTGTTTGCAACACCAGGGTTGTGGGTTTGATTCCCACGGGGGGCCAAGTACGAAGAAAAAAAAATGTATGAAATGAAAATGAAATGTATGTATTCACTACTGTAAGTCGCTCTGGATAAGAGCGTCTGCTAAATGACTAAAATGTAAAAAAAAATGTAAATGTAAATATGTCCTGGTGACATAGTGTTGTGGAGGGTAGTATCCTGTATATGTCCTGGTGACATAGTGTTGTGGAGGGTAGTATCCTGATTATGTCCTGGTGACATAGTGTTGTAGAGGGTAGTATCCTGTATATGTCCTGATGACATAGTGAAGGTTATGTAGTATCCTGTATATGTCCTGATGACATAGTGAAGGTTATGTAGTATCCTGTATATGTCCTGATGACATAGTGAAGGTTATGTAGTATCCTGTATATGTCCTGATGACATAGTGAAGGTTATGTAGTATCCTGTATATGTCCAACTCTTAATCTATTTTCTTGTAAAAACATGCTGAAAATTTCAGGAGCTCATGATTTCTCCCCCCACCCACAACAGGGAGAGTCGTTGAACACCACAGGGGATAAAGGAGTCAAGTCTCTGGTCAACAAGATGACCTTTGCCCTCAAGTCCAAGTCTGTCATAGCGAAGGAGAAGATGATAAGCTTTATGGAGAACACGGCAACACCTGTAGACAGGTAAGATCATGTCCTTCCATGCTCAGTCTGTGTTAATGTGGACAGGTAAGTTCCTGTCCTTCCATGCTCAGGACTCATCTCTCCATTGAATAATTTGTATTATTTATTTATCTAATCAGGGAATAATGGACTCCACTCCTGTAATTCAATTTTATTAAATCATTATTAATGATCCTTTATCAATTTAGTGCATTTGTATTAATCTGTTCCTTAGTTGAACCCCTCATCGCCCCTCTTCGCCGTGCCTTAGTTGAACCCCTCTCCGCCGTGCCTTAGTTGAACCCCTCTCCGCCGTGCCTTAGTTGAACCCCTCTTCGCCGTGCCTTAGTTGAACCCCTCATCGCCCCTCTTCGCCGTGCCTTAGTTGAACCCCTCTTCGCCGTGCCTTAGTTGAACCCCTCTTCGCCGTGCCTTAGTTGAACCCCTCTCCGCCGTGCCTTAGTTGAACCCCTCTTCGCCATGCCTTAGTTGAACCCCTCTTTGCCGTGCCTTAGTTGAACCCCTCTTTGCCGTGCCTTAGTTGAACCCCTCTTCGCCGTGCCTTAGTTGAACCCCTCTTCGCCGTGCCTTAGTTGAACCCCTCTTCGCCGTGCCTTAGTTGAACCCCTCTTCGCCGTGCCTTAGTTGAACCCCTCTTCGCCGTGCCTTAGTTGAACCCCTCTTCGCCGTGTCTTAGTTGAACCCCACTTCGCCGTGCCTTAGTTGAACCCCTCTTCGCCGTGCCTTAGTTGAACCCCTCTTCGCCGTGCCTTAGTTGAACCCCTCTTCGCCGTGCCTTAGTTGAACCCCTCTTCGCCGTGCCTTAGTTGAACCCCTCTTCGCCGTGCCTTAGTTGAACCCCTCTTCGCCGTGCCTTAGTTGAACCCCTCATCGCCCCTCTTCGCCGTGCCTTAGTTGAACCCCTCTTCGCCGTGCCTTAGTTGAACCCCTCTTCGCCGTGCCTTAGTTGAACCCCTCTCCGCCGTGCCTTAGTTTAACCCCTCTCCGCCGTGCCTTAGTTGAACCCCTCTCCGCCGTGCCTTAGTTGAACCCCTCTTCGCCGTGCCTTAGTTGAACCCCTCTCCGCCGTGCCTTAGTTGAACCCCTCTTCGCCGAGCCTTAGTTGAACCCCTCTTCGCCGTGCCTTAGTTGAACCCCTCTTCGCCGTGCCTTAGTTGAACCCCTCTTCGCCGTGCCTTAGTTGAACCCCTCATCGCCCCTCTTCGCCGTGCCTTAGTTGAACCCCTCTTCGCCGTGCCTTAGTTGAACCCCTCTTCGCCGTGCCTTAGTTGAACCCCTCTCCGCCGTGCCTTAGTTGAACCCCTCTCCGCCGTGCCATAGTTGAACCCCTCTCCGCCGTGCCATAGTTGAACCCCTCTCCGCCGTGCCTTAGTTGAACCCCTCTCCGCCGTGCCTTAGTTGAACCCCTCATCTCGTTGTGCATAAATGTAACCCTTCATCGTTGTGCCTTGTGTATTCCATGCTAGAATGTCTTTCACTCTCCCCTGGCCAGAGAAGGGGGTCCCTGACCGGTAAGACTCTCCCAGCAACATGATGGCCTCTGGTGCCTGTGGCCCCATCTCATTCCTGCTCTGTCCCTCGCTGCCGACTTATTGCCCCGGGGACCAGAAGGCACTTGTAATGGAGCCGAGAGCTGTTCCACGACCACACTAACGCATCCCTCCCTAACATACTGCTCCCATTCCTTACTCACACCATGTCTACAGTCCACACTCTGGCTCCTGGATGAAGCTCTCTGTCACCTGTTATAGTCCCTATGCTCTGTGTCACCTGTCATAGTCCCTATGCTCTGTGTCACCTGTTATAGTCGCTATGTCACTGTCTGTAGATCACTGTCTGTTGTTACTCTTTCTGGTCTAACTATATGAGTTGTCTGCAGTGGACCTTGGATCTTTGCCTCGCCACTGTTTGCGTGGACATTCACTTTACGTGTGATACTATTTCACTGTTCTCCAAGGTGATAGCCGGGGCTGTGTGGTTCGCTGTTCTCCAAGGTGATAGCCGGGGCTGTGTGGTTCACTGTTCTCCGAGGTGATAGCCGGGGCTGTGTGGTTCACTGTTCTCCAAGGTGATAGCCGGGGCTGTTTGGTTCACTGTTCTCCAAGGTGATAGCCGGGGCTGTGTGGTTCGCTGTTCTCCAAGGTGATAGCCGGGGCTGTGTGGTTCACTGTTCTCCGAGGTGATAGCTGGGGCTGTGTGGTTCACTGTTCTCCGAGGTGATAGCCGGGGCTGTGTGGTTCACTGTTCTCCAAGGTGATAGCCGGGGCTGTTTGGTTCACTGTTCTCCAAGGTGATAGCCGGGGCTGTGTGGTTCACTGTTCTCCAAGGTGATAGCCGGGGCTGTGTGGTTCACTGTTCTCCAAGGTGATAGCCGGGGCTGGGGTTCACTGTTCTCCAAGGTGATAGCCGGGGCTGTGTGGTTCGCTGTTCTCCAAGGTGATAGCCGGGGCTGTGTGGTTCGCTGTTCTCCAAGGTGATAGCCGGGGCTGTGTGGTTCACTGTTCTCCGAGGTGATAGCCGGGGCTGGGGTTCACTGTTCTCCGAGGTGATAGCCGGGGCTGGGGTTCACTGTTCTCCGAGGTGATAGCCGGGGGCTGTGTAGTTCACTGTTCTCTGAGGTGATAGCCGGGTCTGGGGTTCACTGTTCTCCGAGGTGATAGCCGGGGCTGTGGGGTTCACTGTTCTCCAAGGTGATAGCCGGGGCTGTGTGGTTCGGTGTTCTCCGAGGTGATAGCCGGGGCTGTGTGGTTCGGTGTTCTCCGAGGTGATAGCCGGGGCTGTGTGGTTCACTGTTCTCCGAGGTGATAGCCGGGGCTGTTTGGTTCACTGTTCTCCGAGGTGATAGCCGGGGCTGTGTGGTTCGCTGTTCTCCGAGGTGATAGCCGGGGCTGTGTGGTTCGCTGTTCTCCGAGGTGATAGCCGGGGCTGTGTGGTTCGCTGTTCTCCGAGGTGATAGCCGGGGCTGTGTGGTTCGCTGTTCTCCGAGGTGATAGCCGGGGCTGTGAGGTTCGGTGTTCTCCGAGGTGATAGCCAGGGCTGTGTGGTTCACTGTTCTCCGAGGTGATAGCCGGGGCTGTTCTCCGAGGTGATAGCTGGGGCTGTTCTCCGAGGTGATAGCCGGGGCTGTGGCTGTATATCTACTGTATGTGCCTCTATTGCCCTGGAAATCACCACTAATAAGTTACGCTGTAATTGTAGAACCAACTGCTTTAACTGGTTTCTTATCCCTCTAACAGTAACAGAGCTGCCTGACTAATCCCAGGTGGGCCGTGCATGTGGCCGTGCGTGTGGCCGTGCGTGTGGCCGTGCGTGTGGCCGTGCGTGTGGCCGTGCGTGTGGCCGTGCGTGGTGCGTGTGGCTGTGCGTGTGATCTGTGCGTGGTGCGTGTGGCCGTGCGTGTGGCTGTGCGTGGTGCGTGTGGCTGTGCGTGGTGCGTGTGGCCGTGCGTGTGGCCGTGCGTGTGGTCGTGCGTGTGGCCATGCGTGCGTGTGGCCGTGCTGCGTCATGTAGGGGGGCAGAAATGAGGAACAATCCTCTCTGACGTGTTTGTCTCCATATAACAGACATGTGAGCAGCAGTGACCGGGTTGGAAAACCTTACCGAGGAGTGAAGCCAGTGTTCAGCATCGGTGATGAGGAAGAGTATGATACAGGTAACTATTGTGAAATACATCTACAGTACTACTACTACTACTACAATCAGTACTACTACAACAAATACTACTATACTACTACAATCAGTACTACTATACTACTACAATCAGTACTACTATACTACTACAATCAATACTACTATACTACTACAATCAATACTACCAGAGTACTACTCCTACAATCAATACTCCTATACTACTACAGTAGTACTACTATTAAAACCAATACTACTATACTACTACAATCAATACTACTACAGTACTACTACCTCAATCAATACTACTCTACTACTACACTCAATGCTACTACAGTACTACTACTACAATCAATACTACTACATTAGTAATACATTAGTAATACAGTACTACAATTAATATTACTACAATACTACACTACCTCAATCAATACTACTGAACTACTACAATCAATACTACTTCAATCAATACTACTATACTACTACAATCAATGTTACTACATTAGTAATACAGTACTACAATTAATACTACTACAATACTACACTACCTCAACCGATACTACTACATCAATATCAAATCAAATGTATTTATATAGCCCTTCGTATATCAGCTGAAATCTCAAAGTGCTGTACAGAAACCCAGCCTAAAACCCCAAACAGCAAGCAATGCATGTGAAAGAAGCATGGTGGCTAGGAAAAACTCCCTAGGAAAAACTCCCTAGAAAGGCCAAAAACCTAGGAAGAAACCTAGAGAGGAACCAGGCTATGAGGGGTGGCCAGTCCTCTTCTGGCTGTGCCGGGTTGATATTATAACAGAACATGGTCAAGATGTTAAAATGTTCATAAATGACCAGCATGGTCAAATAATAATAATCATAGTAGTTGTCGAGGGTGCAACAAGCACGTCCGGTGAACAAGTCAGGGTTCCGTAGCCGCAGGCAGAACAGTTGAAACTGGAGCAGCAGCATGGCCAGGTGGACTGGGGACAGCAAGGAGTCATCATGCCAGGTAGTCCCGAGGCATGGTCCTAGGGCCCAGCATTTCATGAGAGCCCATGAGCTCATGTTGCTCAACATTTCTATAGGCTATGCAATTGCGTGAGAAAACAGAGTGATGGCCTCTATTAAAAAGAGGAGGTTCCCATCAGCTTTCTATAGGCTGTATTTATTTCTCAACTTTCCTAATATTAAGCACATTTCTTCTCTTTACAGCAGGAGTATAGCCTACCTGTCTGGCATGCAAATTAACCATGGGAAAAGCGTCCTCCATTCGCTATTTCGGCGCATAGATGACATATTCTTTTCCCCCTGCCCCTATTCCAACAGGTGCATGATAATGGTCCATTCTAAATCAAAACTAATTTCACACATACATTATTTAGTACATTTGAAGTCGGAAGTTTACATACTCTTAGGTTGGAGTCATTAAAACTCGTTTTTCAACCACTCCACACATTTCTTGTTAACAAACTATAGTTTTGGCAAGTCGGTTAGAACATCTACTTTGTGTATGACACAAGTCATTTTTCCAACAATTGTTTACCGACAGATTATTTCACTTATAACTCAGTGTCACAATTCCAGTAGGTCAGAAGTTTACATACACTAAATTGATTGTACCTTTAAACAGCTTGGAAAATTCCAGAAAATTGTCATGGCTTTAGAAGCTTCTGATAGGCTAATTGGAGGTGTACCTGTGGATGTATTTCAAGGCCTACCTTCAAACTCAGTGCCTCTTTGCTTGACATCATGGGAAAATCAAAAGAAATCAGCCAAGACCTCAGAAAAACAAAATGTAGACCTCCACAAGTCTGGTTCATCCTTGGGAGCAATTTCCAAACGCCTGAAGGTACCACGTTCATCTGTACAAACAATAGTACGCAAGTATAAACACTGTGGGACCACGCAGCCGTCAAAATGGCGTAAGGACATAGATCATTTGTGGGCAGAATTGAAAAAGTGTGTGCGAGCAAGGAGGCCTACAAACCTGACTCAGTTACACCAGCTCTGTCAGGAGGAATGGGCCAAAATTCACCCAACTTATTGTGGGAAGCTTGTGGAAGGCTACCTGAAACGTTTGACCCAAGTTAAATAATTTAAAGGCAATGCTACCAAATACTAATTGAGTGTATGTAAACTTCTGACCCACTGGGAATGTCACGAAAGAAATAAAAGCTGAAATAAATAATTCTCTCTACTATTATTCTGACATTTCACATTCTTAAAATAAAGTGGTGATCCTAATTGACCTAAGACAGGGAATTTTTACTAGGATTAAATGTCAGAAATTGTGAAAAACAGAGTTTTTTAAAATGTATTTGGTTAAGGTGTATGTAAACTTCCGACTTCAACTGTATGTACAGCAGGACCAAATCAAGAATAGTCTGATGGGTGGACAATATTAGCCTATCACTTGTGAATGATATATTATCACTTGTGAATGATATATTATCACTTGTGAATGATATATTATCACTTGTGAATGATATATTATCACTTGTGAATGATGCCCAGCTTGTGTGCTTTTTTTTTTGTGACTTTTTCAAATCATAGTTGCACACCTCATGTTGCCTAGCCCACAGGCCTATATGTTTTGATAAAGTTTGTATCACAACTAAAGTGGCCAAATAAGTTCTTTAAAATGAAGCACGTTAATCCTCTTTCCAAGGGGTGTAGAGCCTAACTGGCAAACATATGCAACACGTGAGTTTCAAGTTTGGGGAAGAAAATGTTCACCATAAAAATGCACCTTTTATAATAAAAGCATTACATGCATAAACACATTTGTGGCTATTTTTTTATGTTTTTTTCCTGCTAATGGAACATTCACGCTTATAGCCTACTACCACGTGTGCATTGTCAACTGTTGTACTATGGGGGATAGTAGATTTACATAGGCTATTACTTTTGCTGTTCGTTAGGCCTACTTATCTTGTTGGCTGACGAAAAGTAAATGTGGACATTCCTTCCAATATCTTCAATATGCACCTCGGAATTGGATAAGGAAGTGCGCAGTTGCGTCCCCGATGTGTCCGTCTTCACTTGTAGCCTGTGAGAAAGACCCGATCATGTGTGGGAGAACCATTTGAGTGAGAGGTGCTTCGGAGCACGCAGCCTGGAGAAGAGATTTATAATGATTATATTCAGCCCAAGGGAAAAACGGCCACTAGCCGCAAAAGGCATGATTTTTTTTTTTTTTTTAGGGGGCATTACAGCCACACAAAGGGAATGCAGGCGGGTAATTTGAGGCATTATCAAGTGCTTGTCTTGACTGATGCCGTGTGAACAGCCGACCACAAGAAATAATACAGAGCTCATCCCTTTCATGAGCCTTCTGTCGAATCATCATTAGAGTCCCAACAGCTAATGGGGATCTCAATAAAACACCCTGCAGCCTTACAATGTATTAAACATCAACACATTCAGCCCAACGTCTGTAGAACAACTAAAGATACATAAATAACTCTACATGAAGCATATAGGAGGACCTGTTTCTTTGTTAAGCGCTCAACACAGAATAGCAGCATGTGTTCACTCCCTCAAATCCTTTGGAGAAAATATCCTTTATATTTTGTTCAGCTACGGGGCATTCGGAAAGTGTTCAGACACTTGACTTTTTCCACATTTTGTTACGTTACAGCCTTAGATACCTTATATAGACAGGGTCTGAATACTTATGTAAATAAGACATTCCTGTTTTTTTTTTAATACATTTGCAAAAATGTCTCGCGTTGTCATTATGGGGAATTGTGTGTAGGTTATTTTTTTTTATTAATCCATTTTAGAATAAGGCTGTAACATAACAACATGTGGAACAAGTCAATGGGTCTGAATACTTTCTGAAGGTACTGTATGTTCAATTGTATTCTTCATAATATAAAATAATTCCACAGAAGTTCAGCATCAGTGGCTTGTAGGCGATGTGTGGAAGACAGCGGATGCTAAATGTGAATGTTAATTAATGGTCAATTACCTTGAGACCAGCAGTTATTTGCTTGACAATCACCGGCTGATGAAAGGTCATTATCGCCACAGCCCTATTCACCCACTTGTGGGTCGCGGCAACGGTCACCTCTCACCCTGATGGGGGATTGCGACTCAACAGACACCTCAGTTGGGAACCCCTGAACTAGTTGACTCAGACTATTGATCTAGTTTGATCTCTATGGCCGTATTCCCTCTCTGTCTCGCTGTCTATTTCAGTTTGATCTCTATGGCTGTAACCCTCTCTGTCTATTCCAGTTTGATCTCTATGGCTGTATTCCTCTCTGTCTCGCTGTCTATTCCAGTTTGATCTCTATGGCTGTATTCCTCTCTGTCTCGCTGTCTATTCCAGTTTGATCTCTATGGCTGTATCCCTCTCTGTCTCGCTGTCTATTCCAGTTTGATCTCTATGGCTGTATTCCTCTCTGTCTCGCTGTCTGTTCCAGTTTGATCTCTATGGCTGTAACCCTCTCTGTCTATTCCAGTTTGATCTCTATGGCTGTATCCCTCTCTGTCTCGCTGTCTGTTCCAGTTTGATCTCTATGGCTGTATCCCTCTCTGTCTATTCCAGTTTGATCTCTATGGCTGTATCCCTCTCTGTCTCGCTGTCTATTCCAGTTTGATCTCTATGGCTGTATTCCTCTCTGTCTCGCTGTCTATTCCAGTTTGATCTCTATGGCTGTATTCCTCTCTGTCTCGCTGTCTATTCCAGTTTGATCTCTATGGCTGTATTCCTCTCTGTCTCGCTGTCTGTTCCAGTTTGATCTCTATGGCTGTAACCCTCTCTGTCTATTCCAGTTTGATCTCTATGGCTGTATCCCTCTCTGTCTCGCTGTCTGTTCCAGTTTGATCTCTATGGTTGTAACCCTCTCTGTCTGTTCCAGTTTGATCTCTATGGCTGTATCCCTCTCTGTCTATTCCAGTTTGATCTCTATGGCTGTATCCCTCGCTGTCTATTCCAGTTTGATCTCTATGGCTGTATCCCTCTCTGTCTCGCTGTCTATTCCAGTTTGATCTCTATGGCTGTATTCCTCTCTGTCTCGCTGTCTATTCCAGTTTGATCTCTATGGCTGTATCCCTCTCTGTCTCGCTGTCTATTCCAGTTTGATCTCTATGGCTGTATCCCTCTCTGTCTCGCTGTCTATTCCAGTTTGATCTCTATGGCTGTATTCCTCTCTGTCTCGCTGTCTATTCCAGTTTGATCTCTATGGCTGTATCCCTCTCTGTCTCGCTGTCTATTCCAGTTTGATCTCTATGGCTGTATTCCTCTCTGTCTCGCTGTCTATTCCAGTTTGATCTCTATGGCTGTATTCCTCTCTGTCTCACTGTCTGTTCCAGTTTGATCTCTATGGCTGTAACCCTCTCTGTCTATTCCAGTTTGATCTCTATGGCTGTATCCCTCTCTGTCTCGCTGTCTGTTCCAGTTTGATCTCTATGGCTGTAACCCTCTCTGTCTGTTCCAGTTTGATCTCTATGGCTGTATCCCTCTCTGTCTATTCCAGTTTGATCTCTATGGCTGTATCCCTCGCTGTCTATTCCAGTTTGATCTCTATGGCTGTATTCCTCTCTGTCTCGCTGTCTATTCCAGTTTGATCTCTATGGCTGTATTCCTCTCTGTCTCGCTGTCTATTCCAGTTTGATCTCTATGGCTGTATCCCTCTCTGTCTCGCTGTCTGTTCAGATGAGATTGACAGCTCGTCCATGTCGGATGATGACAGGAAGGAGATCGTAAACATCCAGACGTGGATCAACAAACCAGACGTGAAGCACCATGTTCCCTGTAATGAGGTCAAGGAAACCGGACACATGTTCCCCAGGTGAGTTTCCTGTTACAATAGACACATGTTCCCCAGGTGAGTTTCCTGTTACAATAGACGCATGTTCCCCAGGTGAGTTTCCTGTTACAATAGACACATGTTCCCCAGGTGAGTTTCCTGTTACAATAGACACATGTTCCCCAGGTGAGTTTCCTGTTACAATAGACGCATGTTCCCCAGGTGAGTTTCCTGTTACAATAGACACATGTTCCCCAGGTGAGTTTCCTGTTACAATAGACACATGTTCCCCAGGTGAGTTTCCTGTTACAATAGACACATGTTCCCCAGGTGAGTTTCCTGTTACAATAGACACATGTTCCCCAGGTGAGTTTCCTGTTACAATAGACACATGTTCCCCAGGTGAGTTTCCTGTTACAATAGACACATGTTCCCCAGGTGAGTTTCCTGTTAACTGTAAAGGTCATTGTGACAACTGCTGATGTAAAAAAGGCTTAGTAAAAAAATCATTAGATTGATTGATTGTAAGGCCATCAACAGTGCTGAGTAGTCAGAGAGACAGGGTCAGGAGACGGCCCTCTACATAGAGAGAGAGAGAGAGAGAGAGAGAGAGACAGGGTCAGGAGATGGCCCTCTACATAGAGAGAGAGACAGGGTCAGGAGATGGCCCTCTACATAGAGAGAGAGACAGGGACAGGAGATGGCCCTCTACATAGAGAGAGAGAGAGAGACAGGGTCAGGAGATGGCCTTCTACATAGAGAGAGAGAGAGAGACCGGGTCAGGAGATGGCCCTCTACATAGAGAGAGAGACAGGGTCAGGAGATGGCCCTCTACATAGAGAGAGAGAGACAGGGACAGGAGATGGCCCTCTACATAGAGAGAGAGACAGGGACAGGAGATGGCCCTCTACATAGAGAGACAGGAGACGGCCCTCTACATAGAGAGAGAGACAGGGACAGGAGATGGCCCTCTACATAGAGAGAGAGAGAGACAGGGACAGGAGATGGCCCTCTACATAGAGAGACAGGAGACGGCCCTCTACATAGAGAGAGAGACAGGGACAGGAGATGGCCCTCTACATAGAGAGAGAGAGAGACAGGGACAGGAGATGGCCCTCTACATAGAGAGAGAGAGAGACAGGGACAGGAGATGGCCCTCTACATAGAGAGAGAGACAGGGTCAGGAGATGGCCCTCTACATAGAGAGAGAGACAGGGTCAGGAGATGGCCCTCTACATAGAGAGAGAGAGAGACAGGGTCAGGAGATGGCCCTCTACATAGAGAGAGAGAGACAAGGTCAGGAGATGGCCCTCTACATAGAGAGAGACAAGGTCAGGAGATGGCCCTCTACATAGAGAGAGAGACAGGAGATGTCCCTCTACATAGAGAGAGAGAGAGAGACAAGGTCAGGAGATGTCCCTCTACATAGAGAGAGAGAGAGAGAGACAAGGTCAGGAGATGTTCCTCTACATAGAGAGACAGGAGACGGCCCTCTACATAGAGAGAGAGACAGGGTCAGGAGATGGCCCTCTACATAGAGAGAGAGACGGCAGTTTGATGACGCCATGACCAGGTTCTTGTCTGTGTGTTTTAGTATTTGATTCAAGGAAAATTATCCCTGATCATTTTATGATTATCTACATGAATTAGACGAACTGTTTCTAATGTGACGCGGTTCCTGTTTCTAATGTGACGCGGTTCCTGTTTCTAATGTGACGCGGTTCCTGTTTCTAATGTGACGCGGTTCCTGTTTCTAATGTGACGCGGTTCCTGTTGTGACACGGTTCCTGTTTCTAATGTGACGCGGTTCCTGTTGTGACGCGGTTCCTGTTTCTAATGTGACGCGGTTCCTGTTGTGACGCGGTTCCTGTTGTGACGCGGTTCCTGTTGTGACGCGGTTCCTGTTGTGACGCGGTTCCTGTTTCTAATGTGACGCGGTTCCTGTTTCTAATGTGACGCGGTTCCTGTTTCTAATGTGACGCGGTTCCTGTTTCTAATGTGACGCGGTTCCTGTTGTGACGCGGTTCCTGTTTCTAATGTGACGCGGTTCCTGTTTCTAATGTGACGCGGTTCCTGTTGTGACACGGTTCCTGTTTCTAATGTGACGCGGTTCCTGTTGTGACGCGGTTCCTGTTGTGACGCGGTTCCTGTTGTGACGCGGTTCCTGTTTCTAATGTGACGCGGTTCCTGTTTCTAATTTAACGCGGTTCCTGTTTCTAATGTGACGCGGTTCCTGTTGTGACGTGGTTCCTGTTTCTAATGTGACGCGGTTCCTGTTTCTAATGTGACGCGGTTCCTGTTTCTAATGTGACGCGGTTCCTGTTTCTAATGTGACGTTGTTCCTGTTTCTCCAGTCACCTGTTGATCACAGCGACCCACATGTACTGTCTGAGGGAGATCGCGTCCAGGAAGGGTTTTGCCTACATCCAGTCCAGACAGGCCCTCAACAGCGTGGTCAAGATCACCTCCAAGAAAAAACACCCAGAACTCATCACCTTCAAGTTCGGCAACAGCAACACTGCTGGAATAGAGATCTCTGCTGTGGAGAGGTACTGACTGACTGACTGTATGGGTACTGGCTGTCTCTGTTTACTAGACTACACTGACTGACTGTATGGGTACTGGCTGTCTCTGACTAGACTACGCTAACTGACTGTATAGGTACTGGCTGTCTCTCTGACTAGACTACACTAACTGACTGTATGGGTACTGGCTGTCTCTCTGACTACACTAACTGACTGTATGGGTACTTGCTGTCTCTCTGACTGGACTAACTGGCTGTATGGGTACTGGCTGTCTCTCTGACTACACTAACTGGCTGTATCGGTACTGGCTGTCTCTGTTTACTAGACTACACTAACTGACTGTATGGGTACTGGCTGTCTCTGTTTACTAGACTACACTAACTGGCTGTATGGGTACTGGATGTCTCTCTGACTAGACTACACTAACTGCCTGTATGGGTACTGGCTGTCTCTCTGACTAGACTACACTAACTGCCTGTATGGGTACTGGCTGTCTCTCTGACTACACTAACTGGCTGTATGGGTACTGGCTGTCTCTGTTTACTAGACTACACTAACTGACTGTATGGGTACTGGCTGTCTCTCTGACTAGACTACACTAACTGACTGTATGGGTACTGGCTGTCTCTCTGACTACACTAACTGGCTGTATGGGTACTGGCTGTCTCTCTGACTAGACTACACTAACTGGCTGTATGGGTACTGGCTGTCTCTGTTTACTAGACTACACTAACTGACTGTATGGGTACTGGCTATCTCTCTGACTAGACTACGCTAACTGACTGTATGGGTACTGGCTGTCTCTCTGACTAGACTACGCTAACTGGCTGTATGGGTACTGGCTGTCTCTCTGACTAGACTAACTGACTGTATGGGTACTGGCTGTCTCTCTGACTAGACTAACTGACTGTATGGGTACTGGCTGTCTCTGACTAGACTACACTAACTGGCTGTATGGGTACTGGCTGTGTCTCTCACTAGACTAACTGACTGTATGGGTACTGGCTGTCTCTCTGACTAGACTACACTAACTGACTGTATGGGTACTGGCTGTCTCTCTGACTAGACTAACTTACTGTATGGGTACTGGCTGTCTCTGTTTACTAGACTACACTAACTGGCTGTATGGGTACTGGCTGTCTCTGTTTACTAGACTACACTAACTGACTGTATGGGTACTGGCTGTCTCTCTGACTAGACTACACTAACTGGCTGTATGGGTACTGGCTGTCTCTCTGACTAGACTACACTAACTGACTGTATGGGTACTGGCTGTCTCTCTGACTAGACTAACTGGCTGTATGGGTACTAGCTGTCTCTCTGACTAGACTACACTAACTGGCTGTATGGGTACTGGCTGTCTCTCTGACTAGACTACACTAACTGACTGTATGGGTACTGGCTGTCTCTCTGACTAGACTACACTAACTGACTGTATGGGTACTGGCTGTCTCTCTGACTACACTAACTGGCTGTATGGGTACTGGCTGTCTCTCTGACTAGACTACACTAACTGGCTGTATGGGTACTAGCTGTCTCTGTTTACTAGACTACACTAACTGGCTGTATGGGTACTGGCTGTCTCTGTTTACTAGACTACGCTAACTGGCTGTATGGGTACTGGCTGTCTCTGTTTACTAGACTACGCTAACTGGCTGTATGGGTACTGGCTGTCTCTCTGACTAGACTAACTGACTGTATGGGTACTGGCTGTCTCTCTGACTAGACTAACTGACTGTATGGGTACTGGCTGTCTCTCTGACTAGACTAACTGGCTGTATGGGTACTGGCTGTCTCTCTGACTACACTAACTGGCTGTATGGGTACTGGCTGTCTTTCTGACTAGACTACACTGACTGTATGGGTACTGGCTGTCTCTCTGTTTACTAGACTACACTAACTGACTGTATGGGTACTGGCTGTCTCTGTCTACTAGACTACACTAACTGACTGTATGGCTACTGGCTGTCTCTGTTTACTAGACTACACTAACTGACTGTATGGGTACTGGCTGTCTCTCTGGCAAGACTACACTAACTGGCTGTATGAGTACTGACTGTCTCTCTGACTACACTTACTGGCTATATGGGTACTGGCTGTCTCTCTGACTACACTAACTGACTGTATGGGTACTGGCTGTCTCTGACTAGACTATACTAACTGGCTGTATGGTTACTGTCTGTCTCTGACTAGACTACACTAACCGGCTGTATGGGTACTGGCTGTCTCTCTGACTACACTAGCCGACTGTATGGGTACTGGCTGTCTCTCTGACTACGCTAACTGACTGTATGGGTACTGGCTGTCTCTGACTACACTAACTGACTGTATGGGTACTGGCTGTCTCTGTTTACTAGACTACACTAACTGGCTGTATGGGTACTGGCTGTCTCTGTTTACTAGACTACACTAACTGACTGTATGGGTACTGGCTGTCTCTCTGACTAGATTACGCTAACTGACTGTATGGGTACTGGCTGTCTCTCTGACTACACTAACTGACTGTATGGGTACTGGCTGTCTCTCTGACTAGACTACACTAACTGGCTGTATGGGTACTGGCTGTCTCTGTTTACTAGACTACACTAACTGACTGTATGGGTACTGGCTGTCTCTCTGACTAGTCTACACTAACTGGCTGTATGGGTACTGGCTGTCTCTGTTTACTAGACTACACTAACTGGCTGTGTGGGTACTGGCTGTCTCTCTGACTAGACTACACTAACTGGCTGTATGGTTACTGTCTGTCTCTGACTAGACTACACTAACTAACTGTATGGGTACTGGCTGTCTCTGTTTACTAGACTACGCTAACTGACTGTATGGGTACTGGCTGTCTCTGACTAGACTACACTAACCGGCTGTATGGGTACTGGCTGTCTCTCTGACTACACTAGCCGACTGTATGGGTACTGGCTGTCTCTCTGACTACACTAACTGACTGTATGGGTACTGGCTGTGTCTCTGACTAGACTACCTGACTGTATGGGTACTGGCTGTCTCTCTGTTTACTAGACTACACTAACTGACTGTATGGGTACTGGCTGTCTCTGTCTACTAGACTACACTAACTGGCTGTATGGTTACTGTCTGTCTCTCTGACTAGACTACACTAACTAACTGTATGGGTACTGGCTGTCTCTCTGTTTACTAGACTACACTAACTGGCTGTATGGGTACTGGCTGTCTCTGTCTACTAGACTACGCTAACTGACTGTATGGGTACTGGCTGTCTCTCTGACTACACTAGCCGACTGTATGGGTACTGGCTGTCTCTCTGACTACACTAACTGACTGTATGGGTACTGGCTGTCTCTGTTTACTAGACTACACTAACTGACTGTATGGGTACTGGCTGTCTCTCTGACTAGATTACGCTAACTGACTGTATGGGTACTGGCTGTCTCTCTGACTACACTAACTGACTGTATGGGTACTGGCTGTCTCTGTTTACTAGACTACACTAACTGACTGTATGGGTACTGGCTGTCTCTGTTTACTAGACTACACTAACTGACTGTATGGGTACTTGCTGTCTCTCTGACTAGACTACACTAACTGACTGTATGGGTACTGGCTGTCTCTCTGACTAGACTACACTAACTGACTGTATGGGTACTGGCTGTCTCTCTGACTAGACTACACTAACTGACTGTATGGGTACTGGCTGTCTCTGTTTACTAGACTACACTAACTGACTGTATGGGTACTTGCTGTCTCTCTGACTAGACTACACTAACTGACTGTATGGGTACTGGCTGTCTCTGACTAGATTACGCTAACTGACTGTATGGGTACTGGCTGTCTCTCTGACTACACTAACTGACTGTATGGGTACTGGCTGTCTCTCTGACTAGACTACACTAACTGGCTGTATGGGTACTGGCTGTCTCTGTTTACTAGACTACACTAACTGGCTGTATGGGTACTGGCTGTCTCTGTTTACTATACTACACTAACTGACTGTATGGGTACTGGCTGTCTCTCTGACTAGACTAACTGGCTGTATGGGTACTGGCTGTCTCTGTTTACTAGACTACACTAACTGACTGTATGGGTACTGGCTGTCTCTGTTTACTAGACTACACTAACTGACTGTATGGGTACTGGCTGTCTCTCTGACTAGACTACACTAACTGACTGTATGGGTACTGGCTGTCTCTCTGACTAGACTAACTGACTGTATGGGTACTGGCTGTCTCTCTGACTAGACTATACTAACTGACTGTATGGGTACTGGCTGTCTCTGACTACACTTACTTGCTGTATGGGTACTGGCTGTCTCTCTGACTAGACTACATAATAATTAAACTAATATGTGCACCTAAACACTAACTTTACTATATCCTTACTGGTTCTTCTCTTCTATTAGTATAACAGTCTCTGTGCTGTCAGTCTCTGTGCTGTCAGTCTCTGTGCTGTCAGTCTGACCGTCTCTGCGCTGACAGTCCCTCTCCTCTCTCTTTCTGCAGGTATCTGATCCCCAACGCGGGTGATGCCACCAAGGCCATTAAACAGCAGATCATGAAGGTTCTGGATGCCCTGGAGAGTTCCTAGCGACAGACAGGGATACGAGAGCCCCCCCCCCCCCCCCCCCCAGCTGGCCGGGAGGGGAGCCGCCTGTCAGCTGAGGGCAGGGGGGCTCTCTCTCTCCCTTTCTCCCTGTCCTCCTCCTCTCCCCAGCCAGGCGAGGACCAGGACAGATCCTGTGTTGACTGACTGTTAACCCCTTCCTGTCTGTTGGGCGGAGGGTGTCGTCTCTCTCTCCCTCCCTGGTTGCTGAGGACCTGAGAGAATGATTGACTGACTGGTTGAGTCCCAAACGGCACTCTATTCAATATATAGTCCTATCGGGCTTGGTCAAAAGTAGCGCACTGTATAGGGAATAAGGCTCTGGTCTAAAGTAGTGCACTATATAGGGAATAGGGTCCCATCTGGGACGCATCCTGAGACTGATGCTCCCTATTTTACCACCCTGTTCTCCTCATCTTGACTGACATACATGGGTTACACCATCCATTATCCTGGTCTCCTCATCCATTATCCTGGTCTCTTCATCCATTATCCTGGTCTACTCATCCTGACTGACATAGATGGGTTACACCATCCATTATCCTGGTCTCCTCATCCATTATCCTGGTCTCCTCATCCTGTCTGACACCATCCATTATCCTGGTCTCCTCATCCTGTCTGACACCATCCATTATCCTGGTCTCCTCATCCATTATCCTGGTCTACTCATCCTGACTGACATGGATGGGTTACACATCCATTATCCTGGTCTCCTCATCCATTATCCTGGTCTCCTCATCCTGTCTGACACCATCCATTATCCTGGTCTCCTCATCCTGTCTGACACCATCCATTATCCTGGTCTCCTCATCCTGTCTGACACCATCCATTATCCTGGTCTCCTCATCCTGTCTGACACCATCCATTATCCTGGTCTCCTCATCCATTATCCTGGTCTCCTCATCCTGTCTGACGCCATCCATTATCCTGGTCTCCTCATCCTGTCTGACGCCATCCATTATCCTGGTCTCCTCATCCTGACTGACATACATGGGTTACACCATCCATTATCCTGGTCTCCTCATCCATTATCCTGTCTACTCATCCTGACTAACATGGATGGGTTACACATCCATTATCCTGGTCTCCTCATCCTGTCTGACACCATCCATTATCCTGGTCTCCTCATCCATTATCCTGGTCTCCTCATCCATTATCGTGGTCTCCTCATCCTGTCTGACGTACAGTGCATTCGGAGATTATTCAGACCCCTTGACTTTTTCCACATTTTTGAGAATTACTCTAAAATTGATTAGTTTTTCCCCTCGTCAATCTGCTCATAATACCCCATAATAACAAAGCAAAAACAGGTTTTTAGAAATGTTAGGCACATTTATAAAAAAATATAAAAAACTGAAATCACATTTACATAAGTATTCAGACCCTTTACTCAGTACTTTGTTGAAGCACCTTTGGCAGTGATTACAGCCTCCAGTCTTCTTGGGTATGACGCTACAAGCTTGGCACCCCTGTATTTGGGGAGTTTCTCCCATTCTTCTCTACAGATCCTCTCAAGCTCTGTCAGGTTGGATGTGGTGCGTCGCTGCAAAGCTATTTTCATGTCTCTCCAGAGATGTTTGATCAGGTTCAAGTCTGGGCTCTGGCTGGGCCACTCAAGGACATTCAGAGACTTGTCCCAAAGCCACTCCTGCGTTGTTTTGGCTGTGTGCTTAGGGTCGTTGTCCTGTTGGAAGGTGAACCTTCGCCCCAGTCTGAGGTCCTGAGCTCTCAGGAGCAGGTTTTCATCAAGGATCTCTCTGTACATTGCTCCGTTCATCTTTGCCTCGATCCTGACTAGTCTCCCAGTCCCTGCCGCTGAAAAACATACCCACAGCATGATGCTGCCACCACCATGCTTCACCATAGGGATGGTTCCAGGTTTATTTCAGACGTGACGCTTGGCATTCAGGTCAAAGAGTTCAATTTTGGTTTCATCAGACCAGAGAATCTTGTTTCTCATGGTCAGAGTCTTTTGGGCTCCTCCGATTGCTCAGTTTGGCCGGGCGGCCAGCTGTAGGTAAAGTCTCGGTGGTTCCAAACTTCTTCCATTTCAGAATGATGGAGGCCACTGTGTTCTTGGGGACCTACAATGCTCCAGAAATATTTTGGTACCCTTCCCCAGATCTGTGCCACAACACAATCCTGTCTCAGAGCTCTACGGACAATTCCTTCGACCTCATGGCTTGGTTTTTGCTCTGACATGCACTGTCAACTGTGGGACCTTTATATAGACAGGTGTGTGCCTTTCCAAATCATGTCCAATCAATTTCATTTACCACAGGTGGACTCCAATCAAGTTGTAGAAACATCTCAAGGATGATCAATGGAAACAGGATGCACCTGAGCTCAGTTTTGAGTCTCATAGCAAAGAGTCTGACTACTTATGTAAATAAGTTATTTCTGTGTGTTATTTTGAATACATTTGCAACAATTCTAAAAACCTGTTTTAGTTTTGTCATTCTGGGGTATTGTGTGCAGATTGACGAGGAAGAAAATGTATTTAATAAAACATTTAGAAGAAGGCTTAACGTAACAAAATGTAGAGAAAGTCAAGGGGTGTGAATTATTTCCGAGTGCTCTGTATCTGGGTTATGTTGGATTCATTTTTATTTGTTTTGAAAAGATACATGATTTGCTTTTTGGAGTGTTTGAGTCTTTTACTTTCGGTTTTGTACACCAGCTTCAAACAGCTGAACATATAATATTTTTGGTTATGGAAAATATATATTTCACAGCTGTTTAGATGGTACAATGATTCTCTGCACAATTACTGCTTGTTTTGTCACAAAACTGAAATTAGGCAAACTATTAGTGTTTTAGGAACCAGGAAATGGCGCAGCAATTTCTGAGTTATTGTACCTTTTTTAAATTAGACTGTTGGTCTTTCAATGGCGAAATACACAAGGCAATATAATGAGCGGTTTACTGGCTGTGGAGACGGCTCCATCCAAGTCAGACAGCACAAGCCATTTCAGTGTTGTTTATATATAACACATATATACTATATTGTTGTTCAGAGTAAGAGCCCTCAAGTCTTAAATGAGCCCATTCATTGGCCAGGGACCAGTGGCATTTAGTCAAATGATGTCATTCATTAACCCTTAATTTAAGCAATGATCATTCAACTTTTTTTTTCATTTATTTTTTTAAACAAAGTCATATACTGCAATCACAAATGTACATCCTCTATATATGACAGAGTGGACACTATACATACAGGTACAGTCACCAACACTATATATAACTGTCCTCTAGATACCTGTCCACTAGTTACACTATATATATACAAAAGTATGTGGACATTCTTCTAATTAGTGGATTCGCCTATTTCAGCCACACCCGGTGGTGACCGGTGTATAAAATAGAGCACACAGCCATGCAATCTCCATAGACAAACATTGGCAGTAGAATGGCCTTAACTGAGGAGCTCAGTGACTTTCAACGTGGCACCGTCATAGTATGCCACCTTTCCATCAAGTAGTGTGTAAAAAATAGTCTGTCCTTGGTTGCAACACTCACTACCGAGTTCCAAACTGCCTCTGGAAGCAACGCCAGCACAAGAATAGTTAGTCGGGAGCTTCATGAAATGGGTTTTCCATGGCAGAGCAGCTGCACACAAGCCTAAGATCACCATGCGCAATGCCAAGCATTGGCTGGAGTGGTGTAAAGCTCGCCGCCATTGGACTCTGGAGCAGTGGAAACACGTTCTCTGGAGTGATGAATCACGCTTCACCATCTGGCAGTCCAACGGACTAATATGGGTTTGGTGGATGCCAGGAGAACGCTACCTGCCCCAATGCATAGTGCCAACTGTAAAGTTTGGTGGAGGAGGAATATTGGTCTGGGGCTGTTTTTCATGGTTCGGGCCCCTTAGTTCCAGTGAAGGAAAATTGTAACGCTACAGCATACAATGACATTCTAGACGATGCTGTTCTTCCAACTTTGTAGCAACAGTTTGGGGAAGGCCCTTTCCTGTTTCAGCATGACAATATCCCCGTGCACAAAGCAAGGTCCATATAGAAATGGTTTGTCGAGATTGGTGTGGAAGAACTTGACTGGCCTGCACAGAGCCTTGACCTCAACCCCTTCGGGATGAATTGGAACACCAACTGCGAGCCAGGCCTTATCACCCAACATCTGTGCCCGACCTCACTAATACTCTTGTGGCTGAATGGAAGCAAGTCCCTACAACAATGTTCCAACATCTAGTGGAAAGCCTTCCCAGAAGAGTGGAGGCTGTTATAGCAGTAAAGGGGGGACTAACTCCATATTAATGCCCATGACTTTGGAATGGGATGTTCAACGAGCAGGTGTCCACATACTATTGGCCATGTCGTGTATCTACCTGGCAGTCTGGTAGCCCCTTTTTACTGAATGATCTTCTCTGATGTCATCTGACAACTGTTTGTAGATACTTTGTCTTTGAGAAAGTTGTATTTTTTCAGCACACAGCCTTAAATAGTAAATAGGATGTTTATCAATATTTAATGTATACTGAACAAAAATATTATTGCAACAATTTCAACGATTTTACTGAGTTACAGTTCATATAAGGAAATCAGTAAATTTAAATAAATAAATTGGGCCCTAATCTATGGATTTCACATGACTGGGCAGGGGCGTTGGCATGGGTGGTCCTGGGAGGGCCCAGCCAATTAGAATGAGTTTTTCCCCACTCAAGGGTATTATTACAGACATAAATACTCCTCAGTTTCATCAGCTGTTTGGGTGGCTGGTCTCAGACGATCCCGCAGGTGAAGAGGCCGGATGTGGAGATCCTGGGCTGGCGTGGTTACACGTGCTCTGCGGTTGTTGGACATACTGCCAAATTCTCTAAAATGACGTTGGAGACGGCTTATGGTAGAGAAATTAACATTAAATTATCTGGCAACAGCTCTGGTGGACATTCCTGCAGTCAGCATGCCAATTGCACGCTCCCTCAACTTGAGACATCTGAGGCATTGTGTTGTGACGCAACTGCACATTTTATAGTGGCCTTTTATTGTCCCCAGCACAAGGTGCACCTGTGTAATGATCATGCTGTTTTATCAGCTTCTTGCCACACCTATCAGGTGGATGGATTATCTTGGCAAAGGAGAAATGCTCACTAACAGGCATGTCAACAAATTTGTGCACAAAATTTTAGAGAAATTTGTGCGTATGGAACATTTCTGGGATCTTTTATTTCAGCTCATTAAACATGTGACCAACACTTTACATGTTGTGTTTATATTTGTGTTCAGTATATAAACGTACTCCTCCATATCAATGGGTTCCTGGTCACAGATTAAACCTAATCTGGAATAAAAGCATATTTCAGTTTAGATTCTCCATTGAAATAGATTCTCCATTGTGAGTGATTTGTAGTTCTGGACTAGGCTTTATTTATGTCTGAACCTGCCCATGTTATATCCAGAAGGTTAGGACAGAGTGATGTTTAACCTGTTGAAAGATTTATTAATCTGTTTCAGACCAGCCTCCACTAAGGCTCTCCTTTTTCTTTTATAAATGTTTTACAGTTTAGTAAAGTGTTTCTGAAAGACACTGTCTGTCCTCTGCTTTAATGTTCATCCTGTCCAACACTAGACTCATCTCTTGTGTAAGGGAAGCTATATAATATGCATTAGTGAGGGGGTGGATTCACTAGGAACCAAAAGAAGCAAACGTCACAAAACGGTGAGGGATCTACCTGAATTGTTGAATAAGAAACTTGTTTTTGTTGCAAAAATGTTTTCCATTGCAAAACGTTTTGCTACGGTGTGTACGAATGAATACACCCCTGGTTTGGTCCATAATTCTGGCAGGTTTTCTGAGATGGGATATTTTCATGATTTGAATTTTCAGGATCATTAACATCAGTAACATTAAAATTTGAAACTGAACTAACACTGGATAAGTGGTCATTCTTCATTTAGCTTTACTCCATACATCGTTTTTATCTTCTGCTAAATGTAGTGGTGTTTATAATAAAACTGCATCCCGAATGACACTCTGTTACCATTTATAATGCACTACTTTTGAACAGGGACCATACATGATCATATAATCCTCAAATGTTATCATATAATCCTCATACGTTATGGGTGAAGCAGGTAGGTTAAGGTTGGATGCTACAGGAAGGTTGCAGCAAAGATTTTCAATTGGCCTTTACCAAAATAGTCTTGCTTTTTAAAAATCCTTGTACATTTTTTTCTGTTAATTAATTGCACCTTACTACAGGTATACTGTTGTTTTGTTTTTTTGTAACCATTTGTTTTAATAAATTTGTAAAATGAAGTGAACTTCAACTGTGATTTTCATTGCCAAATATTATAATCTAGATTACACAATCAGTTACTGTTCTCACAAATGTTGGGGGGAGGAATAAAAACACGAACTGTATATAAATCTATAATATGTATTTTAAAGCCTGGTGCCTAGACTAGGGAACTACAACTCCCAAGAACCCACGGTGACCCTGAGAACACGTCCATGGTGGATTTCAAATTAAAATATGACTGAAACCCTTTACAGCTAGTTATAATGATATAATTACTTGTAAATGAAACAAAATGTTTTACATTGCAGCAGCTAGCCCGAACGTCCGGTAGATGGCGTGATTTTCATTGCGTCCAACTGGAATGTATGGAGCCAGCTATACACTCGTGTACCGGCTCGAACATAAATATCCTCCATTCAAAGGAAAGTTGTACAACTGAAATGTGTCTTCCGCATTTAACCCAACCCCTCTGAATCAGAGAGGTGCAGGGGGCTGCATTAATCGACATCCACAGCGCCCAGGGAGCAGCGGGTTAACTGCCTTGTTCAGGGGCAGAACGATACATCTTCACCTTGTCAGCTCGGGGATTCGATCTTGCAACCTTTCAGTTACTGGCCCAACTCTCTAACCACTAGACTACCTGCCGCCCCAAGCTGCAAGGACGACGATGACTTCCTCCTTAACTAGGTTTAATGCCGCTAAAAAGTACTGTTAATAAAACAAACCTTTCCACCACTACGCTAGAGTGGCTAATGCTACTTCCTGATGTTGCACACGGCGTTCACACGGGGGCAAAAACACACTGCTGCAACCTGATTGTCTGAACAGTATATTTTTATTGACCTATTCATGTCCATAAGGGACTTTCTATAGATTTTTAAGGTTCGTATGAATGTCCTGCTTAATATAATGTTTCTGTCATCACAAATCAACTGCATTATACTTCAAGTGCACTTCAAACGGCACCCGAGTGGCGCGGCTATACACCTGGGGTTCGATCCCAGGCTGTGTCACAACCGTCCGGGAGTCCCATAGGGCAGCGCACAATTGGTCCTCCGGGTTAGAGGAGGTTTTGGCCGGTGGGGTTTTACTTGGCTCATCGTGCTTTAGGGACTCCTTGTGGCTGCCAGGCACTTGCAGGCTGACTTCGGTCATCAGTTGAACGGGTCAGTTGAATCAGTCCTCCAACACATTGGTGCAGCTGGCTTCGGGGTTAAGAGAGCGGGTCATGTTTTGGAGGAAATATGACTCGACCTTCGCCTTTCCCAAACCCGTTGGGGGAGATGCAGCGATGAGACAAGATCGTAATCACGAAATTGGGGAGAAAAAGGGGGTAAAAAAAATAATAACTTCAACCCGTAAAAGGGCTCTTCGGCTAGCTTTTGCTACAGCCTATATCAATGAGCGTTAGCATTCTAGCTAACAACTGTTGCTACAGCCTATATCAATGAGCGTTAGCATTCTAGCTAACAACTGTTGCTACAGCCTATATCAATGAGCGTTAGCATTCTAGCTAACAACTGTTGCTACAGCCTATATCAATGAGCGTTAGCATTCTAGCTAACAACTGTTGCTACAGCCTATATCAATGAGCGTTAGCATTCTAGCTAACAACTGTTGCGTCCAAAATAGTTATTTTGCAAAGATTACAACCAAATATAATCTTAGTGGCTGTTCAAGCAAGAATCAAAACATTGTTAACGAAACCAAAAAAAGTTATTTTGATATATTGCATCCAATAGAGTGCGTTCGGAAAGTATTTTTACATTTTGTTACGTTACAGCCTTATTCTAAAATAGATTAAATTGGTTTTTTTCCTTCATCAGTCTACACACAACACCCAATGATGACAAAGCAAAACAGGTTTTTAGAAACTTTAGCAAATTTATACAAATGTCTTATTTCAGTTGTTTATTTTTTATAAATTCGCCTAAATTTCTGAAACCTGTTTTTGCTTTGGAGTATTGTGTGTAGATTGATGAGGAGAAAAAACAAATTAATCAATTTTAGGATAAGGCCGTAACGTAACAAAATGTAAAAGGTCAAGGGGTCTGAATACTTTCTGAATGGCCTGTATGGCGGATACAACCATCCCAGCTCTGAAGATTTTGCTGCGAATTATTAGATCACTTGTTTCGGTAGTGTTCATATGTAGCTTGTTTTTGGTCGCAGGTTCAGGAATGGCTGAAGAATTGCAACATTTATCTAGAGCTAACTCTGCAGATAGCACTACTGGGTGATCTGAAAAGTCATAGTCAATCGATCAATAATATAATACTTTTAGCAACAAGATAACTAATGTAAAATATACTGTGCCCGTAAAATGTATGTAGGTTCAGAACTTTAGTGAAACAGCACAGTTAAAAAATATATGGCAAATAGAAACTGGATGGTCTTCAGAAATAGATGGGAGAGGTTGAGGAACGACGACTAAAAACAAACAAAATAAAACTGTTGTAAAATACATTGTGTCTGTAAAATGTATATGGTATATAAGCTGGAAGTAGAAGCCTAAGTGTTGTTATCTGTAAGTTTACTTCAATTAGGGTAGGGGTGGTAGGGTTAGGGGGAAGATAATAAAGTAAAATATATTTTAAAGAGAAGTATGTATGTATACATTATTATATATTTACAAAAAATATATGGGGGATTGGAAATGATGCAGACAATTACATTGATGGAAGCTACAATCTATCTGCAATATTAAAGCTGATCTACCCACTAAAAAAAAAATATATATATTATATTTAGTTTATATGTAATAAAAACGTAAATCTAGCCTATATTGAATGGGAGCAGATGATGGTGGCTTTCTTCTGTGTCGTGTACTGGAAAAGGGGCTATAAACTACGGGCACCAGTGAGGATTTCCTACACTGGACAACATGTTACATCTGTTGCCAAAAATGTTTCATGTCATTTCATGTGTTGTGTCATAAAACATGACTTTTCTGTCCTTGCGTTTATGGCAGTGCCAGTTGTCATTCAAATCAAATCAAATTGTATTAGTCACATGCACCGAATACAGGTGAATACAGTGAAATGCTTACTTACCAACAGTGGAGTTTTAAAAAAATACAGATAAGAATAAGAGATACAAGTAACAAGTAATTAAAGAGCAGCAGTAAAAATAACAATATATACAGGGGGGTGCCGGTACAGAGTCAATGTGCGGGGGCACCGGTTAGTTTAGGTAATATGTACATGTAGGTAGAGTTATTAAAGTGACTTCCACATAGAGTGGAAGTGGTGTGGGGGGGCAATGCAAAAGTCTGGGTAGCCATTTGACTAGATGTTCAGGAGTCTTATGGCTTGGGGGGTAGAAGCTGTTTATAAGCCTCTTGGACCTAGACTTGGAGCTCCGGTACTGCTTGCCGTATGGTAGCAGAGAGAACAGTCTATGACTAGGGTGGCTGGAGTCTTTGACAATTTTTATGGCCTTCCTCTGACACCGCCTGGTATAGAGGTCCTGGATGGCAGGAAGCTTGACTCCAGTGATGTACTAGCCTGTCCGCACTACCCTCTGTAGAGCCTTGTGTTGGCTAATCCAAGTTCATCATTTTAAAAGGCTAATTGATCATTAGAAAACCCTTTTGCAATTATGTTAGCACAGCTGAAAACTGTTTTCCTGATTAAAGAAGCAATAAAACTGGCCTTCTTTAGACTAGTTGAATATCTGGAGCATCAGCATTTGTTGGTTCGATTACAGGCTCAAAATGGCCAGAAACAAAGACCTTTCTTCTGAAACTCGTCAGTCTATTCTTGTTCTGAGAAATGAAGGCTATTCCATGTGAGAAATTGCCTAGAAACTGAAGATCTTGTACAACGTCGTGTACTACTCCCTTCACAGAACAGCGCAAACTGGCTCTAACCAGAATAGAAAGAGGAGTGGGAGGCCCCGGTGCACAACTGAGCAAGAGGACAAGTACATTAGAGTGTCTAGTTTGAGAAACAGACGCCTCACAAGTCCTCAACTGGAAGCTTCATTAAATAGTACCCGCAAAACACCAGTCTCAACGTCAACAGTGAAGATGCGACTCCTGGATGCTGGGCTTCCAGGCAGAGCTCCTCAAGTCCAGTGTCTGTGTTCTTTTGCCCATCTTAATCTTTTCTTTTTATTGGCCAGTCTGAGATATGGCTTTTTCTTTGCAACTCTGCCTAGAAGGCCAGCATCCTGGAGTCGCCTCTTCACCGTTGACGTTGAGACTGGGGTTTTGCGGGTGCTATTGAATGGCTAATCATTTTTTATTAAGGGAGGCCAACTGCTTGCTGGCTTCAATCAATCAAATGCTACGGCGACATGTTATAGTCTTTTGGTTCAGACAGCATCAGATACATGGGCTACACACTACTGAAACAGGGGTGACTTTTCCCTCGCTCTGAGGATTTCTCCAGTGAGATTCAGCCACTTGTGAATTTAGCAGCAGCAGCAGCAGCAGCAGTAGTAGTAGTAGCAGCAGTAGTGGTAGTAGTAGCAGCAGTAGCAGTTGTAGTAGTAGTATCAGCAGTAGTATTAACATTAGCAGTAGTATTAACATTAGCAGTAGTATTAGTTGTTGTAACAGTAGTAGTAGTAGTAGTAGTAGTAACAGTAGTAGAAGTAGTAGTAGTAATAGTAACAGTAGTAGTAGTAGCCGCAGCAGTATTAGTATTAGTAGTAGTAGCAACAGTAGTAGTAGTAGCAGGTGCTGTAGTAGTAGTAGTAGTAGTAGTAGCAGCAGCATTATTATTAGTAGTAGTAGTGTGGCATATGAAGAAGCTGATTAAACAGCATGATCACAGGTGCACCTTGTGCTGGGGAGAGAAAAAAGGCCACTCTAAAACATGCAGTTTTGTCACACAACACAATGCCACAGATGTCTGAAGTTTTGAGGGAGCGTGCAACCGTAGACCACATGTAACAACGCCAGGCCAGGACCTCCACATCCGGCTTCTTCACCTGCGGGATCATCTGAAACCAGCCACCTGGACAGCTGATAAAACTCAGGAGTATTTATGTCTGTAATAAGCGTTTTTTTTGTGGGGAAAAACCCATTGTGATTGGCTGGATGCGCCCATGCCCAGTCATTTGAAATCCATAGATTAGGGCCTAATTAATTTATTTCAATTTACTGATTTGCTTATATGAACTGTAACTCAGTAAAATCGTTGAAATTGTTGCATGTTGTGTTTATATTTTTGGTTCAGTATATACAGTATCTAATCTCACCCCTGCATTTGTTTTTCCTATTCAACATTTGGAACCACTATAACCAGCATGTTGTTGAAATGTGTGTGTTTAAAAAATGAAGATTAGGGTTAATGTTAGGATTAGGTTTCACAGAAGACTTTAAGAAGAGAGAAATGGTAGAAAGAGGCGGGGTTTATGACTTAGTGGCTGTGGTAACTAGTGACAACCGTTCCACAGAAAGATCGGCCCAATCGGTCAGAGACACAGAGGTACAATAACAACCGCCCTGCTATAATGACAATCAATTAATTATAGTGGCATCTGCTGACCGGTTGGGCTAGCCAGCTACATATGCGCATAAACTGAACTAAGTGCTTGAACTAAAACAAAAGACCTTTATTTTGAAAGATGTCCAGCATAGACCCGGAAGAAGAGATGTTTTTCCACGTTCATATTATGAGAACACGAATCCTGCAAATTGCTGCAAGCACTGATGTCTCTATTGGCCAAGACAATGTCTAGTAAGTAGAAAGAGCTGCCTATTGAAGCAGAACTGGCTTTTACAGGTGACAATATTAGCTGTATTTTCGAGCTAGCTATGTTGAGAGTTCCAGCTCAAATGTGCATTACTGCTCGTGTTGCCATTGGCTCTGTTGTTGACAGCTGAAAATAGGCAAGTGTTTATTTTCAATGCATGTAGTAAAGTTGTAGAAGTTGAAATCGATGTACACCTGTGCAGTCTTCACTTATATTTTTGACCTTTTAGCAGATGCTGTTATCCAGGGCGACTACAGGAGTAGTCGGGGTTAAGCGCCTTGCTCAAGTCCACTGACTTATCTTTTTTTAACCTAGTCGGCTCAGGGAGTCGAACCAGCGACTTTAAAATACTCCCACCATGACCCCTTGTTGATCACTGTATTATTGACTGTATGTTTGTTTTACTCCATGTGTATCTCTGTGTTGTATGTTGTCGAACTGCTTTGCTTTATCTTGGCCAGGTCGCAGTTGTAAATGAGAACTTGTTCTCAACTGGCCTACCTGGTTAAATAAAGGTTCAGGGTTATATATATAATATATAAATACCTGGTTAAATAAAGGTGAAATTAAAAAAAAATGGTAGTGTCTGGTCATTGACCTTGAGCGGGATTATGTAATGGGCATAGCCAGCATTTTTATTTGCATATCATGGCAGAGTTTTTAAACATTGGCGTCTGAATGGTGACCATTTTGTTTCTGCCCCCAGAGTTCCGTCTAGCAGTGGTCCAGCTACATGTGACCAAGGTCAAAGTTGACAACCTCTCCAGAGCCCGGGGGCTGATCAAAGAAGCAGCTGCACAAGGGGCCAAAGTGGTGGTCTTACCTGTGAGTCCACCACCCCCTTTTTACTCTTCTGAAATGTTTAGTGGTGATGGGCCACACCATGAGCCTGGTTCCTCTCTAGATGTCTTTCTTCTAGGGAGTTTTTCCCGGCCACTGTGCTCTCTCTTTGTGGTCTAGGCGGGGGCTACCATAAAGCACTCTGTGACAACTGCTGATGGGAAATATGATTTGATTTCCATCAGTGGAACAATTGATCTATTTTTCCAGGAATTAATATTGACTTGTTTTATTGTTGATTGACTTCTCATTAGAAAGGTCACTGTGCCAATTGTTTCCCATAATACCATCCAAACATATTGATTATATTTCCATGTACAGGAGTGCTTCAACTCCCCCTATGGAACTGGCTTCTTCCCTGAGTATGCAGAGAAGATCCCTGGAGAGTCCAGTCAGGTTCTGTCTGAGGCAGCCAAGGAGAGCCAGGTGTATCTGGTGGGAGGTGAGAGGAACTCTGGACAACTGTTGGGACTGTCCCCGTAGCTGGACAGCCGTTGGGACTGTCCCCGTAGCTGGACAGCCGTTGGGACTGTCCCCGTAGCTGGACACAGCAGTATAGGCATAGTGGACAGTAGACTGAAAGCAGCTCTTTAGTAGGCTCTGATTAAATGATGTGTGTTGATATATGAGCTGTGTGTCGATATATGAGCTGTGTGTCGATATATGAGCTGTGTGTCGATATATGAGCTGTGTGTCGATATATGAGCTGTGTGTCGATATATGAGCTGTGTGTCGATATATGAGCTGTGTGTCGATATATGAGCTGTGTGTCGATATATAAGCTGTGTGTCGCTATATGAGCTGTGTGTCGCTATATGAGCTGTGTGTCGCTATATGAGCTGTGTGTCGCTATATGAGCTGTGTGTCGATATATGAGCTGTGTGTTAATGAGCTGTGTGTTGATATATGAGCTGTGTGTTGATATATGAGCTGTGTGTCGATATATGAGCTGTGTGTTGATATATGAGCTGTGTGTTAAACAGTGGGCTGTGATGTGTTAATGAGATGTATTGGTCTATTCAGGCTCCATCCCTGAGGAGGATGATGGAGGGAAGCTGTATAACACCTGTCCAGTGTTTGGACCTGACGGCAGCCTGGTGCTCAAACACCGGAAGGTAGGAACCTGGTGCTCCAACACCGGAAGGTAGAAACCGGAACCTGGTGCACAAACACCGGAAGGTAGGAACCTGGTGCACAAACACCGGAAGGTAGGAACCTGGTGCACAAACACCGGAAGGTAGGAACCTGGTGCACAAACACCGGAAGGTAGGAACCTGGTGCACAAACACCGGAAGGTAGGAACCTGGTGCACAAACACCGGAGGTAGGACACTGGTGCACAAACACCGGAAGGTAGGAACCTGGTGCACAAACACCGGAAGGTAGGAACCTGGTGCACAAACACCGGAAGGTAGGAACCTGGTGCACAAACACCAGAAGGTAGGAACCTGGTGCTCAAACACAGGAAGGTAGGAACCTGGTGCTCAAACACAGGAAGGTAGGAACCTGGTGCTCAAACACAGGAAGGTAGAAACAGGAACATGGTGCTCAAACACAGGAAGGTAGAAACAGGAACATGGTGCTCAAACACCGGAAGGTAGGAACCTGGTGCTCAAACACCGGAAGGTAGGAACCTGGTGCTCAAACACCGGAAGGTAGAAACAGGAACCTGGTGCTCAAACACAGGAAGGTAGAAACAGGAACCTGGTGCTCAAACACCGGAAGGTAGAAACCTGGTGCTCAAACACCGGAAGGTAGAAACCTGGTGCTCAAACACCGGAAGGTAGAAACCTGGTGCTCAAACACCGGAAGGTAGAAACCTGGTGCTCAAACACCGGAAGGTAGAAACCTGGTGCTCAAACACAGGAAGGTAGGAACCTGGTGCTCAAACACCGGAAGGTAGGAACCTGGTGCTCAAACACAGGAAGGTAGAAACAGGAACCTGGTGCTCAAACACAGGAAGGTAGAAACAGGAACCTGGTGCTCAAACACAGGAAGGTAGAAACAGGAACATGGTGCTCAAACACCGGAAGGTAGAAACCTGGTGCTCAAACACAGGAAGGTAGGAACCTGGTGCTCAAACACCGGAAGGTAGGAACCTGGTGCTCAAACACCGGAAGGTAGGAACCTGGTGCTCAAACACCGGAAGGTAGGAACCTGGTGCTCAAACACCGGAAGACAGGGACAAGGGACATATACATGTATAACACATGCATACAGTATGACTCCAACTTTATGAGGGGAGAAATGCTTTCACAGGACACTGGCTGCATTTGAGTACCATACATTCTTTATATTTACCACTGTTCCTCTTGAAGATCCACCTCTTTGACATCGACGTTCCAGGGAAGATCCGTTTCCAGGAGTCAGAGACACTGAGCCCAGGGAGCAACCTGTCAATGTTCGACACACGTGAGTCTCTGAGTCTGCGTCCCAAATGGCAGCCTATTCCCTATGTAGTCAAATCAAATTATATTTGCCACATGCACCGAATACAACATGTGTAGACCTTACAGTGAAATGCTTACTTACAAGCCCTTAACCTCAGGCTTTCGAGTGGCGCAGCGGTCTAAGGTACTGTATCTCAGTGCAAGAGGCGTCACTACAGACCCTTGTTTGATTCCAGGCTGTATCACAACCAGCCGTGATTGGGAGTCTCATAGGGCGGCGCACAATTGGCCCAGCGTCGTCCGGGTTTGGCCGGGTTAGGCCGTCATTGTAAATAAGAATTTGTTCTTAACTGACTTGCCTAGTTAAATAAAGGTTAAATAAAAAAAGAAAAACAACAATACAGTTAAAAAATATATATACTAAATAAACTAAAGTAACATGATCAAATAACAAGACTATATAAAGTGCCTTTTTCATGAATGTCTTGGTGTGTTTGGACCATGTTAGTTTGTTGGTGATGTGGACAACAACGAACTTGAATCTCTCGACCCGCTCCACTACAGCCCTGTTGATGTGAATGGGGGCGTGTTCAGCCCTCCTTTTCCTGTAGTCCACAATCTGCTCCTTTATCTTGCTCACATTGTGGGAGAGGTTGTTGTCCTGGCACCACATGGTCAGGTCTCTGACCTCCTCCCTATAGGCTGTCTCATCGTTGTCGGGGATCAGGCCTACCACGGTTGTCGTCAGCAAACTTATTGATGGTGTTGGAGACGTGCTTGGCCATGCAGTCGTGGGTGAACAGGAAGTACAGGAGGGGACTAAGCACGCACCCCCGAGGGGCCCCCATGTTGAGGATCAGTGTGGCGGATGTGTTGTTTCCGACCCTCACCACCTGGGGGCAGCCCGTCAGGAAGTCCAGGATCCAGTTGCAGAGGGAGGTGTTTAGTCCCAGGGTCCTTAGCTTAGTGATGAGTTTTGAGGGCACTATGGTGTTGAACGCTGAGCTGTAGTCAATGAATAGCATTCTCACATAGGTGTTCCTTTTGTCCAGGTGGGAAAGGCCGGTGTGGAGTGCAATAGAGATTGATGTGGATCTGTTGGGGCTGTATGTGAATTGGAGTGGGTCATTTAGGTAGGTTACCTTAGTGTTCTTGGGCACAGGGACTATGGTGGTCTGCTTGAAACATGTTGGTATTACAGACTCAGTCAGGGACAGGTTGAAAATGTTAGTGAAGACACTTGCCAGTTGGTCAGCGCATGCTCGCAGTACACGTCCTGGTAATCCGTCTGGCCCAGCGGCCTTGTGAATGTTGACCTGTTTAAAGGTCTTGCTCACATCTGCTACGGAGAGCGTGATCACACAGTCATCCGGAACAGCTGGTGCTCTCATGCATATTTCAGTGTTATTTGTCTCGAAGCGAGCATAAAAGGCATTTAGCCTGTCTGGTAGGCTCGCATCACTGGGCAGCTCCTTGCTGGATTTCCCTTTGTTGTCCGTAATAGTTTGCAAGCCCTGACACATCCAAGAGCGTCAGAGCAAGTGTAGTAGGATTCGATCTTAGTCCTGTATTGATGCTTTTCCTGTTTGATGGTTCGTCTGAGGGCATAATGGGATTTCTTATAAGCGTCCGGATTAGTGTCCCACTCCTTGAAGCGGCAGCTCTACCCTTTAGCTCAGTGTGGATGTTGCCTGTAATCCATGGCTTCTAGTTGGGGTAAGTACGTACGGTCACTGTGGGGACGACGTCATCAATGCACTTATTGATAAAGCCAGTGACTGAGGTGGTGTATTCCTCAGTGCCATTGGATGAATCCCGGAACATATTCCAGTCTGTGCAGCAAAACAGTCCTGTAGCGTAGCATCCGCGTCATCTGACCACTTCCGTATTGATCGAGTCTCTGGTACTTCCTGCTTTAGTTTTTGCTTGTACACAGGAATCAGGAGGATAGAGTTATGGTCAGATTTGCCAAATGGAGGGTGAGGGAGAGCTTTGTACGCGCCTCTGTGTTTGGAGTAAAGGTGGCCTAGAGTTTTTTATTTTTATTTTTTTCCCTCTGGTTGCACATTTAACATGCTGGTAGAAATTAGGTAAGACGGATTTAAGTTTTCCTGCAGTAAAGTCCCCGGCCACTAGGAGCGCCACCTATGGATGAGCAGTTTGCTTATGGCCCTATACAGCTCGTTGAGTGCGGTCTTAGTGCCAGCATTGGTTTGTGGTGGTAAATCGACAGCGATGGAAAAATATAGATGAAAACTCTCTTTGTAAATAGTGTGGTGTACAGCTTATCATGAGGTACTCTACCTCAGGCAAGCAGCTGTTATTGACAAATAGATCAGATCGCCACCCCTTGTCTTAACGGATGCAGCTGTTCTGTCTTGCCGATACACGGAAAACTCAGCCAACTGTATATTATACATGTCGTTGTTCAGCCACGACTCGGTGAAACATAAGATATTACAGTTTTTAATGTCCCGTTGGTAGGATAGTCTTGACGGAGCTCATCCAGTTTATTCTCCAATGATTGCACGTTGGCCAATGGGACGGATGGTAGAGGTGGGTTACCCACTTGGTGACGAATTGTGCACTTTTGACCAGTAATAGGGTGTCACTTGGGACGCAACACTTTTCACATAGTGCCACCTCCAAACCTGCATTGTAGCATGCTGGGTATAGTCTGGTAAGTTACTGTGTATTGGGTTAACTCTAACCCTGTGTTACTGTGTATTGGGTTAACTCTAACCCCGTGTTACTGTGTATTGGGTTAACTCTAACCCCGTGTTACTGTGTATTGGGTTAACTCTAACCCCGTGTTACTGTGTATTGGGTTAACTCTAACCCCGTGTTACTGTGTATTGGGTTAACTCTAACCCCGTGTTACTGTGTATTGGGTTAACTCTAACCCCGTGTTACTGTGTATTGGGTTAACTCTAACTAGCCCTTCTCTGTCATGTCTCCTCTAGCATACTGCAGGGTGGGTGTAGGGATCTGCTATGACATGAGGTTTGCAGAGCTGGCCCAACTCTACTCTAAGAAAGGTGAGGGTAACATGGTGACTGCTGCGCTGAGCTGTGCAAGTCTTACCAACCTGGTAACCATTGTAGGTAGAGGGGCAGAAAGGATCCTGAAGGGGCATGTATATTAAAAACAATATGAAGTAGGGAATGTATTGATGTTGCAATGAATTAACCGTGGGCAGACCTGGACAGTGAGGATGTTGTTGTTTTCTGTGTTCCATCAGGATGCCAGCTGTTGGTCTACCCTGGAGCCTTCAACATGACCACCGGGCCGGCCCACTGGGAACTGCTGCAGAGAGGAAGGTTGGTGAACATCTTCTATTAAGTCATTTTCCATTTTTAAACCATTTGCTGTGTCCTGCTCACTGGCTCTTTTCTGCCCACGCCGTCGTAAAGGCTGTGAGACGCCGGTAGAGTCACGCCGTCCTGAGACACCGGTAGAGTCACGCCGTCCTGAGACACCGGTAGAGACACGCCGTCCTAAAGGCTGTGAGACACCAGTAGAGTCACGCCGTCCTAAAGGCTGTGAGACACCGGTAGAGTCACGCCGTCCTGAGACACCGGTAGAAACACGCCGTCCTAAAGGCTGTGAGACACCGGTAGAGACACGCCGTCCTGAGACACCGGTAGAGTCACGCCGTCCTAAAGGCTGTGAGACGCCGGTAGAGTCACGCCGTCCTAAAGGCTGTGAGACGCCGGTAGAGTCACGCCGTCCTAAAGGCTGTGAGACACCGGTAGAGTCACGCCGTCCTAAAGGCTGTGAGACGCCGGTAGAGTCACGCCGTCCTAAAGGCTGTGAGACGCCGGTAGAGACACGCCGTCCTAAAGGCTGTGAGACGCCGGTAGAGACACGCCGTCCTGAGACACCGGTAGAGTCACGCCGTCCTAAAGGCTGTGAGACGCCGGTAGAGACACGCCGTCCTAAAGGCTGTGAGACACCGGTAGAGACACGCCGTCCTGAGACACCGGTAGAGTCACGCCGTCCTAAAGGCTGTGAGACGCCGGTAGAGACACGCCGTCCTAAAGGCTGTGAGACGCCGGTAGAGACACGCCGTCCTAAAGGCTGTGAGACGCCGGTAGAGTCACGCCGTCCTAAAGGCTGTGAGACGCCGGTAGAGTCACGCCGTCCTAAAGGCTGTGAGACGCCGGTAGAGTCACGCCGTCCTAAAGGCTGTGAGACGCCGGTAGAGTCACGCCGTCCTAAAGGCTGTGAGACGCCGGTAGAGTCACGCCGTCCTAAAGGCTGTGAGACGCCGGTAGAGTCACGCCGTCCTAAAGGCTGTGAGACGCCGGTAGAGTCACGCCGTCCTAAAGGCTGTGAGACGCCGGTAGAGTCACGCCGTCCTGAGACACCGGTAGAGTCACGCCGTCCTAAAGGCTGTGAGACACCAGTAGAGTCACGCCGTCCTGAGACACCGGTAGAGTCACGCCGTCCTAAAGGCTGTGAGACACCGGTAGAGTCACGCCGTCCTAAAGGCTGTGAGACACCGGTAGAGTCACGCCGTCCTGAGACACCGGTAGAGTCACGCCATCCTGAGACACCGGTAGAGACACGCCGTCCTAAAGGCTGTGAGACACCGGTAGAGACACGCCGTCCTGAGACACCGGTAGAGTCACGCCGTCCTAAAGGCTGTGAGACACCGGTAGAGACACGCCGTCCTAAAGGCTGTGAGACACCGGTAGAGACACGCCGTCCTGAGACACCGGTAGAGACACGCCGTCCTAAAGGCTGTGAGACACCGGTAGAGTCACGCCGTCCTAAAGGCTGTGAGACACCGGTAGAGTCACGCCGTCCTAAAGGCTGTGAGACACCGGTAGAGTCACGCCGTCCTGAGACACCGGTAGAGACGCCGTCCTGAGACACCGGTAGAGTCACGCCGTCCTGAGACACCGGTAGAGACACGCCGTCCTAAAGGCTGTGAGACACCGGTAGAGACACGCCGTCCTGAGACACCGATAGAGTCACGCCATCCTAAAGGCTGTGAGACACCGGTAGAGACACACCGGTAGAGACACGCCGTCCTAAAGGCTGTGAGACACCGGTAGAGACACACCGGTAGAGACACGCCGTCCTAAAGGCTGTGAGACACCGGTAGAGACACGCCGTCCTGAGACACCGGTAGAGACACGCCGTCCTGAGACACCGGTAGAGACACGCCGTCCTAAAGGCTATGAGACAACGGTAGAGACACGCCGTCCTGAGACACCGGTAGAGACATGCCGTCCTAAAGGCTGTGAGACACCGGTAGAGACACGCCGTCCTGAGACACCGGTAGAGTCACGCCGTCCTAAAGGCTGTGAGACACCGGTAGAGACACGCCGTCCTAAATGGTGCTGGTCATTGATTATTGATTGCCATTATCATTAGTATGTATCTATTTATCCTGCTACCGGTCACTATTACTCCTGTTTACATGTATATAAACTCAGCAAAAAAAGAAACGTCTTCTCACTGTCAACTGCGTTTATTTTCAGCAAACTTAACATGTGTAAATATTTGTATGAACATAACAAGATTCAACAACTGAGACATAAACTGAACAAGTTCCACAGACATGTGACTAACAGAAATGGAATAATGTGTCCCTGAACAAAGGGGGGGTCAAAATCAAAAGTAACAGTCAGTATCTGGTGTGGCCACCAGCTGCATTAAGTACTGCAGTGCATCTCCTCCTCATGGACTGCACCAGATTTGCCAGTTCTTGCTGTGAGATGTTACCCCACTCTTCCACCAAGGCACCTGCAAGTTCCTGGACATTTCTGGGGGGGAATGGCCCTAGCCCTCACCCTCCGATCCAACAGGTCCCAGACGTGCTAAATGGGATTGAGATCCGGGCTCTTCGCTGGCCATGGCAGAACACTGACATTCCTGTCTTGCAGGAAATCACACACAGAACGAGCAGTATGGGTGGTGGCATTGTCATGCTGGAGGGTCATGTCAGGATGAGCCTGCAGGAAGGGTACCACGAGGGAGGAGGATGTCTTTCCTGTAACGCACAGCGTTGAGATTGCCTGCAATGACAACAAGCTCAGTCCGATGATGCTGTGACGCACCGCCCCAGAACATGAAGGACCCTCCACCTGAAACCGATGATCACCCCTGGTGAGACAAAACCGTGACTCGTCAGTGAAGAGCACTTTTTGCCAGTCCTGTCTGGCCCAGCAACGGTGGGTTTGTGCCCATAGGCGACGTTGTTGCCGGTGATGTCTGGTGAGGACCTGCCTTACAACAGGCCTACAAGCCCTCAGTCCAGCCTCTCTCAGCCTATTGCGGACAGTCTGAGCACTGATGGAGGGATTGTGCGTTCCTGGTGTAACTCGGGCAGTTGTTGTTGCCATCCTGTACCTGTCCCGCAGGTGTGATGTTCGGATGTTCCGATCCTGTGCAGGTGTTGTTACACGTGGTCTGCCACTGCGAGGACGATCAGCTGTCCGTCCTGTCTCCCTGTAGCACTGTCTTAGGCGTCTCACGGTACGGACATTGCAATTTATTGCCCTGGCCACATCTGCAGTCCTCATACCTCCTTGCAGCATGCCTAAGGCGCGTTCACGCAGATGAGAAGGGACCCTGGGCATCTTTCTTCTGGTGTTTTTCAAAGTCAGTAGAAAGGCCTCTTTAGTGTCCTAAGTTTTCATAACTGTGACCTTAATTGCCTACCGTGTGTAAGCTGTTAGTGTCTTAACGACCGTTCCACAGGTAAACAAGCATGGGAAACAGTGTCTAAACCCTTTACAATGAAGATCTGTAATGTTATTTGGATTTTTTGAATTATCTTTGAAAGACAAGGTCCTGAAAAAGGGACGTTTATTTTTTTGCTGAGTTTATTACCATTACTATCTATCTATTTATCCTGCCACTGGTCACTATTACTCCTGTCGACATGTACACTACCGTTCAAAAGTTTGGGGTCACTGAAATTTATAAGGCCAGCATCCCGGAGTCGCCTCTTCACTGTTGACGTTGAGACTGGTGTTTTGTTGGTACTATTTAATAAAGCTGCCAGTTGAGGACTTGAGGCGTCTGTTTCTCAAACTAGACACTCTAATGTACTTGTCCTCTTGCTCAGTTGTGCACCGGGGCCGCCCACTCCTCATTCTATTGTGGTTAGGGCCAGTTTGCTCTGTTCTGTGAAGGGAGTAGTACACAGCGTTGTACGAGATCTTCAGTTTCTTGGCAATTTCCCGCATGGAATAGCTTTCATTTCTCAGAACAAGAATAGACTGACGAGTTTCAGAAGAAAGGTCTTTGTTTCTGGCCATTTTGAGCCTGTAATCAAACCCACAAATGCTGATGCTCCAGATACTCAACTAGTCTAAAGAAGGCCAGTTTTATTGCTTCTTTAATCAGACAACAGTTTTCAGCTGTGCTAACATGATTGCAAAAGGGTTTTCTAATGATCAATTAGCCTTTTAAAATTATTAACATGGATTAGCCAACACAACGTGCCATTGAAACACAGGAGTGATGGTTGCTGATAATGGGCCAGAAACAAAGTCTATGTAGATATTTCATTCAAAATCAGCCGTTTCCAGCTACAATAGTCATTTACAACATTACAATGTTTACACTGTATTTCTGACCAATTTGTTATTTTTCTTTCAAAAACAAGGACATTTCTAAGTGACCCCAAACTTCTGAACAGTAGTGTATATATTACCATAGTATTTATATATTCCTGCTACCAGTCACTTTTCAGCCCTGTTTACATGTGTATCCAAATACCAGTCACTTTTTACATGTATATAGCCAGCAGCATACCACCCTGCATCCCACTGCTGGCTTGCATCTGAAGCTAAGCCGGGTTGGTCCTGGTCAGTCCCTGGATGGGAGACCAGATGCTGCTGGAAGTGGTGTTGGAGGGCCAGTAGGAGGCACTCTTTCCTCTGGTCTAAAACAATATCCCACTACCCCAGGGCAGTGATTGGGCCCAATGCCCCAGGGCAGTGATTCTGCCCTGTGTAGGATGCTGTCTTTCAGATGGGATGTTAAACAGGTGTCCTGACTCTCTGAGGTCATTAAAGATCCCATGGCACTTATCATAGAGTAGGGGTGTTAACCCCTGGTGTCCTGGCTAAATTCCCAGTCTGGCACTCATACCATCACGGTCACCTAATCATCCCCAGCTTACAATTGGCTCATTCATTTCCCCTCCTCTCCCCTGTAACTATTCCCCAGGTCATTGCTGTAAATGAGAATGTGTTCTCAGTTGATTTACCTGGTAAAATAATAAATATCCTGCTACCAGTCACTTTTCAGCCCTGTTTACATGTATATCCTGCGCTACCAGTCACTTTTCAGCCCTGTTTACATGTGTATCCTACTATCACGCACACACACCCACAGACTCACACTAACTTTCACACTGCATCGCAGTGCCACTAGAGATCCTGGTTCGTGTCCGGGCTCAGATCCTGGTTCATGTCTGGGCTCAGATCCTGGTTCGTGTCCTGGTTCGTGTCCGGGCTCAGATCCTGGTTCGTGTCCTGGTTCGTGTCCGGGCTCAGATCCTGGTTCGTGTCTGGGCTCAGATCCTGGTTCATGTCTGGGCTCAGATCCTGGTTCGTGTCCTGGTTCGTGTCCGGGCTCAGATCCTGGTTCATGTCTGGGCTCAGGTCCTGGTTCGTGTCTGGGCTCTGATCCTGGTTCGTGTCCGGGCTCTGATCCTGGTTCGTGTCCAGGCTCTGTTGCAGCTGGCCGCGACCGGGAGACCCAGCGTCGTCCGGGTTAGGGGAGGGTTTGACCCAGCGTCGTCCGGGTTAGGGGAGGGTTTGGCCCAGCGTCGTCCGGGTTAGGGGAGGGTTTGACCCAGCGTCGTCCGGGTTAGGGGAGGGTTTGGCCCAGCGTCGTCCGGGTTAGGGGAGGGTTTGGCCCAGCGTCGTCCGGGTTAGGGGAGGGTTTGACCCAGCGTCGTCCGGGTTAGGGGAGGGTTTGACCCAGCGTCGTCCGGGTTAGGGGAGGGTTTGACCCAGCGTCGTCCGGGTTAGGGGAGGGTTTGACCCAGCGTCGTCCGGGTTAGGGGAGGGTTTGGCCCAGCGTCGTCCGGGTTAGGGGAGGGTTTGGCCCAGCGTCGTCCGGGTTAGGGGAGGGTTTGGCCCAGCGTCGTCCGGGTTAGGGGAGGGTTTGGCCCAGCGTCGTCCGGGTTAGGGGAGGGTTTGGCCCAGCGTCGTCCGGGTTAGGGGAGGGTTTGACCCAGCGTCGTCCGGGTTAGGGAAGGGTTTGGCCCAGCGTCGTCCGGGTTAGGGGAGGGTTTGGCCCAGCGTCGTCCGGGTTAGGGGAGGGTTTGGCCCAGCGTCGTCCGTGTTAGGGGAGGGTTTGACCCAGCGTCGTCCGGGTTAGGGGAGGGTTTGGCCCAGCGTCGTCCGGGTTAGGGGAGGGTTTGGCCCAGCGTCGTCCGGGTTAGGGGAGGGTTTGACCCAGCGTCGTCCGGGTTAGGGGAGGGTTTGACCCAGCGTCGTCCGGGTTAGGGGAGGGTTTGGCCCAGCGTCGTCCGGGTTAGGGGAGGGTTTGACCCAGCGTCGTCCGGGTTAGGGGAGGGTTTGACCCAGCGTCGTCCGGGTTAGGGGAGGGTTTGGCCCAGCGTCGTCCGGGTTAGGGGAGGGTTTGGCCCAGCGTCGTCCGGGTTAGGGGAGGGTTTGACCCAGCGTCGTCCGGGTTAGGGGAGGGTTTGGCCGGCAGGAATGTTCATGTCCCATCGCGCTCTAGCGACACCTGTGGCGGGCCGGGCGCAGAAATACAATGAACCACCTACAGACTCACATACACACATCCACCACCACTTATGCTGCTGCCATACAGGGCCTTTCTCCTAACCCCTGGCTGCATGTACATACAGGGCCTTTCTCCTAACCCCTGGCTGCATGTACATACAGGGCCTTTCTCCTAACCCCTGGCTGCATGTACATACAGGGCCTTTCTCCTAACCCCTGGCTGCATGTACATACAGGGTCTTTCTCCTAACCCCTGGCTGCATGTACATACAGGGTCTTTCTCCTAACCCCTGGCTGCATGTACATACAGGGTCTTTCTCCTAACCCCTGGCTGCATGTACATACAGGGTCTTTCTCCTAACCCCTGGCTGCATGTACATACAGGGCCTTTCTCCTAACCCCTGGCTGCATGTACATACAGTGCCTTTCTCCTAACCCCTGGCTGCATGTACATACAGGGTCTTTCTCCTAACCCCTGGCTGCATGTACATACAGGGCCTTTCTCCTAACCCCTGGCTGCATGTACATACAGGGCCTTTCTCCTAACCCTGGCTGCATGTACATACAGGGCCTTTCTCCTAACCCCTGGCTGCATGTACATACAGGGCCTTTCTCCTAACCCCTGGCTGCATGTACATACAGGGTCTTTCTCCTAACCCCTGGCTGCATGTACATACAGGGCCTTTCTCCTAACCCCTGGCTGCATGTACATACAGGGCCTTTCTCCTAACCCCTGGCTGCATGTACATACAGGGTCTTTCTCCTAACCCCTGGCTGCATGTACATACAGGGTCTTTCTCCTAACCCCTGGCTGCATGTACATACAGTGCCTTTCTCCTAACCCCTGGCTGCATGTACATACAGGGTCTTTCTCCTAACCCCTGGCTGCATGTACATACAGGGTCTTTCTCCTAACCCCTGGCTGCATGTACATACAGGGCCTTTCTCCTAACCCCTGGCTGCATGTACATACAGGGCCTTTCTCCTAACCCCTGGCTGCATGTACATACAGGGCCTTTCTCCTAACCCCTGGCTGCATGTACATACAGGGCCTTTCTCCTAACCCCTGGCTGCATGTACATACAGGGCCTTTCTCCTAACCCCTGGCTGCATGTACATACAGGGCCTTTCTCCTAACCCCTGGCTGCATGTACATACAGGGCCTTTCTCCTAACCCCTGGCTGCATGTACATACAGGGCCTTTCTCCTAACCCCTGGCTGCATGTACATACAGGGCCTTTCTCCTAACCCCTGGCTGCATGTACATACAGTGCCTTTCTCCTAACCCCTGGCTGCATGTACATACAGGGTCTTTCTCCTAACCCCTGGCTGCATGTACATACAGGGCCTTTCTCCTAACCCCTGGCTGCATGTACATACAGGGCCTTTCTCCTAACCCCTGGCTGCATGTACATACAGGGCCTTTCTCCTAACCCCTGGCTGCATGTACATACAGGGCCTTTCTCCTAACCCCTGGCTGCATGTACATACAGGGTCCTTTCTCCTAACCCCTGGCTGCATGTACATACAGTGCCTTTCTCCTAACCCCTGGCTGCATGTACATACAGTGCCTTTCTCCTAACCCCTGGCTGCATGTACATACAGGGTCCTTTCTCCTAACCCCTGGCTGCATGTACATACAGGGCCTTTCTCCTAACCCCTGGCTGCATGTACATACAGGGTCTTTCTCCTAACCCCTGGCTGCATGTACATACAGGGTCTTTCTCCTAACCCCTGGCTGCATGTACATACAGGGCCTTTCTCCTAACCCCTGGCTGCATGTACATACAGGGCCTTTCTCCTAACCCCTGGCTGCATGTACATACAGGGCCTTTCTCCTAACCCCTGGCTGCATGTACATACAGGGCCTTTCTCCTAACCCCTGGCTGCATGTACATACAGGGTCTTTCTCCTAACCCCTGGCTGCATGTACATACAGGGCCTTTCTCCTAACCCCTGGCTGCATGTACATACAGGGCCTTTCTCCTAACCCCTGGCTGCATGTACATACAGGGCCTTTCTCCTAACCCCTGGCTGCATGTACATACAGGGCCTTTCTCCTAACCCCTGGCTGCATGTACATACAGGGCCTTTCTCCTAACCCCTGGCTGCATGTACATACAGGGCCTTTCTCCTAACCCCTGGCTGCATGTACATACAGGGCCTTTCTCCTAACCCCTGGCTGCATGTACATACAGGGTCTTTCTCCTAACCCCTGGCTGCATGTACATACAGGGCCTTTCTCCTAACCCCTGGCTGCATGTACATACAGTGTCAACCAGTGTTTTTCTCTGCAAATTTGGTACTGGCCCAGACCCAGACCCTGTATGTAGCTTCTACTATATTGAATACTGAACTGTTGGGTCGGCAACTTAAACTTGAATTGCGCAAAAATGTAAGCCACCAGCAGGGGGGGGGGGTCTCTGAAACATGCCGAACGAACGGCAGATGGATGGCAGATGAACGGTAGAGAAACATTTGCTGCGGTGTGTGTGTGGTCCTTAACTCAGACTCTCGTCTGTCTCTCTCCCTACCAGGGCGGTTGATAACCAGGTGTGTGTGGTCCTTAACTCAGACTCTCGTCTGTCTCTCTGCCTACCAGGGCGGTTGATAACCAGGTGTACGTGGCCACGGCTTCCCCTGCCAGAGACGAGACAGCCTCCTACGTGGCCTGGGGTCACAGCACTGTTGTTAGTCCCTGGTGAGTACTAGACAGCCTGGGGTCACAGCACTGTCGTTAGTCCCTGGTGAGTACTAGACAGCCTGGGGTCACAGCACTGTTGTTAGTCCCTGGTGAGTACTAGACAGCCTGGGGTCACAGCACTGTTGTTAGTCCCTGGTGAGTACTAGACAGCCTGGGGTCACAGCACTGTTGTTAGTCCCTGGTGAGTACTAGACAGCCTGGGATCACAGCACTGTTGTTAGTCCCTGGTGAGTACTAGACAGCCTGGGATCACAGCACTGTTGTTAGCCAGCACATACTGTCTGTTTTCTACTGTTTTCTCTGAAGGCGGCAGTATTTTTGTCTGTGTGGTTGCCACAGAGACCAGTCATGTCCTGTGTACAGAATGTGTTTTATTGGATGTGTGATGTGATTGAAAGCATTTCTAACAGTTACATTATCATGACAGGGGAGAGGTGATATCTAAGGCGGGGTCTGAAGAGACTGTTGTTTACGCAGACATTGGTGAGTGGTACCAGAGTGGTTCTGTGTGACTGAGTGGTTCTAAACCGCTTTGTGAACCAGCACTATTATCTAATGTAACTGTAGTTTGAGCCAGCATCATTATCTAATGTAACTGTAGTTTGATTCAGCACCATTATCTAATGTGACTGTAGTTTGAGCCAGCACCATTATCCATTGACTAATTTAACTGTAGTTTGAGCCAGCATCATTATCTAATGTAACTTTAGTTTGAGCCAGCACCATTATCCATTGAGTAACTAGTTTGAGCCAGCACCATTATCTAATGTGACTGTAGTTTGAGCCAGCACCATTATCTAATGTGACTGTAGTTTGAGCCAGCACCATTATCCATTGAGTAACTAGTTTGACCCAGCATCATTATCTAATGTGACTGTAGTTTGAGCCAGCACCATTATCTAATGTAACTGTAGTTTGAGCCAGCATCATTATGTAATGTGACTGTAGTTTAGCCAGCACCATTATCTAATGTGACTGTAGTTTGAACCAGCACCATTATCTAATGTGACTGTAGTTTGATTCAGCACCATTATCCATTGACTAATTTAACTGTAGTTTGAGCCAGCATCATTATCTAATGTGAATGTAGTTTGAGCCAGCACCATTATCCATTGACTAATTTAACTGTAGTTTGAGCCAGCATCATTATCTAATGTGACTGTAGTTTGAGCCAGCACCATTATCCATTGAGTAACTAGTTTGAGCCAGCATCATTATCTAATGTGACTGTAGTTTGAGCCAGCACCATTATCTAATGTAAGTGTAGTTTGAGCCAGCACCATTATCCATTGACTAATTTAACTGTAGTTTGAGCCAGCATCATTATCTAATGTGACTGTAGTTTGAGCCAGGACCATTATCCATTGACTAATTTAACTGTAGTTTGAGCAAGCATCATTATCTAATGTGACTGTAGTTTGAGCCAGCACCATTATCCATTGAGTAACTAGTTTGAGCCAGCATCATTATCTAATGTAACTTTAGTTTGAGCCAGCACCATTATCCATTGAGTAACTAGTTTGAGCCAGCATCATTATCTAATGTCACTGTAGTTTGAGCCAGCACCATTATCTAATGTGACTGTAGTTTGAGCCAGCACCATTATCCATTGACTAATTTAACTGTAGTTTGAGCCAGCATCATTATCTAATGTGACTGTAGTTTGAGCCAGCATCATTATCTAATGTGACTGTCGTTTGAGCCAGCATCATTATCTAATGTGACTGTAGTTTGAGCCAGCACCATTATCCATTGAGTAACTAGTTTGAGCCAGCATCATTATCTAATGTGACTGTAGTTTGAGCCAGCACCATTATCCATTGACTAATTTAACTGTAGTTTGACCCAGCATCATTATCTAATGTGACTGTAGTTTGAGCCAGCATCATTATCTAATGTGACTGTAGTTTGAGCCAGCATCCTTATCTAATGTGACTGTAGTTTGAGCCAGCATCCTTATCTAATGTGACTGTAGTTTGAGCCAGCATCATTATCTAATGTGACTGTAGTTTGAGCCAGCACCATTATCTAATGTGACTGTAGTTTGAGCCAGCACCATTATCTAATGTGACTGTAGTTTGAGCCAGCATCATTATCTAATGTGACTGTAGTTTGAGCCAGCATCATTATCTAATGTAACTAGTTTGAGCCAGCATCATTATCTAATGTAACTGTAGTTTCAGCCAGCATCATTATCTAATGTAACTGTAGTTTGAGCCAGCACCATTATCTAATGTGACTGTAGTTTGATTCAGCAACATTATCTAATGTGACTGTAGTTTGATTCAGCAACATTATCTAATGTGACTGTAGTTTGATTCAGCACCATTATCCATTGTGACTAATGTGACTGTAGTTTACTTGAGCTAATCAGTGTCCTGACCTCTCCCTATGTGGTCTGTGTGTTTTTCAGACCTGCAGTATTTGGCCAATGTTCGTCAACAGATCCCCATCACAGCCCAACGCCGTAGTGACCTCTACACTGTGAACGCAGTGCAGGAGGGATGAACTTTAACCCCTGAACCCTTAGCTATGAGAAACTGAGTCAATCAGGAGTTACAGTAAACAGACCTGTCTGTCTATTCTTGGTGAGAAATTGATAGCTGGAGAATGAGTGTTGGCTACACAGTTGTTTGCGCCTACAATACATGATTCCACTGTGACTTACAGTGGAGTAACAGTAGCAGCTGTGAGAGATTCTGTGTAATCAGTAAATGCACTCTGAGGTGATTTTCAAGGTGCATGTAATAAAGCACATTATCTTAGATGGAACCATTTTACATTAGAGGATGTATGTCCTCTCTAATTTACACAAAGATATTATATTCTTTGTATAACATCTGTTTCCAAATCTACATCCAGTTCAATTAAATTCATTTTTGTCAAGAAAAAGTATTTCTGTCTGCTCTGTTCTGGTTTTAAAACATCAGCTATTCTGAGCATCTCCAGTTACTGTAGGCTATTTCAATCTCTTCATCATGACAAGATCAAAACGCATCAAACGGACGAGATACATCACAACCGGCTTGTCTCTTTTATTTCTGCAGGAAACGCACTGTATCTGTCTATAACAAAGATCATTATCGTTGCACGAAACACAGTATCTGTCTATAACAAAGATCATTATCGTTGCAAGAAACACAGTATCTGTCTATAACAAAGATCATTATCGCTGCAAGAAACACAGTATCTGTCTATAACAAAGATCATTATCGCTGCAAGAAACACAGTATCTGTCTATAACAAAGATCATTATCGCTGCACGAAACACAGTATCTGTCTAACAAAGATCATTATCGCTGCACGAAACACTATCTTTTATATAACCAAGATCCATAATTATCAGGGAGTGCCGTGTGTAGAGAGAAGTAGGAAGTGAGGTAGGAGGGGTACTGTAGGTACCTGGCCATTGTAAGAACAGGGATGGTCAACGTGATCCAAACAACAGTAAGCAACACTATCATTATGCCCACACTCTGGTATTCACTTAAAGAGGCAATCTGCCGTTGTTTCATCCATACCCATTCATTCTGGACGAATAAACGCATCGTGCTTAGTTCAACTGTCTTACCCCATCAGAACACAAAATATTAGAGCTCTATTCAATCAGATCTGCTTTAGCCCACGTCTACATCAGAGGAGGCTGGTGAGGGGAGGACGGCTCATAATAAAGGCTGGAATGGAGCGAATCAAATAGTTATTTGTCGCATGTGGTGGATACATGTGTAGACCTCACAGTGAAATGCTTACAAGCTCCTTAACCAACAGTGCAGTTTAAAGGAAAAAATAACACGTGTTTGATACCATTAAAGAGCATGGCGCTGACAGATGGCCGCCTCGCTTCGAGTTCTTAGGAAACTATGCAGTATTTTTTGGTTGTTGTTGTATGTATTATTTCTTACATTGTTACCCCAGGAAATCTTAAGTCTTATTACATACAGCCGGGAAGAATTATTGAATAAAAGCGCAACGTCAACTTACCAACATTACGACCAGGAATATGACTTTCCCGAAGTGGATCTTCTGTTCGCACCACCACCCAGGACAATGGAGCTAATTCCAGTAGGCGATCCAAAACAACGACGTTGCAGAAGTGGTTAACGACTCATGGTGTAATCATAACAACATACAGGAACTCAAGTCCTTCTGCTCACCCAATCTAGAATTCCTTACAATCAAGTGGCAGCCATTTTAACTACCAAGAGAATTCTCAACAGTTATAGTCACAGCTGTAGCAGACACCAAGACTCAAGCAGAGACCAAGATGGCCATCAAGGAACTTCACTGGACTATATGCAAACTGGAAACCATACATCCTGAGGCTGCATTTATTGTAGCTGGGGATTTTAACAAAGCAAATTTGAGAACAAGTCTACCTAAATTCTATCAGCATATTGATTGTACGACACGGAGGGCTAATACTCTCGACCACTGCTACTCTAACTTCCGAGATGCATACAAAGCCCTCCCATGCCCTCCCTTCGCCAAATCTGACCACGATGCCATCTTGCTCGTTCCGTCTTATAGGCAGAAACTCAAACAGGATATACCAGTGACGAGAACCATTCAACGCTGGTCCGACCAATTGGAAGCCACGCTTCAAGATTGTTTTGATCACGAGGACTGGAATATGTTCCGGTCAGCCTCAGAGAACATCATTAATCTACACGCTGACTCGGTGAATGCGTTTATAAAGAAGTGCGTTGGAGATGTTGTTCCCACTGTGACTATTAAAACCTACCCTAACCAGAAACCATGGATGGATGGCGGCATTTGCACAAAACTGAATGCGCAAACCACCGCAATTAACCATGGAAAGAGGTCTGGGAATACAGTGCCTTGCAAAAGTATTCACCCCCTTGGCGTTTTTCCTATTTTGTTGCATTACAACCTGTAATTTAAATGGATTTTATTTGGATTTCATGTAATGGACATAAACAAAATAGTCCAAATTGGTGAAGTGAAATGAAAAAAATAACTTGTTATGAAATAATTCTAAAAATGTAAAACGGAAAAGTGGTATTCACCCCCTTTGCTATGAAGTCCCTAAAATAAGATCTGGTGCAACCAATTACCCTCAGAAGTCTCAGAATTTAATTAAATAAAGTCCACCTATGTGCAATCTAAGTGTCACATGATCTCAGTATATATACACCAGTTCTGAAAGGCCCCAGAGTCTGCAATACCACTAAGCAATGGGAACCACCAAGCAAGCGGCATCATGAAGACCAAGGAGCTCTCCAAACAGGTCAGGGACAAAGTTGTGGAGAAGTACAGATCAGGGTTGGGTTATAAAAAAATATCAGAAACTTTGAACATTACACGGAGCACCATTATATCCATTATTAGAAAATGGAAAGAATATAGCACCACAACAAACCTGCCAAGAGAGGGGTGCCCACCAAAACTCACAGACCAGGCAAGGAGGGCATTAATCAGAGGGGAAGAGTGGCCAGAAAAAAGCCATTGCTTAAAGAAAAAAATAAGCAAACACGTCTGGTGTTCGCCAAAAGGCATGTGGGAGACTCCCCAAACATATGGAAGAAGGTACTCTAGTCAGATGAGACAAAAATGTAGCTTTTTGGCCATCAAGGAAAACACTATGTCTGGCACAAACCCAACACCTCTTATCACCCCGAGAACACCATCCCCACAGTGAAGCATGGTGGTGGCAGCATCATGCTGTGGGGATGTTTTTCATCGGCAGGGACTGGGAAACTGATCAGAATTGAAGGAATGATGGACGACGCTAAATAAAGGGAAATTCTTGAGGGAAACCTGTTTCAGTCTTCCAGAGATTTGAGACTGGGACGGAGGTTCACTTTCCAGCAGGACAATGACCCTAAGCATACTTCTAAAGCAACACTCGAGTGGTTTAAGGGGAAACATTTAAATGTCTTGGAATGGCCTAGTCCAAGCCCAGACCTCAATCCAATTGAGAATCTGTGGTATGACTTAAAGATTGCTGTACACCAGTGGAACCCATCCAACTTGAAGAAGCTGGAGCAGTTTTGCCTTGAAGAATGGGCAAAAATCCCAGTGGCTAGATGTGCCAAGCTTATTGAGACATACCCTAAGAGACTTGCAGCTGTAATTGCTGCAAAAGGTGGCTCTACAAAGTATTGACGTTGGGGGGGGTGAATAGTTATGCACGCTCAAGTTTTCAGTTTCTTTGTCTTATTTCGAGTTTGTTTAACAATAAAAAAAAAGTGCATCTTCAAAGTAGGCATGTTGTGTAAATCAAATGATAGAAACCCCCCAAAAACCTATTTTAATTCCAGGTTGTAAGGCAACAAAATAGGAAAAATGCCAAAGGCACTGTATGTCTGAATATTAACAGTGTAGCTATTCCCTCCACAAGGCAAGCAAAATGCCAGTACAGGGACAAGGTGGAGTCGCAATTCAACGGCTCAGACACGAGACATCTGGAAATATGGCTGAATATAAACAGTGTAGTTATTCCCTACGCAAGCAATCAAACAAGCAAAATGCCAGTACAGGGACAAGGTGGAGTCGCAATTCAACGGCTCAGACACGAGACGTATGTGGCAGGGTCTACAGGAAATCACGGACTACAAAAAGAACTCCAACCACATCATGGACACCGACGTTACGCTTCCAGACAAACTAAACACCTTCTTTGCCTACTTTGAGGATAATACAGTGCCACCGTCGTGGCTCGCTAACAAGGACTGCCACCCCCCCTCTCCTTCTCCGTGGTTGACGTGAGTAAAACATTTAAACGTGTTAACCCTCGACAAGGCTGTTGGCGCAGACGGCATCCCTAGCCGTGTCCTCAAAGCATGCGCAGACCAGCTGGCTGGTGTGTTTACGGACATATTCAATCGCTCTCTATCCCAGTCTGTTGTCCCCACATGCTTCAAGATGGCTACCATTGTTCCTGTACCCAAGAAGGCAAAGATAACTGAACTAAATGACTACCGCCCCGTAGCACTCACTTCTGCCATCATGAAGGGCTTTGAGAGACTAATCAAGGATCATATCACCTCCACCTTACTGGCCACCCTAGACCCACTTCAGTTTGCATACCGCCCCAACAGGTCCACAGACGACGCAATTGCCATCACACTGCACACTGCCCTATCCCATCTGGACAAAAGGAATACCTATGTAAGAATGCTGTTCATTGACTACAGCTCAGCATTCAACACCATAGTACCCTCCAAGCTTGAGGCCCTGGGTCTCAACCCTGCCCTGTACAATTAGGCCCTGGACATTCCGACGGGCCGCCACCAGGTGGTGAAGGTAAGAAACAACATCTCCACTTCACTGTCCCTCAACACTGGGACGCCACAAGGGTGCGTGCTCAGCCCCCTCCTGTACTCCCAGTCCACCCACGACTGCGTGGCCATGCACGCCTCCAACTCAATCATTAAGTTTGCAGACGATACAACAGTAGTGGGCTTGATTACCAACAATGACGAGACAGCCTACAGGGAGGAGGTGAGGGCACTCGGAGTGTGGTGTCAGGAGTGTGGTGTCACTCAACGTCAACAAAACAAAGGAGATGATCGTGGACTTCAGGAAACAGCAGAGGGAGCACCCGCCTATCCACATTGAAGGGACAGCAGTTTAGAAGGTGGAAGGTTTCTCGGTGTACACATCACAGACAAACTGAAATGGTCCACTCATACAGACAGTGTGGTAAAGAAGGCGCAACAGCACCTCTTCAACCTCAGGAGGCTGAAGAAATTTGGCATGTCACCCAAAACCCTGACAAACTTTTACAGATGCACAATCGAGAGCATCCAGCCTGGTACGGCAACTGCTCCGCCCTCAACTGCAAGGCTCTCCAGAGGGTAGTGAGGTCTGCACAATGGAAAACTACCTGCCCTCCAGGACACCTACAGCACCCGATGTCACAGGAAGGCCAAAAAGATCATCAAGGACATCAACCACCCGAGCCACTGCCTGTTCACACCGTTACCATCCAGAAGGCAAAGTCCGTACATGTTTATCAAAGCTGGGACCGAGAGACTGAAAAACAGCTTCTATCTCATGGCCTGCTAAACAGCAATCACTAACTCAGAGACCCAATCACTGGTGTCACGGCTCCTCCTCTGCAGTGCAGGGGCGGTTCCTCCTGCAGGCAGAGGAGGGTCGTTAGTGATTGGAGCCACCTGGGCTCAGGGTATTTAACAAACTGCTCCACTAACCTCTCTCTCTCTCTCGCTTGGCTTGCTCTCTCTCTCTCCCTGCTCCTCCAGGTATGATCCTGTTTTGTTTGTTCCATTGTTGGTTTATTTAGTTTCCACTCAATCATGTTTACACACACATATTCACGCATCCATGCACTTTACATACACCCTACATTATGACATTTCCACACCTCATTCCTTTTTCTTTGTTTAGAGTTAATAGTTTTGTTTTATAATAAAGAACCTTTTGATTGGCATATACCTGTTGTTGATGTCCTCTCATTTTTGCCACAGGCTATGAGCCGGCCTGTGACAAGTGGGGGCTCATCCATAAGTTAAGGTTAGTTGTACTTATAGTTATAGTTGGGTTAGTTTAGTTCAGATTGCCAAGTTTTTGTTTGAGAGGGATGTTTTGGTTTGGCCAATATTGTTGGAGAGGGCATTGAGAGCCATGTGTTTGTTTGGTTCAGTTAGTTTGGTAGCTACATTTGGTTAGCAATTCACTCTGGGTTTTTGTTCAAGTGGGAGTCCTCTCCTGTTCAGGCTTATCAGCGAGTGTCAATAGGAGGCTTGTGGTGTTTTTGTTTTAGGTGGCAGTGAACGTGGGTAGAGCTTCCCTTTTCCTTTCCCCCGTACATCGGCTCGGGAGCACCTCCGTGGTTATGGGGGGGCCGCCAGTTTCTGCTTGTCTTTTCCACTCCACTGGTTTTGTGTGCATAAAACCCCACCACATGTGACTGCACGAAGACCAGGGCCAGTTAGTTGTTTTTGGAGGATAGTGGGGTGTGGCTTCTGTCCTTGAACCCAGACTAACAGCAGGTGAGTTGTGTATTTTTTTTGGAGCATTTAGTTGTATTGTATAATAGTTGTATTGGTTGAGGAAAATGTCTTCCATTCTGAGTAGTTTTGTTCAAGCTCCTTCAGAGGTAGCCTTAGAGTTGTGTACTAAGAAGCAGTTAATTGAAATTGCTGAACATTATCAGATTGAGATTGTTGCTAAAAAAATTAAAGAGACTATTAAAGCTAAATTAAAGCACGGTCTTATGGAAATGGGTGTTTTTTCGGGTCAATCTGCTAGTAGTGAAGGTACAAGTTTTCAGTCTAGTACTTCATTAACTTTTGAGCAGCAGCGGGAGCTGTTGCAAATGCAGTTGGAGATAGAGCGATTGCGACATGCTAATAGACCAGAAGGACTACCACAGTTTGCTGTTGCACAGAATCTTCGTTTGTTGCCTAAATTTGATGAGTCAGATCCAGATACATACTTTATTTGAGCGTATTGCGGAAGCTAGAGCTTGGTCTGATTTGGACATGACTATGTTGTTGCAATGTGTACTTACAGGTAAAGCACGTGAGGCTTTTGCAGCACTGAGTGTAGCTGACAGTAAAGTGTATGCTAGAGTTAAATCAGCAGTTCTGAAGGTTTACGAACTTGTGCCAGAGGCATATCGTCAACGTTGTTGTTACAGGAAAAAGTTAGATTCACAAACCTATTCTGAGTTTGTTCGTGATTTGACTTCTGCATTTAATCGTTGGTGTACAGCTTCAGAAGTTAGTACTTTTGAGGATCTGTCTAATTTGATTGTGTTAGAACAGTTAAATAATTCTGGGCCGACCAGGTTGCTACATACATGAATGAACATAAAGTTAAGTCTCCAAGTGATGCAGCAGTCCTTGCAGATGAGTACAGGCTAACACATAAAAGCCATTTTGAGTCAAACAGTGACATGTACCATAAAAATAACTTTACTTCTAGGAATAGTAGGTCAACTTTTTCTGGAGCTTCTTTCCAAAGGCCTCAGCAGAAGTTTGGGTCTGGAGGACTTAAAGCAAAGGTGAATGCTAATACCTGTCGCTACTGTTTAGTTGAAGGACATTGGAAGAAAGATTGTCCTCTACTTAAATCAAAAAAGTCAGGTCAAGTTAAACCTGCTGTGATGGCAGCTCCTGTTTCAGCCTCTGACCACAAGGGTGAGTTTTTTTCAGCCACTAGTTGAGTTTGATTCTCAGTCTTCCCACTGTGATTTTTCAGCCTTTATTTCAGATGGTGTAGTATCTCTGGTAGATGGCAAACAAAATGTTTCGATCAAGATCTTAAGAGACACTGGAGCTTTAGATTATTTTATTCTGGAATCTGTTTTGCCGTTCTCTAATGAGTCTGATACTGGCAGATGTGTAATGGTACGTGGTATGGGTTTAGTTCCATTCTCTTCTCCTTTACATGAAGTTACCCTAAAATGTGGTCTGGTAGAGGGTGATGTAGATGTTGGGGTTAGACCCCAGTTGCCAGTAGAGGGAGTCCACATGATTTTGGGGAATGATTTGGCAGGTAGTAAGGTGTGGGCAGATGGAAAAGTAAACATCTTTACCAAGCAACCTTCAGTGTCCACAGCAAGGGTATCTCCAGATATCAACTGTGTATCTCCTGAGATATTTCCAGTTTGTGCTGTTACCCGCGCTGTCTCTTGTAATAAGGTTGAGAGTAAGCCAGAAAGTCTTGAGTTGCCAGTCAAACTCCAGACAGAACAGTTGACTAGTTCTAGAGATTCATTGATAGCTGAGCAAAAGGCTGATACTACTTTGGATGATCTGTTTGAGAAAGTTGTTCCTGATTCAGTGGTGAGGAATAGTGCTCAGTGTTACTTTCTTCTTGATGGACTGTTGGTTAGGAAATGGGTTCCACACTATGATCAGGGTCTAGGAGAACCAGTCTTTCAAATAGTTGTACCTACTACTTTGCAAAATAAAGTGTTGCAAACTTCACATGGTGATGTGGCAGGTCATATGGGTGTTTGTAAAACTTATGATCGCTTACTCCCTTATTTTTTTCTGGCCACGTTTAAAGTGGGATGTATCTCAGTTTATTAAAACTTGTGATGCGTGTCAGCGCACAAGCAAGCCAAAGCAGGTTGTAAAGCCAGCACCTTTGTATCCAATACCAGCCGTAGGGCAACCTTTTGAGCATCTTATTATCGATTGTGTTGGGCCTTTACCACGGTCCAAGTCAGGTCATAGCTACTTATTAACTGTTATGTGTCAAGCAACTAGATATCCGGCAGCTTTTCCCTTGCGTATCATAACTTCAAAATCAGTAGTTAAAGCGTTAACTCAATTTATTTCAACATTTGGGATTCCAAAAATCATCCAGTCAGATCAGGGATCTAACTTTACCTCCCATTTATTTGCTCAGGTTCTCAATTGGCTTAAAGTTAAACACAATAAGTCTACTGCGTACCATGCTCAGAGTCAGGGAGCTTTGGAACGTTTTCATCAAACTTTAAAATCCTTGCTTCGTGCATACTGTACAGAACAGTCAGCAGATTGGGAGGAGGGGTTACCTTGGTTGTTACTAGCTGCTCGTGAAGTAGTGCAGGAAAGCACTGGGTTTAGCCCAAATGACTTAGTGTTTGGTCATAAGGTGTGTGGGCCTTTAGCAGTACTGCAGGATGGTTGTTTGCCTGAGGAACCACCTCGGAACCTTATTGACTATGTAAATGGTTTTAGGTTCAAGTTGTATAGGGCTGGTGAACTGGCGAAAGGAAAACTAAAATGTTCTCAACAGAAAATGAAACTGAAATATGACGGACAGGCTGAGCTGCGTGAGTTTAGTCCTGGTGATCGTGTACTTGCTCTTTTGCCTCTTGTAAGTTCACCTTTTCAGGCAAAATATTGTGGTCCTTTCACTGTGTTGCGCAAAGTGTCAGATTTGAACTATCTTATTGAAACCCCTGGTTATAGGAAGTCCTCTAAATTATGCCATGTGAACCTGTTAAAATGTTATCACTCCCGTGATCTAAGCAAAGTGGAAGGCACTCCAGCGGTGAGGTCAGCATTGACTGCTGCTCCAGTCACTGCATCTTGTGGCTTTAACTTTGTGGAGGGGGGAGAAGAGTTAGGGTTTCGGATGAGGTCTTACAAGGTCGGTTGGAAAAACTCCCAGACTTTGCAAAACCTTGGTTTTGGTAGATCATTTAGACTCTGAGAAACGTGATGAATTGGTAGCTCTTATTAGAAGCTACCCTGTTTTGTTTTCTGACACTATCAAAAACTCCCTTAATTGTGCATGACATAGGCTTAGCATCTCCGATGTCTATCAGAGATTTTATTGTGTATCTGAGGAGAAGAGACTGCAATTGGACGACGTGGTCGTCTACTCAGACTCCTTGGAGGAGTATGTCTGTAGAGTGCAAGCCCTGTTCGAAAGACTGGTGTGGGCCAGGTTGACTATCAATTTGGCCAAGTGTGAGTTTGCCAAAGCTACAGTCACATACCTAGGCAAGGTTGTTGGTCAGGGTGTTGTCTGTCCCGTGGAAGCCAAGGTTCAGGCTGTCAAGCAGTTCCCACAGCCCTCCACAAAGAAAGAGCTGATGCGCTTCCTGAGAATGGCGGGGTACTACTGTGCTTTTTGTAAACTTTTCGGTAGTAGTGTCCCCCCTGACCAATCTGTTGAAGGCCAAGGCTGAATTTATCTGGTCCACCCAGTGTCAAGAGGCATTTGATGCAGTTAAGGCTCTTTTGTGTTTGGCACCCGTGTTGGTAGCACCAAATTTTGAGAAACCTTTCAAATTGCAGGTAGACGCCAGTCAAATCGGTGCTGGGGCTGTGCTTCTCCAGGAAAATGATGACAATATTGAGTGTCCAGTCAGTTTCTTTTCCCGGAAATTTAAGAAGTATCAGAAAAACTATTCTGTAATTGAAAAGGAGGCTTTGTCTCATTTGGGCTTTACAGCACTTCGAGGTCTATGTTGGTTCTGGTTTAACCCCTTTAACTGTGTTCACAGACCACAACCCACTTTTCTGAAGTCCTTGCAAAATCCCAACCAGCGCCTGATGCGTTGGGCTTTGTTCTTGCAACCATTCAACCTGGATATTAGACATATTAGGGGTAAGGATAATATCATTGCTGATGCTCTGTCTCGTGCTCCTTGAGCCGAGTTTGTATTTTCTCTCTGCGCCTCTTTCCTCTTAATCTGCTCCCCAGGTACCAGGGCTGCTGAGTTTGAGGACGGACAGTCAGCTAGGGGACACTACTAGGAGCCGGGACTGGTATCTGTTTGTTTTTTTTGTTTGTTTTTTGGGGGAAATTTGGATTGTGTTAAATATGTTGTGTCGTAATTTGAATTGAGGGTGGGACCCTCATTTTAAGGAGGGGGGGGGTTCCTCCTACAGGCAGAGGGTCGTTAGTGATTGGAGCCACCTGGGCTCAGGGTATTTAACTGTTTCACTAACCTCTGTCTCTGTCTCTCTGTCTCTCTGTCCAGGTATGATCCTGTTTTTTTGTTCCTTTGTAGGTTTATTTACTTAGTTTCCACTCAGTCATGTTCACACACACAGATTCATGCATCCATGCACATCCATGCACTTTACATACACCCTACATTATGACATTTCCACACCTCATTCCTTTATCTTTGTTTAAGGTTAATAGTTTTGTAATAAAGAACCTTTTGAATTGGCCTATACCTGTTGTTGATGTCCCCTCATTTTTGCCACAGGCTATGAGCCGGCCTGTGACACTGGTCACTTTAATAAATGGATCACTAGTCACTTTAATGTTTACATATCTTACATTACCCATATTTTTTGGTCAGTTAAGAACAAATTCTTATTTTCAATGACGGCCTAGGAACAGTGGGTTAACTGCCTTGTTCAGGGGCAGAACGACAGATTTGTACCTTGTCAGCTTCGGGGATTTGAACCTGCAACCTTTCGGTTACTAGTCCAATGCTCTAACCACTAGGCTACCCTGCCGCCCTCACATGTATAGACTGTATTATATACCACCTTGCCTGTGCCGCTCGGCCATATATTTATATGTACATATTCTCACTCACCCCTTTATGTGTGTGTATTAGGTAGTTGTTGTGGAATTGTTACATTACTTGTTAGATACAGTTGAAGTCAGAAGTTTACATCCACTTAGTTCAGAGTCATTGAAACTCGTTTTTCAACCACTCCACAAATTTCTTGTTAACAAACTATAGTTTTGGCAAGTCGGTTAGGACATCTACTTTGTGCATGACAGGTAATTTTTCCAACAATTGTTTACAGACACATTATTTCACTTATAATTCACTGTATCACAATTCCAGTGGGTCAGAAGTTTACCTACACTAAGTTGACTGTGCCTTTAAACAACTTGGAAAATTGCATTGTTTAAAGGTCATGACCTGACCTGTCAATGGCCTTTATGGTTTTATTGTTCTAATCCAGAGGGAACAAACTCATTCCATGGAGGGCTTAGTGTCAGCTGGGTTTTCCTTCCAATAAAGCAATAGACAACCAGGTGAGGGTAGTTACCAATCAGTGACCTTTATTCATCAAGAACTAGAGAGGAGCCAAAGCACTCAGCCCTCAGTGGAATGAGTGACACATTGTAATCTATTCCCTTTGACAGACCGCTGACTTGTCCATTCCTCTCCATGATCTCTGAACTGGAAGCATGAATTAAAATACTTTTTTTCAGACCAAACACTTATTTTTTTACATTGGTCAATTATATTTGAAACCTGTAAGGTAAAACATTCTGTTGGTTTTCTGGAAAGGCTCATCTTGTCCACAGGTCTTTTCAGTAGTAATGAAGGCATGCTTCTGAAAGAGTCAAAGGTCATAACGCCGCTATAGCACAGTCATAGGTCATGCTCAGAGTTGTGCGTCTGATATCGTGCAATGGTTCATGTAGGTTTGATCTGGAGTGCATTCCAAATGGCTCCCTATTCCCTATGGGCCCTGGTCAAAAGAAGTGCACCACGTAGGGAATAGGGAGCCTTTTGGGACAGACCTGTTCTTCAGTTGGACAGCATTAACGTTGTAACTATGGAGATACAAGCATTCCTCAACCACAGATCCTGGATATCTAATGGAAATACATCGTAGGTGCTAAACATTTGTAACGTGGTTTGCTTGCCAAATGGCACCCTATTCCCTACATAGTGCACTACTTTTGATCAGGGCCCATAAGGGTCTGGTGAAAAGTAGTGCACTATTTAGCGTCTGGTTCCATTTGTGACACCACCATAGTTTTGTGCTCTATGGAAGAGGCTATACTGTATTATTGTTAGCGCTCGTTATAGTCGGAGATGGTTACAGAGGTTTTAGAGCATTAGTCACATCATTATTGCTTAGGTCAAAGGAACATTTTAAAACGTGGCCACATTGCCTGAGATATGAAATACATACATTAGTAGGAGGGTTAGAGGAGAGATAAAGGAGGGTTAGGTATTGAGAGTTAAGGTTAGGTGGTTAGGGCTAGTAAACAAGATAACAAAAGTCCAAAGTAAACATAAATAAATCAGTGCAGGTCAGGAAAAAAAGAGAGGAGCTCAACACAGGAAGAGAAGAGGAGCTCAACACAGGAGTTCAACAGGCAAACATTTCATTGTCGGCAATATAATTGTGCAAATATATCCTATCAGAATCTATTCAAGTTTTTTTTTTTACAATCAAAGTTCTATTACATCACGCTGCAGTTCCATCCGTAGTTAAAACACGATATTCTGTGAAAGAAGATGTGTCAGATAATGCATCCCAAATGGCACCCTATTCCCTACCCAGTACACTACTTTTCACCAGAGGCCTATGGGCTACAGAGGGAATATGGTGTCATTTGGGACACAGCAGATGGGTCAGTTTCCTCTGCTAACATCACAAGGACCAGTGTAGTGGACTAAATGTTGATTCAGTGCGATGACGGTGGGTACGAAGTGGCTCTCTGAGACAAAATCCCCAGCTATGATGTTGAGGGAGCGTGAGTCAGAGCCGGGGCTCTGGCCCCTGACCCAGGAGAGCAGGGCAGGGTAGGTGGACATCACCAGGTCCTTCAGAGACTCAGTGGGGTGAGAACAGATGTACTGCAGATCCTCTGTCAGGTTTATGCCCGTCACAAAGAATCCTCCTGACAAAAAACACCAGATCATATCATTCTGTTTGATTCTGTTACAAAAACACTCATTACAACACATCCCCTCCTGACAAACGTATGTTATTCATTGAAAACAATATATCGTAGACGGTGTTAGCTAACCCTTTACTCTGCACAATATTACAGATACATTCTAATCACGTCATAAGAGTGAAACTGTTTTTCTGTTCAGTACTGGGGAAATCCCACCCGAGTTAAGCGAGCGTAAATGGAACTTAATTCCCTATTCTGATTTTGAACATAAGCATGAGAATAGCATGCTATTCACACGTTATTTCTCTGGGTGGAAATGGTATAAATGAAGGTGGGTCTAGATACGCAGTATTCTGACAACTTAATTCCAACGCCTTTATGCGAGAGGAAAACATGAATAAGGCCGAACCAACCGGTTCCAAGTGGAAGAAGCTACAAGGTCAGTGTTTGGTGCTGAAACAAACTAATATCCATATATTTAGATTGCTTTCTTTCATTCATCCCTAATATTCTGACCCTGCTCTCTCAATATATAAAATATATATATTAATATAGATATATAACGAGGCAAGTCTGTTAAGAACAAATTCTTATTTACAATGACACACTACCAAAAGGCCTCCTGCGGGGGCTGAGATTAAAAATATAGGACAAAACACACATCACAACAAGAGAGACAACACAACATAAAGAGAGACCTAAGACAACAACATTATTGGGCACAGTCAACAGCACAAAGGGCAAGAAGGTAGAGGCAACAATACATCACACAAAGCAGCCACAACTGTCAGTAAGAGTGTCCATGATTGAGTCTTTGAATGAAGAGATTGAGATAAAAGTGTCCAGTTTGAGTGTTTGTTGCAGCTCTTTCCAGTCGCCAGCTGCAGCGAACTGAAAAGAGGAGCGACCCAGGGATGTGTGTGCTTTGGGGACCTTTAACAGAATGTGACTGGCAGAACGGGTGTTGTATGTGGAGGATGAGGGCTGCAGTAGGTATCTCAGATAGGGGGGAGTGAACGGGTGTTGTATGTGGAGGATGAGGGCTGCAGTAGATATCTCAGATAGGGGGGAGTGAACGGGTGCTGTATGTGGAGGATGAGGGCTGCAGTAGATATCTCAGATAGGGGGGAGTGAACGGGTGCTGTATGTGGAGGATGAGGGCTGCAGTAGATATCTCAGATAGGGGGGAGTGAACGGGTGTTGTATGTGGAGGATGAGGGCTGCAATAGATATCTCAGATAGGAGGGAGTGAACGGGTGTTGTATGTGGAGGATGAGGGCTGCAATAGATATCTCAGATAGGGGGGAGTGAACGGGTGTTGTATGTGGAGGATGAGGGCTACAGTAGATATCTCAGATAGGGGGGAGTGAACGGGTGTTGTATGTGGAGGATGAGGGCTGCAGTAGATATCTCAGATAGGGGGGAGTGAACGGGTGTTGTATGTGGAGGATGAGGGCTGCAGTAGGTATCTCAGATAGGGGGGAGTGAACGGGTGTTGTATGTGGAGGATGAGGGCTGCAGTAGATATCTCAGATAAGGGGGAGTGAACGGGTGTTGTATGTGGAGGATGAGGGCTGCAGTAGGTATCTCAGATAGGGGGGAGTGAACGGGTGTTGTATGTGGAGGATGAGGGCTGCAGTAGATATCTCAGATAGGGGGGAGTGAACGGGTGCTGTATGTGGAGGATGAGGGCTGCAGTAGATATCTCAGATAGGGGGGAGTGAACGGGTGCTGTATGTGGAGGATGAGGGCTGCAGTAGATATCTCAGATAGGGGGGAGTGAACGGGTGCTGTATGTGGAGGATGAGGGCTGCAGTAGATATCTCAGATAGGGGGGAGTGAACGGGTGTTGTATGTGGAGGATGAGGGCTGCAATAGATATCTCAGATAGGAGGGAGTGAACGGGTGTTATATGTGGAGGATGAGGGCTGCAGTAGATATCTCAGATAGGGGGGAGTGAACGGGTGTTGTATGTGGAGGATGAGGGCTGCAGTAGATATCTCAGATAGGGGGGAGTGAACGGGTGCTGTATGTGGAGGATGAGGGCTGCAGTAGATATCTCAGATAGGGGGGAGTGAACGGGTGTTGTATGTGGAGGATGAGGGCTGCAGTAGATATCTCAGATAGGAGGGAGTGTATAGATGTGTTCAAGTGAGTCTAACGACAAAATTCTAACTAAAAGGTACGGACCTCCAGAGTGGCTCAGTGGTCTAAGGCACTAGCTGGGGGGGGCTTTACTTGGCTCATCGCTCTCTAGCGACTCCTGGTGGCGGGCCGGGCGCCTGCAGGCTGACCTCGGTCGTCAGTTGAACGGTGTTTCCTCTGACACATTGGTGCAGCTGGCTTCCGGGTTAAGCAAGCAGGTGTTAAGAAGCACGGTTTGGCGGGTCATGTTTTGGAGGACGCATGGCTCGACTGTCGCCTCTCCTGAGAACGTTGGGAGTTGCAGCGATGAGACAAGATCGTAAATCACGAAGTTGGGGAGAAAAAGGGTGTAAAAAAAAGAAGAAGAGATGGCTTAAGATAGATTATGATCTTGTACTGAAAACCCTATTGAAAATCTGTTGGCCAGCAAGTGGGAGGGGTTTCAGTGATTGAATTACATTTATTCAGAGCGTGTAAGATAGCCATAAGGTAATGTAAGGTAAGTCTGAATACCAAATACTGAGAAGTGCGTAGGAAAGGCAAGGCGTGCGTAGGAAAGGCAAGGCGTGCGTAGGAAAGGAAAGGCAATGCGTGCGTAGGAAAGGAAAGGCGTGCGTAGGAAAGGAAAGGCGTGCGTAGGAAAGGCAAGGCGTGCGTAGGAAAGGAAAGGCGTGCGTGGATAGGCAAGGCGTGCGTAGGAAAGGAAAGGCGTGCGTAGGAAAGGAAAGGCGTGCGTAGGAAAGGCAAGGCGTGCGTAGGAAAGGCAAGGCGTGCGTAGGAAAGGCAAGGCGTGCGTAGGAAAGGCAAGGCGTGCGTAGGAAAGGAAAGGCGTGCGTAGGAAAGGAAAGGGGTGCGTAGGAAAGGCAAGGCGTGCGTAGGAAAGGCAAGGCGTGCGTAGGAAAGGCAAGGCGTGCTTGGAAAGGCAAGGCGTGCGTAGGAAAGGCAAGGCGTGCGTAGGAAAGGAAAGGCGTGCGTAGGAAAGGAAAGGGGTGCGTAGGAAAGGCAAGGCGTGCGTAGGAAAGGCAAGGCGTGCGTAGGAAAGGCAAGGCGTGCGTAGGAAAGGCAAGGCGTGCGTAGGAAAGGCAAGGCGTGCGTAGGAAAGGCAAGGCGTACGTAGGAAAGGCAAGGCGTGCGTAGGAAAGGCAAGGCGTGCGTAGGAAAGGCAAGGCGTACGTAGGAAAGGCAATGCGTACGTAGGAAAGGCAATGCGTGCTTGGAAAGGCAAGGCGTGCGTAGGAAAGGCAATGCGTGCGTAGGAAATGCAAGGCGTGCGTAGGAAAGGCAATGCGTACGTAGGAAAGGAAAGGCAATGCGTACGTAGGAAAGGAAAGGCGTGCGTAGGAAAGGAAAGGCGTGCGTAGGAAAGGCAAGGCGTGCGTAGGAAAGGCAATGCGTGCGTAGGAAAGGCAATGCGTGCGTAGGAAAGGCAAGGCGTGCGTAGGAAAGGCAATGCGTGCGTAGGAAAGGCAAGGCGTGCGTAGGAAAGGCAATGCGTACGTAGGAAAGGAAAGGCGTGCTTGGAAAGGCAAGGCGTGCGTAGGAAAGGCAAGGCGTGCGTAGGAAAGGCAAGGCGTGCTTGGAAAGGCAAGGCGTGCGTAGGAAAGACGTACATTATCGAAGTCTGCATCGGCCCCTATAAGTGCACAGCAGCACTTCTATTTCTGAATGATTGGCAGTGTTAGATAATCCTTACTCTGCACAACATTTCATAGCAATATGTAGCCATCTGCAGGTTACCTGGGCGGCCATGTTGTTTCCTGTGTTCGAACTCCTCGATCAGAGCCTCGGCTTTACACTTGTTGGCCCACCAGTAGGGGATGTGAGGCCAAAGGTCGCTGTAGAGGCTGACCATGCTGTGCTCATAGGAGACAATCACCTGGTAACCCAGTGACCACAGGTTCCTCAGAGTCACCACTTCCTGGAACACAGAGGATCATGGGAATGTTGGGATCAGGGAATGGAATCATGGGAAAGTATGGCTCATGCCATGCCAGGAAACATTGTGGTAACACTATATATTTAAAAAAAATATATATACAATTTTTTACATTATTTTTGTAATACACATGACAACATACAGACACACACAAACATCCACGACATCCCACCTGACCCCACCCATCTGCTCACACCCCCACCCTAACCCTAAATTATATACATTAGTTTATACTGGATTAAGCATACATTTTCCTTAACTGTCATTTCTTTAGTTATGTTCCAACATTCCCTCCATCTTGTGCTTTTTAAGTCTTGGTTGCAATAGTTTTTTTCTAAGTTGTATAGGTTTTCTGCAAGGTTTTATATACAGTTGAAGTCGGAAGTTTACATACACTTAGGTTAAGTTCATTAAAACTCGTTTTTCAAACACTCCACAAATTTCTTGTTAACAAACTATAGTTTTGCCAAGTCGGTTAGGACATCTACTTTGTGCATGTCAAGTCATTTTTCCTTCAATTGTTTACAGAAAGATTATTTCACTGTATCACAATTCCAGTGGCTCAGAAGTTTACATACACTAAGTTGACTGTGCCTTTAAACAGCTTGGAAAATTCCAGAAAATGATATCACGGCTTTAGAAGCTTCTGATAGGCTAATTGACATAATTTAAGTCAATTGGAGGTGTACCTGTGGATGTATTTCAAGGCCTACCTTCAAACTCAGTGCCTCTTTGCTTGACATCATGGGAAAATCTAAAGAAAATCAGCCAAGACCTCAGAAACAAATTGTAGACCTCCACAGGTCTGGTTCATCCTTGGGAGCAATTTCCAAACGCCTGAAGGTACCACATTCATCTGTACAAACAACAGTACGCAAGTATAAACACCATGGGACCACACAGCCGTCATACCGCTCAGGAAGCAGACGCGTTCTGTCTCCTAGAGATGAACATATTTTGGTGCGAAAAGTGCAAATCAATCCCAGAACAAAGATCGTACTTTTTGGAGAAATGTCCTCTGCTCTGATGAAACAAAAATAGAACTGTTTGGCTATAATGACCATCGTTATGTTTGGAGGAAAAAGGGGGAAGCTTGCAAGCCGAAGAACACCATCCCAACCGTGAAGCACGGGGGTGGCAGCATCATGTTGTGGGGATGCTTTGCTGCAGGAGGGACTGGTGCACTTCACAATATAGATGGCATCATGAGGCTGGAAAATTATGTGAATATATTGAAGCAACATCTCAAGACATCAGTCAGGAAGTTAAAGCTTGGTCGCAAATGGGTCTTCCAAATGGACAATGACCCCTCCAAATGGACAATGACCCCAAGCATACTTCCAAAGTCGTGGCAAAATGGCTTAATTAAGAACAACAAAGTCAAGGTATTGGAGTGGCCATCACAAAGCCCTGACCTCAATCCTATAGAAATTTGTGGGCAGAACTGAAAAAGCATGTGCGAGCAAGGAGGCTTACAAACCTGACTCAGTTAGACCAGCTCTGTCAGGAGGAATGGGCCAAAATTCACCCAACTTATTGTGGGAAGCTTGTGGAAGGCTACCCGAAACGTTTGACCCAAGTTAAACAATTTAAAGGCAATGCTACCAAATACTAATTGAGTGTATGCAAACTTCTGACCCACTGGGAATGTGACGAAATAAATAAAATCTGAAATAAATCACTCTCTACTATTATTCTGACATTTCACATTCTTAAAATAAAGTCGTGATCCTGACTGACCTAAAACAGGGAATTCTTACTAGGATTAAAAGTCAGGAATTGTGAAAAACGGAGTTTAAATGTATTTGGCTAAAGTGTATGTAAACTTCCAACTTCAACTGTATGTACGATAAGTCCACTCTCTCTCTTTCCCCATCTCCTTTCCATTGTGTAACAAGCCGTCATATCGGGTTAGTCCACGAGGGACTTTCCATTGTGTAACAAGCCGTCATATCGGGTTAGTCCACGAGGGACTTTCCATTGTGTAACAAGCCGTCATATCGGGTTAGTCCACGAGGGACTTTTCATTACATTATGTTAGTAATTAATACAACCAATACCGTGTTTATGTAATTCTGTGTGATTATTTAGTTAGTAAATAAATAATTAAGCCAATTTGTGTATCGCTGATTCCTCCCTAAGGTTAGGGTTTGTGCTGATATCCAAGGATTATGCGACGTTCAGAATGAGACTGATGAGGTAATAGTTAATAGTTGCCTGTTATTGATGTAAGAGATATCTGCATATCTTTAGAGTTTGAGTCGGGAGATAGTCACTCTTTAAACAACTTTTCCCGTGGTGCCCCAAGTTCCTAATGAGTTAATTGTTACATTATTAATTTACTCGAGTAATAATTAAACGGAGTAGGTAATTATTAGATAAATAGCAGTCATCACATTAATGCTAAAACGTCACAACACCTGGTACCCTGTGTATATAGCCAGGTTATTACCCGGTACCCTGTAATATAGCCAAGTTATTACCCGGTACCCTGTGTATATAGCCAAGGTATTACCCGGTACCCTGTGTACATAGCCAAGTTATTACCCTGTGTACATAGCCAAGTTATTACCCTGTGTATATAGCCACGTTATTACCCTGTGTATATAGCCACGTTATTACCCTGTGTATATAGCCAAGTTATTACCCGGTACCCTGTGTATATAGCCAAGGTATTACCCGGTACCCTGTGTATATAGCCATGTTATTACCCTGTGTACATAGCCAAGTTATTACCTGGTACCCTGTGTATATAGCCAAGTTATTACCCGGTACCCTGTGTATATAGCCAAGGTATTACCCGGTACCCTGTGTATATAGTCAAGTTATTACCTGGTACCCTGTGTATATAGCCAAGTTATTGTTACTCATTGATTTTTTGGTTGTTGATTGATTTCTTATTTTGTTCTATGACTTTTCTCTTTACATTGTTGGGAAGGACCTGTAATTAAGCTGTTCACTATTAGTCTACAACTGTTGTTTACGCCGCACGTGACAAATACAATTTGATTTTCTACTTGATTCCAATGTTCCCTTTAAGACTTTTATTTTCTAAAGTGGTTTCTTGCATCAAACAACACAATACAAAAACATTTTTCAGTCACCTCCTTGTTTGACAGGATGAACAGGTTGATCTTGCTGACCAAGAGTCTGATCAACTGCTTGGCGTAGCAGCTAGTCTAGCTGACATGGTTTAAAATGGAAGTAGTTCTGTCCTCGATCTGTTCTTGTCTAGTAATGTTCCGTATTATGTTTCATGTTAATGGAGAACCAAATAAAATTCCAAAATACTGTAGTCTGAATGATAGAACAGCTATTTCCATGTTAAAATATTATGGGATGCATTTTTTCCCCATTGTTTTTGATGGTAAGCTACTCTGGTAGGCCTACATTATGATCAAATGGCCACAGTAGCCTACTTGGTCACTGTTTAAAACTAACTTAAAGAGGGTACAGCCTCAGTGTTCACAGTAAACACGACCTGAAATTTGCTCATTGCCAAAAAAGATTAGAGGGAGCATTGGAGGTGTCCCTACCGTAATTGGACAGTGCTTGGGGGGTGTCCCTACCGTAGTTGGACAGTGCTTGGAGGTGTCCCTACTGTAGTTGGACAGTGTTTGGGGGTGTCCCTACCGTAGTTGGACAGTGCTTGGGGGTGTCCCTACCGTAGTTGGACAGTGTTTGGAGGTGTCCCTACCGTAGTTGGACAGCGCTTGGGGGTGTCCCTACCGTAGTTGGACAGCGCTTGGGGGTGTCCCTACCGTAGTTGGACAGCGCTTGGGGGTGTCCCTACCGTAGTTGGACAGAACTTGGGGGTGTCCCTACAGTAGTTGGACAGTGTTTGGGGGTGTCCCTACCGTAGTTGGACAGAACTTGGGGGTGTCCCTACCGTAGTTGGACAGAGCTTGGCGGTGAAGATGGTTCTGATGGTGGATATAAGTCCAGTGTGGAGGTCCTGGTTCAGATCCAGGAAGTGACTAAAGGACAGCAGAACCACCTCTCTGGAATGGACATCTAGCCATGATCTGATCTCCTGAAGAACGGTCTGTGGAGAACAGACATTGGTGTAAGACAATCACAGTAACATCTGAAATCAATGATATATCCCACATCCTATCTGTCTGTCTAAGGTTGTCAGATAAGAACAGGTGTCTAGTAAATGGTACGGCCCCTCTCTGTAGCCCCTAGTCAGAATGTCTACTATACCTCCCTGCTAGTATAGAAGTACAGATTATACCTTTAACATTGAATGTAGTCTACACTCTGTGGTAGTACGGAAGTATCATACCTCTACATTGAGCATAGTGTACACTCCATAGTATCCTACCTCTACATTGAGCATAGTGTACACTCCAAACAGTTCCGGTCCGGAGCGAGCAGTCGCACTTCGCTTCGCTCCACAGGTAATATTACACTTCATTACATTACAACGGTTTGGTTTGTTTGATCTGAGCAATTTTTCTTAGCTAGCTACATAGCTAGCTACATAGCCGTCTTTGTATCAAACATAATTGTGTAGTTTAGAGTAATTAGAGTAATTATCGAGGCTAGCTATTTTTCGTCCTCCTAACGTAGTCAACACTGCTAGCTAGCTAGTCAACACTGCTAGCTAGCCAACTAGCCGACTTCTACCGACTAGCAGCACTGTAGAAACTATTACATTACAACGGAATGACTTGATTAGTGTAGTGTTAGTGTTAGTTAGCTAGCTACAAAGTTGTCTTTGCTGTCTTTGTATCTAAGATAATTGTGTAGTTTAGAGTAATTATCGAGGTTAGCTAGCCAGCCGCGACGCCTTGTCCAGACTCCAGACTTAGTCAACACACCTAGTCATCAAACCCACTGCTAGCTAGCCAACCGTTACCGACTAGCAGCGCTGTAGATACTAATACATTACAACGGAACGATTTGACTGGTGCAGTGTTAGCTAGCTAGCTACATAGTTGTCTTTGTCATAGCTTGATAATTGTGTAGTTTAGTAATTATCGAGGTTAGCTAGCCAGCTATTTCCATCCCCCGCGACTCAATTTTTCCAAACCTAGCCAACTATTACCGACGAGCAGCATTGTAGAAACTAAATACATTACAAAGGAACGTCTTGATTAGTGTTATGTTAGCTAGCTACAAAGTTGCTTTTGTATCATGACAAGGTGTAGTACTGAAACTATCGAGGTTACCTAGCCAGCTACACGTTCAAACAAAGTCAACAACGCAGCCACTGCTAGCTAGCCTACTCCACCAGCCAGCAGTACTGTATCATTTTCGTCATTTTAGTCAATAAGATTTTTGCAACGTAAGCTTAACTTTCTGAACATTCGAGACGTGTAGTCCACTTGTCATTCCAATCTCCTTTGCATTAGCGTAGTCTCTTCTGTAGCTTGTCAACTATGTGTCTGTCTATCCCTGTTCTCTCCCCTCTGCACAGGCCATACAAACGCTTCACACCGCGTGGCCGCTGCCACTCTAACCTGGTGGTCCCAGCGCGCATGACCCACGTGGAGTTCCAGGTCTCCGGCAGCCTCTGGAACTGCCGGTCTGCGGCCAACAAGGCTGAGTTCATCTCAGCATATGCTACCCTCCAGTCCCTAGACTTCCTGGCGCTGACGGAAACATGGATTACCACAGATAACACTGCTACTCCCACTGCTCTCTCCTCGTCTGCCCACGTGTTCTCGCATACCCCTAGAGCATCGAGCCAGCGGGGTGGTGGCACTGGAATCCTCATCTCTCCCAAGTGGACATTCTCTCTTTCTCCCCTGACCCATCTGTCTATCTCCTCATTTGAATTCCATGCTGTCACAGTTACCAGCCCTTTCAAGCTTAACATCCTTATCATTTATCGCCCTCCAGGTTCCCTTGGAGAGTTCATCAATGAGCTTGACGCCTTGATAAGTTCCTTTCCTGAGGATGGCTCACCTCTCACAGTTCTGGGTGACTTTAACCTCCCCACGTCTACCTTTGACTCATTCCTCTCTGCCTCCTTCTTTCCACTCCTCTCCTCTTTTGACCTCACCCTCTCACCTTCCCCCCCTACTCACAAGGCAGGCAATACGCTTGACCTCATCTTTACTAGATGCTGTTCTTCCACTAATCTCATTGCAACTCCCCTCCAAGTCTCCGACCACTACCTTGTATCCTTTTCCCTCTCGCTCTCATCCAACACTTCTCACTCTGCCCCTACTCGGATGGTATTGCGCCGTCCCAACCTTCGCTCTCTCTCTCCCGCTACTCTCTCCTCTTCCATCCTATCATCTCTTCCCTCTGCTCAAACCTTCTCCAACCAATCTCCTGATTCTGCCTCCTCAACCCTCCTCTCCTCCCTTTCTGCATCCTTTGATTTTCTCTGTCCCCTATCCTCCAGGCCGGCTCGGTCCTCCCCTCCTGCTCCGTGGCTCGACGACTCACTGCGAGCTCACAGAACAGGGCTCCGGGCAGCCGAGCGGAAATGGAGGAAAACTCGCCTCCCTGCGGACCTGGCATCCTTTCACTCCCTCCTCTCTACATTTTCCTCTTCTGTCTCTGCTGCTAAAGCCACTTTCTACCACTCTAAATTCCAAGCATCTGCCTCTAACCCTAGGAAGCTCTTTGCTACCTTCTCCTCCCTCCTGAATCCTCCTCCCCCTCCCCCCTCTCTGCGGATGACTTCGTCAACCATTTTGAAAAGAAGGTTGACGACATCCGATCCTCGTTTGCTAAGTCAAACGACACCGCTGGTCCTGCTCACACTGCCCTACCCTGTGCTTTGACAGCTTTCTCCCCTCTCTCTCCAGATGCAATCTCGCGTCTTGTGACGGCCGGCCGCCCAACAACCTGCCCACTTGACCCTATCCCCTCCTCTCTTCTCCAGACCATTTCCGGAGACCTTCTCCCCTACCTCACCTCGCTCATCAACTCATCCTTGACCGCTGGCTATGGAGCATAGTGTACACTCCATAGTATCCTACCTCTGCATTGAGCATAGTGTACACTCCATAGTATCCTACCGCTACAATGAGCATAGTGTACACTCTGTAGTATCCTATCATCTTCCATTGAGTGTAGTGTACACTCCATAGTATCCTACCATCTTCCATTGAGTGTAGTGTACACTCCATAGTATCCTACCATCTTCCATTGAGTGTAGTGTACACTCCCTAGTATCCTACCTCTACAGTGAGTGTAGTGTACACTCTGTAGTATCCTACCTCTACAGTGAGTGTAGTGTACACTCCATAGTATCCTACCTCTACAGTGAGTGTAGTGTACACTCCATAGTATCCTACCTCTACAGTGAGTGTAGTGTACACTCCCTAGTATCCTACCTCTACAGTGAGTGTAGTGTACACTCCATAGTAACCTACCTCTACAGTGAGTGTAGTGTACACTCCATAGTAACCTACCTCTACAGTGAGTGTAGTGTACACTCCATAGTATCCTACCTCTACAGTGAGTGTAGTGTACACTCCGTGGTAGAAGTACAGGTCAGTAGAGGTGTCGTTGGGTCGATGTGCGATCCTCAGGTCAAGATATCTGACCCCACAGTCTAGCTGCTCCTTCACTGTCGCCTCCTATAGGACATTATCAGATCAACATTATCAGATCATCAACATTATCAGATCGACAACATTATCGGATCGACAACATTATCGGATCGACAATCAGATACGACAACATTATCAGATCGACAACATTATCAGATCGACAACATTATCGGATCAACAATCAGATCGACAACATTATCAGATCATCAACTTTATTAACCCAACCAGCACTGAGGGCCAGATGTTCTGCCACCAGGTGTAAAGTCTGCACCAGAAGTGTTATGCCATCAGGGTGGTCAAACTCAATTCCTGGAGGGCTGTGTCTCTGCTGGTTTTTGTTATTTTGTTTCAATTTGTGTCCAATTAAGACCTAGCCAACCAGATGAGGGGAGTACCTAACTAATCAATGATCTTAATTGATCAATAAAGTGCAAGCGAGGAGTAAAACCCTGCACACACCGTGCTCCAGAAATGCAGTTCAACACCCCTGATCAGCTGTTAAAAACCATACCTGTGTAACTGCCCATTTATAAACAAACGGGCGTATCAGGGGCTTCATGTATTTGTCTAGCTTCTGCAGCAAATCAGGTTGGGTCAGGTCGACCGGGGAGCGATCACTCTTATCCAGACAGTAGGTTATGGCATTATGGCTTCCTAAACAGGGAATCAAGGATCAGACAGATAAGGGGGTACTATTACAAGTGTATGGTCAATGTCATGTGTCAGCCTAGTACCCATATGATGCCCCTAAGGATGCAGTTTACAACATACAGTAGGCGGCGGCCTATCATTCATTAAATCCCTGACTTGACACTTAGAGGCCTAAAGTGTTGGCGTTGTGACATAAGGCCATCTGATTAAAGTGTTGGTGTTGTGACATAATGCCATCTGATTAAAGTGTTGGTGTTGTGACATAATGCCATCTGATTAAAGTGTTGGTGATGTGACATAATGCCATCTGATTAAAGTGTTGGTGTTGTGACATAATGCCATCTGATTAAAGTGTTGGCGTTGTGACATAATGCCATCTGATTAAAGTGTTGTGACATAATGCCATCTGATTAAAGTGTTGGTGATGTGACATAATGCCATCTGATTAAAGTGTTGTGACATAAGGCCATCTGATTAAAGTGTTGTCGTTGTGACATAATGCCATCTGATTAAAGTGTTGTGACATAATGCCATCTGATTAAAGTGTTGGCGTTGTGACATAATGCCATCTGATTAAAGTGTTGGTGTTGTGACATAATGCCATCTGATTAAAGTGTTGGCGTTGTGACATAATGCCATCTGATTAAAGTGTTGGCGTTGTGACATAATGCCATCTGATTAAAGTGTTGTGACATAATGCCATCTGATTAAAGTGTTGGTGATGTGACATAATGCCATCTGATTAAAGTGTTGGTGATGTGACATAATGCCATCTGATTAAAGTGTTGGTGATGTGACATAATGCCATCTGATTAAAGTGTTGGTGTTGTGACATAATGCCATCTGATTAAAGTGTTGGTGATGTGACATAATGCCATCTGATTAAAGTGTTGTGACATAATGCCATCTGATTAAAGTGTTGGTGTTGTGACATAATGCCATCTGATTAAAGTGTTGTGACATAATGCCATCTGATTAAAGTGTTGGTGTTGTGACATAATGCCATCTGATTAAAGTGTTGGCTTTGTGACATAATGCCATCTGATTAAAGTGTTGGTGATGTGACATAATGCCATCTGATTAAAGTGTTGGTGTTGTGACATAATGCCATCTGATTAAAGTGTTGTGACATAATGCCATCTGATTAAAGTGTTGGCTTTGTGACATAATGCCATCTGATTAAATGCAGCATAACAGCAGTTTTATAATGTGTTTAAAAGCTATGGTGAAGTAATTAATAGTAGATACAGTAGACCAGTTCCTTAGTAGAACGTCTCATAGAGCACAGGGCAGGTGGTCCATCCAGGTATCTTACCTGGTACAGCTAGGTTCCTCAGGGGAACATCCCATAGAGCACAGGGCAGGTGATCCATCCAGGTATCTTACCTGGTACAGCTAGGTTCCTCAGGGGAACGTCCCATAGAGCACAGGGCTGGTGATTCATCCAGGTATCTTACCTGGTACAGCTAGGTTCCTCAGGGGAACGTCCCATAGAGCACAGGGCTGGTGATTCATCCAGGTATCTTACCTGGTATAGCTAGGTTCCTCAGGGGAACGTCCCATAGAGCACAGGGCTGGTGATTCATCCAGGTATCTTACCTGGTACAGCTAGGTTCCTCAGGGGAACGTCCCATAGAGCACAGGGCTGGTGATTCATCCAGGTATCTTACCTGGTACAGCTAGGTTCCTCAGGGGAACATCCCATAGAGCACAGGGCTGGTGATTCATCCAGGTATCTTACCTGGTATAGCTAGGTTCCTCAGGGGAACGTCCCATAGAGCACAGGGCAGGTGGTCCATCCAGCTGTCCATGGGAAGTTCCTTCAGAGACACCTGCACTTCAGACACCGCCTCCGAGGACATTTGTGGGTGCTAAAGATGTACAGTCATATTTCATCAAACACTGTACTGAAATTAATGAATGACTGTCCTCTAATGCACGGACTGTCCTCTAATGCATGGACTGTCCTCTAATGCATGGACTGTCCTCTAATGCATGGACTGTCCTCTAATGCATGGACTGTCCTCTAATGCATGGACTGTCCTCTAATGCATGACTGTCCTCGAATGGCTCAGGCCTCTATGTATTTTAAATAGTTCTAAGGTCTGTCGTCCATCTGCCACTTAAACTAGGTCTGTCGTCCATCTGCCATTTAAACTAGGACAGTCGTCCATCTGCCATTTAAACTAGGACAGTCGTGCATCTGCCACTTAAACTAGGTCAGTCGTCCATCTGCCACTTAAACTAGGTCAGTCGTCCATCTGCCATTTAAACTAGGACAGCCGTCCATCTGCCATTTAAACTAGGACAGTCGTCCATCTGCCATTTAAACTAGGACTGTCGTCCATCTGCCATTTAAACTAGGACTGTCGTCCATCTGCCATTTAAACTAGGACTGTCGTCCATCTGCCATTTAAACTAGGACAGCCGTCCATCTGCCATTTAAACTAGGACAGTCGTCCATCTGCCATTTAAACTAGGACATTCGTCCATCTGCCATTTAAACTAGGACTGTCGTCCATCTGCCATTTAAACTAGGACTGTCGTCCATCTGCCATTTAAACTAGGACAGCCGTCCATCTGCCATTTAAACTAGGACTGTCGTCCATCTGCCATTTAAACTAGGACTGTCGTCCATCTGCCATTTAAACTAGGTCTGTCGTCCATCTGCCATTTAAACTAGGACTGTCGTCCATCTGCCATTTAAACTAGGACTGTCGTCCATCTGCCATTTAAACTAGGACTGTCGTCCATCTGCCATTTAAACTAGGACAATGCAAAAGGCTGATTGAGGAGCCTTATACTGAAGAATGTGTTGGTTTTCTATGATTGTATATCGATGTGAATAGTGATGTGTATATCGATGTGAATAGTGATGTGTATATCGGTCTATATCGATGTGAATAGTGATGTGTATATCGGTCTATATTGATGTGTATATCGGTCTATATTGATGTGAATAGTGATGTGTATATCGGTCTATATTGATGTGAATAGTGATGTGTATATCGGTCTATATTGATGTGTATATCGGTCTATATTGATGTGAATAGTGATGTGTATATTGGTCTATATTGATGTGAATAGTGATGTGTATATCGGTCTATATTGATGTGAATAGTGATGTGTATATCGGTCTATATTGATGTGAATAGTGATGTGTATATCGGTCTATATTGATGTGAATAGTGATGTGTATATTGGTCTATATTGATGTGAATAGTGATGTGTATATCGGTCTATATTGATGTGAATAGTGATGTGTACATCGGTCTATATTGATGTGTACATCGGTCTATATTGATGTGTACATCGGTCTATATTGATGTGTATATCGGTCTATACTGATGTGTATATCGGTCTATATTGATGTGAATAGTGATGTGTATATCGGTCTATATTGATGTGTATATCGGTCTGTATTGATGTGAATAGTGATGTGTATATCGGTCTATACTGATGTGTATATCGGTCTATATTGATGTGAATAGTGATGTGTATATCGGTCTATATTGATGTGAATAGTGATGTGTATATCGGTCTATATTGATGTGTATATCGGTCTATATTGATGTGAATAGTGATGTGTATATCGGTCTATACTGATGTGTATAGTTTTTATTTATCATTCTTTATATCATTTCTTTGTTTCATAGCATAGTTTATTTTTATTTTTATTTAGTTTATTCACATGATTTCTTCATTTGCAGTATGTTTGCCAGTCAGTTGGGCAGCCAGACTTAATTGCCATACCTTTTTCCTTGATATTGATGTGAAGTGTATATTGATGTGTACTAATGTGTATATTGCTGTGTATAATGTATACGGATGTGTAGTGTATATTGATGTTTATAAACTGGGTGGTTCGAGCCCTGAATGCTGATTGGCTGAAAGCCGTGGTATATCAGACCGTATATCACGGGTATGACAAAACATTTATTTGTACTGCTCCAATTACGTTGATAACCAGTTTATAATAGCAATAAGGCACCTCTGGGGTTTGTGATATATGGCCAATATACCATGGCTAAGGGCTGTGTCAAGGCACTCTGCTGTGGTATATTATCCACCAGTGTATTGATGTGTATATTGCTGTGTATAATATATACTGATTTGTATATTGATGTGTATAGTGTATATTGATGTGTATAGTGTATATTGATGTACATATTGGTGTATATTGATGTGTACAGTATATATTAATGTGCATATTGATGTGCATAGTGTATATTGATGTGTACAGTATATATTAATGTGCATAGTGTATATTGATGTGTACTGATGGTATACTGTATATTGATGTTAATACTAATGTGTACTGATGTGTATAGTGTATATTGATGTGCATATTGATTTTAATCCTGATGGTGTACTGATATGTATAGTGTGTACTGATGTGTATATTGATGTTAATACTGATGTATATTGATGTTAATACTCATGTATAGTGTACTTTGTGTACTGATGTGTATAGTGTATATTGATGTTAATACTGATGTGTATAGTGTATATTGATGTGTATAGATTAGTTCATGTATATTGATGTTTACATTGATGTGTAGTCTTTATTCATGTGTATAGTTTAATTCATGTATATTGATGTGTAGTCTTTATTGATGTGTATAGTGTATACTGATGTTTATAGTGAACTGTGTATTGATGTGTATATTGGTAAAATAGCGTATGTTGGTATATATAGAGTTCAAATTGTGTCAAATTGGAGGGCCTGTTGTCCGGACCTCTGGCCGTTTCTATGGGGGTGCCACAGGGTTCAATTCTCGGGCCGACTCTTTTCTCTGTGTACATAAATGATGACGCTGGTGATTCTCTGATCCACCTCTACGCAGACGACACCATTTTGTATACATCTGGCCCTTGTTTGGACACCGTGTTAACTAACCTCCAGACGAGCAACAAAGCATCCTTCACTCATGCTGCCAAACATACCCTCGTAAAACTGACCATCCTACCGATCCTCGACTTCGGCGATGTAGTTTACAAAATAGCCTCCAGCAGTCTATCACAGTGCCATCCATTTTGTCACTAAAGCCCAATATACTACCCACCACTGCGACCTGTACACTCTCGTTGGCTGGCCCTCGCTTCATACTCGTTGCCAAAACCCACTGGCTCCAGGTCATCTACAAGTCTTTGCTAGGTAAAGCCCTGCCTTATCTCAGCTCACTGGTCACCATAGCAGCACCCACCCGTAGCATGCGCTCCAGCAGGTATATCTCACGGTCATCCCCAAAGCCAACTCCTCCTTTGGCCGTCTTTCCTTCCAGTTCTCTGCTGCCAATGACTGGAACGAACTGCAAAAATCACTGAAGCTGGAGACCCATATCTCCCTCACTAGCTTTAAGCACCAGCTGTCAGAGCAGCTCACAGATCACTGCACCTGTACATAGCCCATCTATAAACAGCCCATCCAACTACCTCATCCCCATACTGTTATTTATCTTGCTCCTTTGCACCCCAATATCTCTACTTGCACATTCATCTTCTGCACATCTATCACTCCAGTGTTTAATTGCTATATTGTAATTACTTCGCCACCATGGCCTATTTATTACCTTACCTCACTTATCTTACCTCATTTGCACACACTGTATATATACTTTTTTCTACTGTATTATTGACTCTACGCTTGTTTATTCCATGTGTAACTCTGTGTTGTATGTGTCGAACTGCTTTGCTTTATCTTGGCCAGGTCACAGTTGTAAATGAGAACTTGTTCTCAACTAGTCTACCTGCTTAAACATGTTTTTAGCAGTTTTTGCATATTTATTGAAAATGTATTACAGAAATATCTAATTCACATAAATATTCACACCCCTGAGTCAATACATGTTAGAATCACCTAGTATTTCTGGTTAAGTCTCCATGAGCTTTGCACACCTGGATTGTACAATATTTGAACATGATTCTTCAAGCTCTGTCAAGTTGGTTGTTGATCATTCCTAGACAGCCATTTTCAAGTCGATTTAATTCACAATTAACTTAGCCACTCAGGAACATTCAATGTCAATTCCAATGTATACTTAGCCTTGTGTTTTGGGTTATTGTCGTTCTGAAAAGTGAATTTGTCTCCCAGTGTCTTGGTGGAAAGCAGATTGAACCAGGTTGTCCCCTAGGATTTTGCCTGTGCTAAACTCTATTCTGATTATTTTTATCCTAAAAAAACTCCCTAGTCCTTGCCGATGACAAGCATGCCCATAACAGGATGCAGCCACCACCATGCTTGAAAATATGAAGAGTGATACACAGTGATATGTTGGCTTTGCCACAAACATAAAACTTTGTATTCAGGACATAAAGTTAATTTCTTTGCCACATATTTTGCAGTTTTACTTTAGTGCCTTATTGCAAACAGGATGCATGTTTGCTGTGCTTGCTGTCTCTGCCTTGCCGGTTCCCCTCTTTCCACTGGGATTCTCTGCCTCTAACCCTATTACAGGGGCTGAGTCACTGGCTTACTGGTGTTCTTCCATGCCGTCCATGGGAGAGGTGCGTCACTTGAGTGGGTTGAGTCACTGACGTGGTCTTCCTGTCTGGGTTGGCGCCCCCCCTTGGGTTGTGCCATGGCGGAGATCTTTGTGGGCTATACTCGGCCTTGTCTTAGGACGGTAAGTTGGTGGTTGTAGACATCCCTCTAGTGGTGTGGGGGCTGTGCTTTGGCAAACTGGGTGGGGTTATATCCTGCCTGTTTGGCCCTGTCCGGGGGTATCATCGGATGGGGCCACAGTGTCTTCTGATCCCTCCTGTCTCAGCCTCCAGTATTTATGCTGCAGTAGTTTGTGTGTCGGGGGGCTAGGGTCAGTCTGTTACATCTGGAGTATTTCTCTTGTCTTATCCGGTGTCCTGTGTGAATTTATATATGCTCTCTCTAATGCTCTCTTTCTTTCCTTCTCTCGGAGGACCTGAGCCCTAGGACCATGCCTCAGGACTACCTGGCATGATGACTCCTTGCTGTCCCCAGTCCACCTGGCCGTGCTGCTGCTCCAGTTTCAACTGTTCTGCCTGCGGCTATGGAACCCTGACCTGTTTACCGGACGTGCTTGTTGCACCCTCGACAACTACTATGATTATTATTATTTGACCATGCTGGTCATTTATGAACATTTTAACATCTTGACCATGTTCTGTTATAATATCCACCCGGCACAGCCAGAAGAGGACTGGCCACCCCTCATAGCCTGGTTGCTCTCTAGGTTTCTTCCTAGGTTTTTGCCTTTCTAGGGAGTTTTTCCTAGGGAGTTTTTCCTAGCCACCGTGCTTCTTTCACATGCATTGCTTGCTGTTTGGGGTTTTAGGCTGGGTTTCTGTACAGCACTTTGAGATTTCAGCTCATGTACGAAGGGCTTTATAAATAAATTTGATTTGATGTTTTGGAATATTTTGTGTCTGTATAGGCTTCCTTCTTTTCACTGTCATTTAGGTTAGTATTGTGGAGTAACTACAACGTTGCTGATCCATCCTCAGTTTTCTCCTATCACAGCCATTTTGTATCAAGACTGCCCAAATGTGCCTAATTGGTTTATTAATAACTTTACATGTTCAAAACTGTGCACTCTCCTCAAACAATAGCATGGTATTATTTCACTGCAATAGCTACTGTAAATTGGACAGTGCAGTTCGATTAACAAGAATTCAATCTTTCTGCCAATATCAGATACGTCTATGTCCTGGGAAATGTTCTTGTTACTTACAACCTCATGCTAATCGCATTAGCCTACGTTAGCTCAACGTCTTGCAGGGGACCCACCGATCCTGAAGGAGTTTTAAAGAACGGGAAATGTTGCTTTTTACCTTTACATACTGTAGCTAGGCTACATGTAAATTCAATGCATGAAACAACAAAGTTCAGTACTAAAATCACTCCAGTTAAAGACTCCAGTCACCCAAGTTATAGACTGTTCTCTCTGGTACCGTAGCGCCAAGTCTAGGTCCAAAAGGTTCCTTAACACCTTCTACCCCCAAGCCATAAGACTGCTGAACAATTAATCAAATGGCCACCAAGACTATTTACATTAACACCCACCCTTTGTTTTTACACTGCTGCTACTTGCTGTTTATTATCTATGCATAGTCACTTCACCCCCACTTACATGTACAAATTATCTTGAGTAACCTGTAGCCCCGCACATTGACTCGGTTGTATATAGCCTCGTTATTGTTATTTTAATGTGTTACTTTATATTGTTTACTTTATTTAGTCAATATTTTCTCAACTATTTCTTGAACTGCATTGTCGGTTAAGGGCTTGTAAGTAAGTATTTCACGGTAAGGTCTCTCCACCTGTTGAATTTGGCTCATGTGACAAATAAAGTTTGATTTGATTCGAAATCACAATAGCATACCATGGTATAATTTGAACATTTTGAATAACTGACGACTAAAAGAGTGCTTTCAATAATATATTGTTTTTCTTCTCTCAAATAACTAGGTCCATTGTTGAATTGTGGCATGGGAGTCACTGGAAGGTCGCATCAAACACAAAACATCTGTATTTAAAAATAATGTACCGTAAATTCCGGACTATAAGCAGCAACTTTTTTCCCAGGCTTTGAACCTCGCGGCTTAAACAATGACGCGGCTAATATATGGATTTTACCCGCTTTCAATTTTTTTTTTCCTAAAAAACATTCTGTGACGTGCTCAGTTTTTTGGCGGCATGAAGCTTTCATTAGACCAATGAAATTGCCGAACGGGTTAAGGTCAAACAACTTTTTTGTTTCCTGTTTAGATTAAATGGAGCGCTCTCAAACTTCCCATCATTCTGATTACGGTAGTCATTTTGTCACCCTCATCATGGCAAAGACACGGAGAAATGCATATGACGCAGCTTTCAAGTTGAAGGCGATTGATCTGGCTGTTGGGAAAGGAAATAGAGCTGCTGCACAGGAGCTTGGTCTTAATGAGTCGATGATAAGACGTTGGAAACAGCAGCGTGAGGAATTAACTCAGTGCAAAAAGACAACTAAAGCTTACTGCCAATTTTTTATTTTTTGTTACAAGCCGTGTTTCGTTAAAGCCTATTTTTTTTTTGTTACAAGCCGTGTTTCGTTAAAGCCTATTTATTTTTGTTACAAGCCGTGTTTCGTTAAAGCCTATTTATTTTTGTTACAAGCCGTGTTTCGTTAAAGCCTATTTATTTTTGTTACAAGCCGTGTTTCGTTAAAGCCTGTGTTAAGTTCATTTGTTTCAATGTACCGGTAGGCACCTGCGGCTTATAGACATGTGCGGCTTATTTTGGTTCAAAATAAAAATAAAATTCAGTGGCTGCGGCTTATATTCAGGTGCGCTTAATAGTCGGGAAATTACGGTGTTTGAACATAAAATTGATACTTACAATGCAGATTATTTCACCTCCAGTGTCCATTGCAGACTCACAAATTGACAGTTACCCTGTGGATAATGTAGAGACAGCGTCAGTGAAACAATTCCACACAAAATGAAGAATAAGTAAGGGGTTCATGTTCATAAGTAAGGGGTTCATGTTCATGAGTAAGGGGTTCATGAGTAAGGGGTTCATGTTCATGAGTAAGGGGTTCATGAGTAAGGGGTTCATGAGTAAGGGGTTCATGCTCATGAGTAAGGGGTTCATGCTCATGAGTAAGGGGTTCATGAGTAAGGGGTTCATGTTCATGAGTAAGGGGTTCATGAGTAAGGGGTTCATGAGTAAGGGGTTCATGAGTAAGGGGTTCATGAGTAAGGGGTTCATGTTCATGAGTAAGGGGTTCATGTTCATGAGTAAGGGGTTCATGAGTAAGGGGTTCATGTTCATGAGTAAGGGGTTCATGAGTAAGGGGTTCATGAGTAAGGGGTTCATGCTCATGAGTAAGGGGTTCATGCTCATGAGTAAGGGGTTCATGAGTAAGGGGTTCATGTTCATAAGTAAGGGGTTCATGAGTAAGGGGTTCATGAGTAAGGGGTTCATGAGTAAGGGGTTCATGTTCATGAGTAAAAGGTTCATGAGTAAGGGGTTCATGTTCATGAGTAAGGGGTTCATGTTCATAAGTAAGGGGTTCATGAGTAAGGGGTTCATGTTCATGAGTAAGGGGTTCATGAGTAAGGGGTTCATGAGTAAGGGGTTCATGAGTAAGGGGTTCATGCTCATGAGTAAGGGGTTCCTGAGTAAGGGGTTCATGAGTAAGGGGTTCATGAGTAAGGGGTTCATGTTCATGAGTAAGGGGTTCATGTTCATAAGTAAGGGGTTCATGAGTAAGGGGTTCATAAGTAAGGGGTTCATGAGTAAGGGGTTCATGTTCATGAGTAAGGGGTTCATGAGTAAGGGGTTCATGAGTAAGGGGTTCATGAGTAAGGGGTTCATGTTCATGAGTAAGGGGTTCATGTTCATAAGTAAGGGGTTCATGAGTAAGGGGTTCATGAGTAAGGGGTTCATGTTCATAAGTAAGGGGTTCATGCTCATAAGTAAGGGGTTCATGAGTAAGGGGTTCATAAGTAAGGGGTTCATGTTCATAAGTAAGGGGTTCATGTTCATAAGTAAGGGGTTCATGAGTAAGGGGTTCATAAGTAAGGGGTTCATGAGTAAGGGGTTCATGAGTAAGGGGTTAATGAGTAAGGGGTTCATGTTCATGAGTAAGGGGTTCATGAGTAAGGGGTTAATGAGTAAGGGGTTCATGTTCATAAGTAAGGGGTTCATGCTCATAAGTAAGGGGTTCATGAGTAAGGGGTTCATAAGTAAGGGGTTCATGTTCATGAGTAAGGGGTTCATGAGTAAGGGGTTCATGTTCATGAGTAAGGGGTTCATAAGTAAGGGGTTCATGAGTAAGGGGTTCATAAGTAAGGGGTTCATGAGTAAGGGGTTCATGAGTAAGGGGTTAATGAGTAAGGGGTTCATGTTCATGAGTAAGGGGTTCATAAGTAAGGGGTTCATGAGTAAGGGGTTCATAAGTAAGGGGTTCATGAGTAAGGGGTTCATGAGTAAGGGGTTAATGAGTAAGGGGTTCATGTTCATAAGTAAGGGGTTCATGAGTAAGGGGTTCATGAGTAAGGGGTTAATGAGTAAGGGGTTCATGTTCATAAGTAAGGGGTTCATGCTCATAAGTAAGGGGTTCATGAGTAAGGGGTTCATAAGTAAGGGGTTCATGTTCATGAGTAAGGGGTTCATGTTCATAAGTAAGGGGTTCATGAGTAAGGGGTTAATGAGTAAGGGGTTCATGTTCATGAGTAAGGGGTTCATGAGTAAGGGGTTCATGAGTAAGGGGTTCATGCTCATGAGTAAGGGGTTCATGTTCATGAGTAAGGGGTTCATGAGTAAGGGGTTCATGAGTAAGGGGTTCATGCTCATGAGTAAGGGGTTCATGAGTAAGGGGTTCATGAGTAAGGGGTTCATGTTCATGAGTAAGGGGTTCATGAGTAAGGGGTTCATGAGTAAGGGGTTCATGCTCATGAGTAAGGGGTTCATGAGTAAGGGGTTCATGTTCATAAGTAAGGGGTTCATGAGTAAGGGGTTAATGAGTAAGGGGTTCATGTTCATGAGTAAGGGGTTCATGAGTAAGGGGTTCATGTTCATGAGTAAGGGGTTCATGAGTAAGGGGTTCATGTTCATGAGTAAGGGGTTCATGAGTAAGGGGTTCATAAGTAAGGGGTTCATGTTCATGAGTAAAAGGTTCATGAGTAAGGGGTTCATGTTCATGAGTAAGGGGTTCCTGAGTAAGGGGTTCATGAGTAAGGGGTTCATGTTCATGAGTAAGGGGTTCATGAGTAAGGGGTTCATGAGTAAGGGGTTCATGTTCATGAGTAAGGGGTTCATGTTCATAAGTAAGGGGTTCATGAGTAAGGGGTTCATAAGTAAGGGGTTCATGAGTAAGGGGTTCATGAGTAAGGGGTTCATGAGTAAGGGGTTCATGTTCATGAGTAAGGGGTTCATGTTCATAAGTAAGGGGTTCATGAGTAAGGGGTTCATAAGTAAGGGGTTCATGAGTAAGGGGTTCATGCTCATGAGTAAGGTGTTCATGAGTAAGGGGTTCATGAGTAAGGGGTTCATGAGTAAGGGGTTCATGCTCATGAGTAAGGGGTTCATGAGTAAGGGGTTCATGTTCATGAGTAAGGGGTTCATGTTCATGAGTAAGGGGTTCATAAGTAAGGGGTTCATGAGTAAGGGGTTCATAAGTAAGGGGTTCATGAGTAAGGGGTTCATGAGTAAGGGGTTCATGAGTAAGGGGTTCATGTTCATGAGTAAGGGGTTCATGTTCATAAGTAAGGGGTTCATGAGTAAGGGGTTCATAAGTAAGGGGTTCATGAGTAAGGGGTTCATGCTCATGAGTAAGGGGTTCATGAGTAAGGGGTTCATGAGTAAGGGGTTCATGAGTAAGGGGTTCATGTTCATGAGTAAGGGGTTCATGTTCATGAGTAAGGGGTTCATGTTCATGAGTAAGGGGTTCATTTAAAAAAATACAAAAATAACAAAAATACACCTTATGGAACAGCAGGGACTGTGAAGCAACAAACACAGGCACAGACACATGCAAACACACACGATAATATACAGTGGGGAGAACAAAATCGGCAGCGTTTCCTACTTACAAAGCATGTAGACGTCTGTCATTTTTATCATAGGTACACTTCAACTGTGAGAGACGGAATCTAAAACAAAAATCCAGAAAATGACATTGTATGATTTTTAAGTAATTCATTTGCATTTTATTGCATGACATAAGTATTTGATACATCAGAAAAGCAGAACTTAATATTTGGTACAGAAACCTTTGTTTGCAATTACAAAGATCATATGTTTCCTGTAGTTCTTGACCAGGTTTGCACACACTGCAGCAGGGATTTTGGCCCACTCTGCCATACATACCTACTCCAAATCCTTCAGGTTTCGGGACTGTCGCTGGGCAATACGGACTTTCAGCTCCCTCCAAAGATTTTCTATTGGGTTCAGGTCTGGAGACTGGCTAGGCCACTCCAGGACCTTGAGATGCTTCTTACGAAGCCACTCCTTAGTTGCCATGGCTGTGTGTTTCGGGTCGTTGTCATGCTGGAAGACCCAGCCACGACCCATCTTCAATGCTCTTTCTGATGGAAGGAGGTTGTTGGCCAAGATCTCACGATACATGGCCCCATCCATCCTCCCCTCAATACGGTGCAGTCGCCTGTCCCCTTTGCAGAAAAGCATCCCCAAAGAATGATGTTTCCACCTCCATGCTTCACAGTTGGGATGTTGTTCTTGGGGTTGTACTCATCCTTCTTCTTCCTCCAAACACGGCGAGTGGAGTTTAGACCAAAAAGCTCTATTTTTGTCTCATCAGACCACATGACCTTCTCCCATTCCTCCTCTGGATCCTCCAGATGGTCATTGGCAAACTTCAGACGGGCCTGGACATGCGCTGGCTTGAGCAGGGGGACATTGCGTGCGCTGCAGGATTTTAATCCATGACGGCGTAGTGTGTTACTAACGGTTTTCTTTGAGACTGTGGTCCCAGCTCTCTTCAGGTCATTGACCAGGTCCTGCCGTGTAGTTCTGGGCTGATCCCTCACCTTCCTCATGATCATTGATGCCCCATGAGGTGAGATCTTGCATGGAGCCCCAGACCAAGGGTGATTGACCGTCATCTTGAACTTCTTCCATTTTCTAATAATTGCGCCAACAGTTGTTGCCTTCTCACCAAGCTGCTTGCCTATTGTCCTGTAGCCCATCCCAGCCTTATGCAGGTCTACAATTTTATCCCTGATGTCCTTACACAGCTCTCTGGTCTTGGCCATTGTGAAGAGGTTGGAGTCTGTTTGATTGAGTGTGTGGACAGGTGTCTTTTATACAGGTAACGAGTTCAAACAGGTGCAGTTAATACGGGTAATGAGCGGAGAACAGGAGGGCTTCTTAAAGAAAAACTAACAGGTCTGTGAGAGCCGGAATTCTTACTGGTTGGTAGGTGATCAAATACTTATGTCATGCAATAAAATGCAAATTACTTAAAAATCATACAATGTGATTTTCTGGATTTTTGTTTTAGATTCCGTCTCTCACAGTTGAAGTGTACCTATGATAAAACAATTACAGACCTCTACATGCTTTGTAAGTAGGAAAACCTGCAAAATCGTCAGTGTATCAAATACCTGTTCTCCCCACTGTATGTGGTAGTAGAGTAGGGGCCTGAGGGACCACAGTGTATTGTAGATATGTGGTAGTGGTGGAGTAGGGGCCTGAGGGAACACAGTGTATTGTAGATATGTGGTAGTGGAGTAGGGGCCTGAGGGAACACAGTGTATTGTAGATATGTGGTAGTGGTGGAGTAGGGGCCTGAGGGAACACAGTGTATTGTAGATATGTGGTAGTAGAGTAGGGGGCCTGAGGGAACACAGTGTATTGTAGATATGTGGTAGTAGAGTAGGGGCCTGAGGGAACACAGTGTATTGTAGATATGTGGTAGTAGAGTAGGGCCCTGAGGGAACACAGTGTATTGTAGATATGTGGTAGTAGAGTAGGGGCCTGAGGGAACACAGTGTATTGTAGATATGTGGTAGTAGAGTAGGGGCCTGAGGGAACACAGTGTATTGTAGATATGTGGTAGTAGAGTAGGGGCCTGAGGGAACACAGTGTATTGTAGATATGTGATAGTAGAGTAGGGGCCTGAGGGAACACAGTGTATTGTAGATATGTGGTAGTAGAGTAGGGGCCTGAGGGAACACAGTGTATTGTAGATATGTGGTAGTAGAGTAGGGGCCTGAGGGAACACAGTGTATTGTAGATATGTGGTAGTAGAGTAGGGGCCTGAGGGAACACAGTGTATTGTAGATATGTGGTAGTAGAGTAGGGGGCCTGAGGGAACACAGTGTATTGTAGATATGTGGTAGTAGAGTAGGGGCCTGAGGGAACACAGTGTATTGTAGATATGTGGTAGTAGAGTAGGGGTCTGAGGGAACACAGTGTATTGTAGATATGTGGTAGTAGAGTAGGGGGCCTGAGGGAACACAGTGTATTGTAGATATGTGGTAGTAGAGTAGGGGCCTGAGGGAACACAGTGTATTGTAGATATGTGGTAGTAGAGTAGGGGCCTGAGGGAACACAGTGTATTGTAGATATGTGGTAGTAGAGTAGGGGCCTGAGGGAACACAGTGTATTGTAGATATGTGGTAGTAGAGTAGGGGGCCTGAGGGAACACAGTGTATTGTAGATATGTGGTAGTAGAGTAGGGGCCTGAGGGAATACACTTAGTGAGTTGTGAAAAATGTTGTAAATGTATTGTAATGTTTTAAAAATGTATAACTGCCTTAATTTTGCTGGACCCCAGGAAGAGTAGGGATCCTTAATAAACACAAATACAAAACATTTTGAATTGTGATTGACAAGTAGAAGAAAAAAAAATGTAAAAAAATACACTACTGGTCAAAAGTTTTAGAACACCGACTCCAGGGTTTTTCTTTATTTATTCTGTTTTCTACATTATAGATTAATGGGGACGACATCAACACTAGGAAATAACACATATGGAATCATGTAGTAACCAAAACAGTGTTAAATAAATCAAAATATATTTTATATTCTTCAAATCGCCACCCTTTGCCTTGATGACAGATTTGCACATGCTTAGCATTCTCTCAACCAGCTTCATGAGGTAGTCACCTGGAATGCATTTGAATTAACAGGCGTGTCTTCTTAAAAAAAACTCTCTCTCACTCTCTCACTCTCTCTCACACACACACACACACACACACACACACACACACACACACACTTTACATACACCCTACATTATGACATTTCCACACCTCATTCCTTTTTCTTTGTTTAGAGTTAATAGTTTTGGTTTACAATAAAGAACGTTTTGAATAGGCCTATACCAGTTGTTGATGTCCCCTCATTTTTGCCACAGGCTATGAGCCGGCCAGTGACATTAGTCATAGACGCATGCTGCAACACTTTAATGAGCAAGCCTTCCTTCAAGAACTGGCCTCTGTAAAATGGTATAGAATCAGCTCTGTCGAAGACGCTGGGACCTTCTTTTTTGATATTTTCAGTGGTATTGTTAACAAACACGCCCCCATAAAGAAAATGAGAATTAAAAAAACGGTTTAGCCACTGGTTCGACCGTGATCTTGCAGAGTTACTCCACCTCATGAATTGCATTTGGCGAAAGGCTCGGCACACACTCAGGCTGACTGGCTATCGTTCAGGCAAATGAGAAATAAGTGCACTCACTCTGTGGGTCTAACCCCAAGAAGTTCTGGAAAACTGTTAAAGACCTGGAGAATAAACCCTACTCCTCCCCATAGCCGCCCTTAACCTCTCTTGGGCAGGTGGGACGCTACCGTCCCACCCACGGTTCACACTATTCAACAGCCAGTGAAAAATCAGAGCGCCAAATTCAAAACCACAAAATGTCATAATTCAAAGTTCTCAAACATACAACTATTTTACACCATTTTAAAGATACACATCTCCTTAATGTAACCATGTGGTCCGATTTCAAAAAGGCTTTACGGCGACAGCATAAAGTTAGATTATGTTAGGAGAGTTCCAACAAGAAAAACCACACAGCCATTGTCCTAGCAAGGACAGGCGTCACAAATACCAGAAATTCAGCAAAAATGATGCACTAACCTTTGACAATCTTCATCAGATGACACTCCTAGGTCATCATGTTACACAATACATGCATTTTTTGTTCCATCAAGTTGATATTTATATCCAAAAACAGCCTTTAACATTGGCGCGTGATGTTCAGAAAATATTTTGCCTCCAATACTGCCTGTGAATCAGCACAACAATTTACAAAAATACTCATCATAAACGTTGATAAAATATTAAACTGTTATTCAAAGAATTATAGATAAACATCTCCTTTATGCAACCGCTGTGATAGATTTCAAAAAAGCTTCACGGGGAAAGCACACTTTGCAATAATCTGAGTACTGCGCTCAGAAACATACACCAGGCAATACAGATACCCGCCATTTTGGAGTCATCTAAAATCATAAATAGCATTAGAAATATTCACTTACCTTTGATGATCTTCATCAGAAGGCACTTCCAGGAACCCCAGGTCCACAATAAATGTTGTTTTGTTCGATAAAGTCCATAATTTATGTCCAAATAACTCCTTGTTTCCGCTACTCCAAGTGTAGGAAGCGCGGCCAAAATGTCACGACGAAAAGTCAAAAAAAAGTTATATTTACGTTCGTTCAAACATGTCAAATGTTTTGTATAGCATCAATCTTTAGGGCCTTTTTAACTTAGAACTTCAATAATATTCCAACCGGATGATTCCAGTGTCTTGAAAAACATTTTGGAACACAGATAACTCTCACGTGAATACGCGCCAATGAACTAATTTGCTTTCCTGAGTCAACAACTTCCTCTGTTCGCTCTCTGTTCATCATAGACGCCTCAAACAACTTTCTAAAGACTGTTGACATCTAGTGGAAGCCTTAGGAAGTGCAAAATGAACCCTAAGTCACTGTGTGTTCGATAGGCAATGACTTGAAAGGACTACAAGCACCAGACTTCCCACTTCCTGGTTAGATTTTTCTCAGGTTTTTGCTTGCCATATGAGTTCTGTTATACTCACAGACACCATTCAAACAGTTTTAGAAACTTCAAAGTGTTTTCTATCAACATCTACTAATAATATGCATATTCTAGTTCCTTGGCCCAAGTAGTAGGCCGTTTAATTTGGGTACGTTTTTCATCCAGCCGTGAAAATACTGCCCCCTACCCAAGAGAAGTTAATGTTGATAATGTGGTTGTTACTGACAAGAAGCACATGGCTGAGCTCTTTAATCACCACTTCATTAAGTCAGTATTCCTATTTGACTCAGCCATGCCTCCTTGCCCATCCAACATTTCCTCATCTCCCACCCCTTCTAATGTGACTATCCCCGATGTTTCTCCCTCTTTTTCCCTCGCTACAAAGTTTCTCCCTGCAGGCGGTCACTGAGTCCGAGGTGCTAAAGGAGCTCCTTAAACTTGACCCCCAAAAAAAACATCTGGGTCAGACCCCTTTTCCGACCTTTTTAACCTGTCTCTATTTTCTGGGGAGGTTCCCATTGCTTGGAAGGCAGCCACAGTTCGTCCTTTATTTAAAGGGGGAGATCAAGCTGATCCTAACTGTTATAGGCCTATTTCTATTTCGCCCTGTTTATCAAAAGTGTTGGAAAAACTTGTCAATAATCAACCGACAGGCTTTCTTGATGTCTATAGTATTCTCTCTGGTCTGCAATCTGGTTTCCGCTCAGATTATGGATGTGTCACTAAAACATTAAAGGTCCTCAATGATGTCACCATTGCCCTTGATTCTAAGCAATGTTGTGTTGCTATTTTTATTGACTTGGCCAAAGCTTTTTATACGGTAGAACATTCCATTCTTGGGGGCCGGCTAAGGAGTATTGGTGTCTCTGAGGGGTCATTGGGCTGGTTTGCTAACTACCTCTCTCAAAGAGCGCAGTGTATAAAAGTGAGAAAATCTGCTGTCTCAGCCACTGCCTGTCACCAAGGGAGTTCCCCAAGGCTCGATCCTAGGCCCCATGCTCTTCTTAATGTACATCAACAACATAGCTCAGGCAGTAGGACGCTCTCTCATCCATATATATGCAGATGATACAGTCTTATACTCAGCTGGCCCCTCCCTGGATTCTGTGTTAAATGCTCTACAACAAAGCTTTCTTAGTGTACAACAAGCTTTCTCTACCCTTAACCTTGTTCTGAACACCTCCAAAACAAAGGTAATCTGGTTTGGTAAGAAGAATGCCCCTCTCCCCACAGGTGTGATTACTACCTCTGAAGGTTTAGAGCTTGAGGTAGTCACCTCATACAAGTACTTGGGAGTATGGCTAGACGGTACACTGTCCTTCTCTCAGCACATATCAAAGCTGTAGGCTAAAATTAAATCTACTCGGTTTCCTCTATCGTAATTGCTCCTCTTTCACCCCTGCTGCCAAACTAACCCGGATTCAGATGACCATCCTACCCATGCTAGATTACGGAGACATAATTTATAGATTGGCAGGTAAGGGTGCTCTCGAGATTAGCACCATCTATTGGAGGTTGTTTGTATATCATGGAATTTTAGGCCAAAAATCATAACTAAAATATACTGCTCAAAAAAATAAAGGGAACACAAACAACACATCCTAGATCTGAATGAAAGAAATAATCTTATTGAATACTTTTTTCGTTACATAGTTGAATGTGCTGACAACAAAATCACATGGAAATCCAGTTTATCAACCCATGGAGGTCTGGATTTGGAGTCACACTCAAAATTAAAGTGGAAAACCACACTACAGGCTGATCCAACTTTGATGTAATGTCCTTAAAACAAGTCAAAATGAGGCTCAGTAGTGTGTGTGGCCTCCACGTGCCTGTATGACCTCCCTACAATGCCTGGGCATGCTCCTGATGAGGCGGCGGATGGTCTTCTGAGGGATCTCCTCCCAGACTTGGACTAAAGCATCCGCCAACTTCTGGACAGTCTGTGGTGCAACATGGCGTTGGTGGATGGAGCGAGACATGATGTCCCAGATGTGCTCAATTGGATTCAGGTCTGGGGAGCGGGCGGGCCAGTCCATAGCATCAATGCCTTCCTCTTGCAGGAACTGATGACACACTCCAGCCACATGAGGTCTAGCATTGTCTTGCATTAGGAGGAACCCAGGGCCAACCGCACCAGCATATGGTCTCACAAGGGGTCTGAGGATCTCATCTCGGTACCTAATGGCAGTCAGGCTACCTCTGGCGAGCACATGGAGGGCTGTGCGGCCCCCCAAAGAAATGCCACCCCACACCATGACTAACCCACCGCCAAACCGGTCATGCTGGAGGATGTTACAGGCAGCAGAACGTTCTCCACGGCGTCTCCAGAGTCTGTCACGTCTGTCACGTGCTCAGTGTGAACCTGCTTTCATCTGTGAAGAGCACAGGGTGCCAGTGGCAAATTTGCCAATCTTGGTGTTCTCTGGCAAATGCCAAACGTCCTGCACGGTGTTGGGCTGTAAGCACAACTCCCACCTGTGGACGTCAGGGCCTCATACCACCCTCATGGAGTCTGTTTCTGACCGTTTGAGCAGACACATGCACATTTGTGGCCTGCGGAGGTAATTTTGCAGGGCTCTGGCAGTGCTTCTCCTGTTCCTCCTTGCACAAAGGCGGAGGTAGCGGTCCTGCTGCTGGGTTGTTGCCCTCCTACGGCCTCCTCCACGTCTCCTGATGTACTGGCCTGTCTCCTGGTAGCACCTCCATGCTCTGGACACTAAGCTGACAGACACAGCAAAACTTCTTGCCACAGCTCGCATTGATGTGCCATCCTGGATGAGCTGCACTACCTGAGCCACTTGTGTGGGTTGTAGACTCCGTCTCATGCTACCACTAGAGTGAAAGCACCGCCAGCATTCAAAAGTGACCAAAACATCAGCCAGGAAGCATAGGAACTGAGAAGTGGTCTGTGGTCACCACCTGCAGAACCACTCCTTTATTGGGGGTGTCTTGCTAATTGCCTATAATTTCCACCTGTTGTCTATTCCATTTGCACAACAGCATGTTACATTTATTGTCAATCAGTGTTGCTTCCTAAGTGGACAGTTTGATTTCACAGAAGTGTGATTGACTTGGAGTTACATTGTGTTGTTTAAGTGTTCCCTTTATTTTTTTGAGCAGTGTATAATAATATTTCACACATTTAAAAAATGTCTAGCGGGCCGGATTGAAGTGCCTGGCAGGCCGTATACGGCCCACACTTTTCCCCCACCCTTTCCCTAGATCCACTTCGATTCACATATGCCCTCAAACCATCAAACAGGCAAAGCGTCAATACAGGACTAAGATGGAATCCTACTTCTGATGCTCGTCATATGTACGACAAAGGGAAACCCAGCCGCGAGCTGCCCAGTGACGCAAGTCTGCCAGACGAGCTAAATGGCTTTCATGCTCGCTTTGAGGCAAGCAACACTGAAGCATGCATGAGAGAACCAGCTGTTCCAGACAACTGTGGGATCTCGCTCTCGGTAGCCGATGTGAGCAAAACCTTCAAACAGGTCAACATTCACAAAGCCGCGGTGCCAGACGGATTACCAGGACGTGTACTCAAAGCATGCACGGACCAAGTGTCTTCACTGACATTTTCAACCTCAACCTGACCGAGTCTGTAATACCTACATGTTTCAAACAGACCACCATAGTCCCTGTGCCCAAGAACAATAAGGTAACCTGCCTAAATGATTACCGCCCAGTTGCACTCACGTCAGTAGCTATGAAGTGCTTTGAAAGGCTGGTCATGGATCACATCAACACCATCATGCCGGAAACCCTGGACCCACACCAATTCGCATACCACCCCAACAGATCCACAGATGACTCAATCCCAATCGCACTCCACACTGCCCTTTCCCACCTGAACAAAAGGAACACCTATGTGAGAATGCTGTTCATTGACTACAGCTCAGCGTTCAACACCATAGTGCCCACAATGCTCATCACTAAGCTACGGACCGTGGGACTAAACACCTCCCTCTGCAACTGGATCCTGGACTTCCTGACAGGCCACCCCAGGTGGTAAGGGTTGGCAACAACACGTCTGCTACGCTGATCCTCAACACTGGGGCCTCTCAGTGGTGTGTGCTTAGTCCCCTCCTGTTCACCCACGACTGCGTGGCCAAATACAACTCTAACACCATCATGAAATTTGCTGACGACACAACAGTGGTAGGCCTTATCACCGACAACGATTAGACAGCCTGTAGGGAGGAAGTCAGAGACCTGGCAGTGTGGTGCCAGGACAACAACCTCTCCCTCAATGTGAGCAAGACAAAGGAGCTGATCATGGACTACAGGAAAAGGCGGGCCGAACAGGCCCCCATTAACATCGACGGGGCTGTAGTGTATGGTCACTGCTCGGCATCTGACCTTACGGCGCTAGAGGGTAATGGGTACGGCCCAGTACATCACTAGGGCCAAGCTTCCTGCCATCCAGGACCTACATACTAGGCGGTGTCAGAGGAAGGCCCAAAAAATTGTCAAAGACTCCAGTCCCCAAAGTCATAGACTGTTTTCTCTGCTACACCACGGCAAGCGTACCGGAGCGCCAAGTATAGGACCAAAAGGCTCCTTAACAGCTTCTACCCCCAAGACATAAGACTGCTGAACAATTAATCAAATGGCCACCGGACTATTTACATTGACCCCTCCTCCATTTGTTTTGTACACTGCTGCTACTCGCTGTTTATTATCTATGCATAGTCACTTCACCCCTACCTACCTCAACTAACCTGTAACCTGTACTCAACTAAAATTACCTCAACTAACCTGTACCCCAGAACATTGACTCGGTACCGGTACCCCCTAGCCTCGTTATTGTTATTTTATTCTGTTACTTTTTATTATTTTTTACTTTAGTTAAGAAAATATTTACCAAATTAACTCTTTCTTGAAATGCACTGTTGGGTAAGGGCCTGTAAGTAAGCATTTCAATCACCACCTTCCGGAGACACCTGAAACCCCACCTCTTTAAGGAATACCTGGGATAGGATAAAGTAATCCTTCTAACCCCCCCCCCTTAAAAGATTTAGATGTACTATTGTAAAGTGGTTGTTCCACTGGATATCATAAGGTGAATGCACCAATTTGTAAGTTGCTCTGGATAAGAGCGTCTGCTAAATTACTTAAATGTAAATTTCACAGTAAGGTCTACACGTTGTATTCGGTGCATGTGACATATAAATAAAGTTTGATTTGATTTGAAATTAAGAAAAACCCTTGAATGAGTAGGTGTATTAAAACTTTTCACCGGTAGATGAAGATGGTACCTTCAGGCGTTTGGAAATTGCTCCCAAGGATGAACAAGACTTGTGGAGGTCTACAATTTTTTTTCTGAGGTCTTGGCTGATTTCATTTGATTTTCCCATGATGTCAAGCAAAGAGGCACTGAGTTTGAAGATAGGCCTTGAAATACATCCACAGGTGCACCTCCAATTGACTCAAATTATGTCAATTAGCCTATCAGAAGCTTCTAAAGCCATGACATCATTTTCTGGAATTTTCCAAGCTATTTAAAGGCACAGTCAACTTAGTGTATGTAAACTGCTGACCCACTGGAATTGTGATACAGTGAACTATAAGTGAAATAATCTGTCTGTAAACAATTGTTGGAAAAATGACTTGTGTCATGCACAAAGTAGACGTCCTAACCTACTTGCCAAAACTATAGTTTGTTAACAAGAAATTTGTGGAGTGGTTGAAAAACGAGTTTTAATGACTCCAACCTAAGTGTATGTAAACTTCTGACTTAAACTGTACATAAAAGTATGTGGACACCCCTTCAAATTAGTGGATTCGGCTATTTCAGCCACACCCATTGCTCAACAGTGTATAAAATCGAGCACACAGCCATGTAATCTCCATAGACAAACCTTGGCAGTAGAATGACTTTAATGAAGAGCTCAGTGACTTTGAACATGGCACCGTCATTGGATGCCACCTTTTCAACAAGTCAGTTTGTCAAATTTCTGCCCTGCTAGAGCTGGCCCGGTCAACTCTAAGCGCTGTTATTGTGAAGTGGAAACATCTAGGAGCAACAACGGCTCAGCAATGAAGTGGTAGGCCACACAAGCTCACAGAACAGGACCGCTGAAGCGCGTAGCGCGTAAAAACAGTCTGTCCTCAGTTGCAACCCTCACTACCGAGTTCCAAACTGCCTCTGGAAGCAACGTCAGCACAAGAACTGTTAGTCGGGAGCTTCATGAAATGGGTTTCCATGGCCGAGCAGCCGCACGCAAGCCTAAGATCACCATGCGTCACGCCAAGCATTGGCTGGAGTGGTGTAAAGCTCGTCGCAATTGGACTCTGAAGCAGTGGAAACACGTTCTCTGGAGTGATGAATCACGCTTCACCATCTGGCAGTCCGACGGACAAATCTGGGTTTGCCGGACGCCAGGAGAACGCTGCCTGCTTGAAGGCATAGTGCCAACTGTAAAGTTTGGTGGAGGATGAATAATGGTTCGTGCCCCTTAGTTCCAGTGAAGGGAAATCTTAACGCTACAGCGTAAAATAACATTCTACACAATTCTGTGCATCCAACTTTGTGCTGTGGAAGAACTTGACTGGCCTGCACAGAGCCCTGACCTCAACCCCATCGAACACCTTTGGGATGAATTGGAATGACGACTGCGAGCCAGGCCTAATCACCCAACATCAATGCCCGACCTCACTAATGCTTGTGGCTGAATGGAAGCAAGTCCCCACAGGAATGTTCCAACATCTAGAAGAAAGCCTTCCCAGAAGAGTGGAGGCTGTTATAGCAGCAATGTTCCAACATCTAGTGGAAAGCCTTCCCTGAAGAGTGGAGACTGTTATAGCAGCAAAGGGGGGGGACCAACTCCATATTAAATGCCCATAATTGAATGAGATGTTTGAGGAGCAGGTGTCCACATAGTTTTGGTCATGTAGTGTGTATGTACATATATCCTTTTTTTGTTCTATTTTCGTTACAATGATGAAACAACCTACATACTTACGTTTCAAATTATGCAGCAGTAGCTGCCAGCGGCTGACCAATCCAGTTTAAAAAGAAACCCTGGTATGGGTGACTGAAAAAAAGCCAAAAGGGTGTCCCACAAGAAGCCGTCTATTCCAAAAATCCACAAAACACGGAAGGTGGGAACAGAGAAAAGAAAACTAGTCTCTATAGTACGTGGTGTCAAATCAAGTGCACTTTGCGAGTACATGTCCAATGCTTGCCTGTAATATGCGCTGGTATCATACGGAATCCGGCCCAGTTTGCTCCTTCCGAGACCGGTGTCTTTATGGGTCTATCGTTTTTGCCAAATATGAAACTGTACATACATGATTATATTAGAGGAGACCTTTTTCTTTTTTTTCCAGAATAGTAATTTTCTTCCGGACCTACCGGTCCCCGGGCTACGCTGGTTTAGTGAAGGCACCACTAGTATTCTGCCAGCAACACAAATTATGACGTCGAGCTTGTATGGTAATGAGAAAACCTTCAAAATAAAAGCCCGCATTTCAAATCATTGCAATGTGGTTAACTCATTCAAAAGACATTACATTTTTCATCAACGGCCATTTTTTAGTGCCAACAAGAAAAAGCATGAAGTAATTTTTTTTTAAACTAATTAAAAAATATATGGTTTTAAAACCTTTAAGACCAATAATTTAAAAAATACAATGTTGACGCTAGTATGTTGAGAATATTAGCTGGTAGAGAACTTCTCTACCTGTCTCAGCGAAAGTGGGGTGGTAAAATACTCAGTGGGGTCTCTACTAACCAAATATGATTATAGAGCGTCTCAGCTAAAGACGCGGTCCCCCTATTTCTACCTCCGAGCCAACATGGCAGTTTTTTGGGGGGTTCATTATTGTATTATTACCTACAGCTGAAAATTACTTTTGGACATTAGATCAGAGGTCACTCACCAGAAATGTGAGCAGATATTCGACTTCCCTGACCTGGATCCTCTGTTTGAACTTACAGAGACAGCTCTATTCATCACAGGGGCTGCACCAAAAACACTGACACCAGAGGAGGGGAACAAGAAGTGGGCCCGAGTCAGACTCAGGAGAAGCAGAACAAGAAGTGGGCCCGAGGTACTCAGGAGAAGAGGAACAAGAAGTGGGCCCGAGTCAGACTCAGGAGACGAGGAAGAAGTGGGCCCTAGTCAGACTCAGGAGAAGCAGAACAAGAAGTGGGCCCTAGTCAGACTTAGGTGGCTGCACACCATCCACCACTTCAGAGTATATTACTCGCTAACATTTAGTCCTTGGACAATAAAGCAGACGAACTCAGGGCGAGGATCTTATTCCAGAGAACCATCAGGGACTGTAACATACTGTTTACAGAATCATGGTTCTCTCCGGATATTGTCTACATTCATTCAGCCAACAGGGTTCTCCGTCCATCGTGCAGGCCCGGAAGAAGGAACTTCCCGGGAAAAAGAAAGGCGGAGGGGTTTGTTTCATGATTAACTCATGGTGTGATTGTGGTAACATACAGGAACTAAATGAAATAAAAATACCCAGTCTGAAATACCTCACCATCGAATGTCGACCGCATTACTTCCATAGCTAATTTTATTAGGTCATCGTCACTGCCGTGTATATTCTCCCCACGCCGACAGCTGTCAAGGAACTACAATGGATTATGTGCAAACTGGAAATGGCATATCTTGGACTCAGTATTTCACAATTCCTGACATTTAATCCTCGTAAAAATTCCCTGTCTTAGGTCAGTTAGGATCACCACTTTATTTTAAGAATGTGAAATGTCAAAATAATAGAGGGAATGATTTATTTCAGCTTTTATTTCTTTCATCACATTCCCAGTGGGACAGAGGTTTTCATACACTCAATTAGTATTTGGTAGCATTGCCTTTAAATTATTTAACTTGGGTCAAACGTTGCGGGTAGCCTTCCACAAGCTTCCCACAATAAGTTGGGTGAATTTTGGCCCCTTCCTCCTGACAGAGCTGGTGTAACTTAGTCAGATTTGTAGGCCTCCTTGCTCGCACATGCTTTTTCAGTTCTGCCCATATATTTTCTATAGGATTGAGGTCAGGGATTTTTTATTTCACCTTTATTTAACCAGGTAGGCTAGTTGAGAACAAGTTCTCATTTACAACTGCGACCTGGCCAAGATAAAGCACAGCAGTTTGACACATACAACAACACAGAGTTACACATGGAGTAAAACAAACATACAGTCAATAATACAGTAGAACAAAAGAAAACAAAAAGTCTATATTGTGATGGCCACTCCAATACCTTGACTTTGTTGTCCTTAAGCCCTTTTGCCACAACTTTGGAAGTATGCTTGGGGTCATTGTCCATTTGGAAGACCCATTTGCAATCAAGCTTTAACTTCCTGACTGATGTCTTCAGATGTTGCTTCAATATATCCACATCATTTTCCTGCCTCATGATGCCATCTATTTTGTGAAGTTCACCAGTCCCTCCTGCAGCAAAGCACCCCCACAACATGATGCTGCCACCCCCGTGCTTCACGGTTGGGATGGTGTTCTTCGGCTTGCAAGCCTCCCCCATTTTCCTCCAAACATAATGGTCATTATAGTTATATTTTTGTTTCATCAGACCAGAGGACATTTCTCCAAAAAGTACAATCTTTGTCCCCATGTGCAGTTGTAAACTGTAGTCTGGCTTTTTTTATGGCGGTTTTGGAGCAGTGGCTTCTTCCTTGCTGAGCAGCCTTTCAGGTTATGTTGATATAGGACTCGTTTTACTGTGGCTATAGATACTTTTGTACCCGTTTCCTCCAGCATCTTCACAAGGTTCTTTGCTGTTGTTCTGGGATTGATTTGCACTTTTCGCACCAAAGTACGTTCATCTCTAGGAGACAGAATGCGTCTCCTTCCTGAGCGGTATGACGGCTGCGTGGTCCCATGGTGTTTATACTTGCGTACTATTGTTTGTACAGATGAACGTGGTACCTTCAGGCGTTTGGAAATTGCTCTGAAGAATGAACCAATTATTTTTCTAAGGTCTTGTCTGATTTCTTTTGATTTTCCCATGATGTCAAGCAAAGAGGTACTGAGTTTGAAGGTAGGCCTTGAAATACATCCAAGGGTACATCTCCAATTGACTCAAATTATGTCAATTAGCCTATCAGAATCTTCTAAAGCCATGACATAATATTCAGAAATTTCCAAGCTATTTAAAGGCACAGTCAACTTAGTGTATGTAAACTTCTGACCCACTGGAATTGTGACTTTCCAAAACTATAGTTTGTTAACAACAAATTTGTGGAGTGGTTGAAAAACCAGTTTTAATGACTCCAACTTAAGTGTATGTAAACTTCCGATTTCAACGGTACATATTACCTCAATTACCTCGGCTAACCTGTACCCCCGCACATTGACTCTGTACCGGTACCCCCTGTATATAGCCTCCACATTGTTATTTTACTGCTGCTCTTTAATTATTTGTACAAGGCCCTCCCCCGCCCACACCATTATATACTGTCTATACACACCATTATACTGTCTATACACACACACCATTATATACTGTCTATAGACACCATTATATACTGTCTATACACACCATTACATACTGTCTATACACACCATTATATACTGTCTATAGACACCATTATATACTGTCTATACACACCATTATATATAGCTGTCTATACTGTCTATACACACCATTATATACTGTCTATACACACCATTATATACTGTCTATACACACACCATTATATATACACTGTCTATAGTACAAAAACAAAATGCATGAAATGAAATGTATGTATTCACTACTGTAAATCGCTCTGGATAAGAGCATCTGCTAAATGACTAAAATGTAAAATGTATACTGTGTATACACACACCATTATATACTGTCCATACACACCATTATATATACACACATTGTCTATACTGTCTATACACACACATTACATACTGTCTACACACCATTATATATAGGTGTCTATACACACACCATTATATATAGCTGTCTATACTCACATTACATACTGTCTACACACCATTACATACTGTCTATACACACCATTACATACTGCCTATACACACCATTACATACTGTCTATACACACCATTATATACTGTCCATACTGTCTATACACACACACCATTATATATAGCTGTCTATACACACATTACATACTGTCTATACACACCATTATATACTGTCTATACACACACCATTATATACTGTCTATACACACACCATTACATACTGTCCATACACACCATTACATACTGTCTATACACACCATTACATACTGTCTATACACACCATTACATACTGTCTATACACACCATTACATACTGTCTATACACACCATTATATACTGTCTATACACACACCATTATATACTGTCCATACACACTGGGTGAATCTAGTTGCGTACACCATTGTTGGCCACCAGAAAGTAGTTCTGTGTTTTCACTGTCAATGACTACGTCCAAAATGGCACCCCATTCCCTATATAGTGCACTACTTTAGACCAGAGCCTTATTCCCTATATAGTGGACTACTTTAGACCAGAGCCCTATTCCCTATATAGTGCACTACTATAGACCAGAGCCCTATTCCCTATATAGTGCACTACTTTAGACCAGAGCCCTATTCCCTATATAGTGCACTACTTTAGACCAGAGCCCTATTCCCTATATAGTGCACTACTATAGACCAGAGCCCTATTCCCTATATAGTGCACTACTATAGACCAGAGCCCTATTCCCTATATAGTGCACTACTTTAGAATAGCATCTTATGGGTCCTGGTCTAAAGTAGTGTGGGAATAGGCTGCTGTCCCCAGATATGGCAGGTTACTACTCTGTCTATATTTTACATCAAACTAAAAACATTAAAACACAGCCTTTTGCTCGTTCGCATTTCTACTAGGATCCTTGTTGCACAACTGCTTGCCTTGCAAGTGTGTGATGTACAACCTGACGGAGTCCTCCATTGTCCCAAATGGCTTCCTATATAGTGCATTAAACTGACCAAAGCCCTGTGGGGAATGGATGCCATTTGGACCAAGTCTTCATGATAAATGAGGGAGGGATCGTAAATCTCAGTTTGAGTAAGACTGTTCGCATGCGTAATGGTTTTTCTTATTGGAAAGGGGCAAAGGTTGCCGTTTTGGGATAAAACTGGTGACTAATGCAAGTCAGTTAGGTTTGAATCAGCTGCTTTCATGCTGTTGATCGATACACCCTGGCTGAGGCAGCAGTAATCGTACCATTGGATTGACTCTTCCCACATGGTACCATAGTCCTTGTTTATATAGGGCACTACATTTGACCAGGGCCTGGTAGTAGTGCAGTATATATGGAATAGGGTGCCATTTGGGATACAGACAAGCACCCAAGTGTTGAGAAATAGAAGCATCCCAATTCCACCTCAGACACTTGCCCTCAGCTCAGATCAGAAGGAAGTAGGGAGATGTAAGCCATACGAAGAGGGTTCCACCTCGCCCTGCCACAGGCAAACTGCAGCTTCCCACAGATTACTTTCACCTATACATTATTTTCAGATTCGGGCTCTGCAGGTAAGTCAACCCACTACGTTTTAGCCTTGGAAAAGGGGAAGTAGTGAGGTGGAATACAAAAATATTCCCTGCTTTGAGTGCTTTCTCACAGTTCTTAAAAAAAATAAAGCTTCCTCTATCATAGTGAGTAGACCTAAATGTTCCCTCTGCAGATGGGCCCAATATTTTCGTGACCTTGTTAAAAGCTTTTATCACTGACAATAAAGGAACTAGGTGACAGGCTGTGTAAAGCCATTGCGGTCAGAGGCCTAGCAGTAGGCTATAAACGGGTGAGGTAGACCTACCTCATCCTACAATCTGAGATACAAGGCAAGAGGGGCCTTCTACGCCATCAAAAGGTACATCAAAATTCAACATCCCAATTAGGATCTGGCTAAAAATACTTGAATCAGTTATAGAACCCATTGCCCTTTATGGTTGTGAGGTCTGGGGTCCGCTCACCAACCAAGAACTCACAAAATGGGACAAACACCACATTGCAGAATTCTGCAACATCCTCCGTGTGAAACACCAAATAATGCATGCAGAGCAGAATTGGGATTATACCCACTAATTATAAAATCCAGAAAAAGAGCTGTTAAATTCTACAACCACCTAAAAGGAAGTGATTCCCAAACCTTCCATAACAAAGCCATCACCTACAGAGAGATGAACCTGGAGAAGAGTCCCCTAAGCAAGCTGGTCCTGGGGCTCTGTTCACAAACACAAACAGACCCCACAGAGCCCCAGGACAGCAACACAATTAGACCCAACCATATCATGAGAAAACAAAAAGATAAACTTTGCAAAAATATAAAAATGCAACATGCAACAATTTCAAAGATTTTACTGAATTAAAGTTCATATAAGGAAATCAGTCAATTGAATAAAATTCATTAGGCCCTAATCTATAGATTTCACATGACTGGGAATACAGATATGCATCTGTTGGTCACAGATACCTTTATAAAAGGTAGGGGTGTGGATCAGAACCAGTCAGTATCTGGTGTGATCACCATTTGCCTCATGCAGCGCGACACATCTCCTTCACATAGAGTTGATCAGGCTGCTGATTGTGGAATGTTGTCTGACTCCATTTCAATGGCTGTGTGAACTTGGTGGATATTGGCGGGAACTGGAACACGCTGTCGTACACATCAATCCAGAGCATCCCAAACATGCTCAATGGGTGACATGTCTGGTGAGTGTGCACGGCTCCATGTCACAAGGAGTTGTACACAAAATCTGTTTTTGCTTTGTCTTTATGGGGTATTGTGTGTAGATTGATCAGGAAAAAAAACAGCTTAATCAATTTTAGAACAAGGCTGTAACAACAAAATGTGGAAAAAGTCAAGGGGTCTGAATACATTTCAAATGCACGGATATGTTGAACATGATAAACATCTCGCTACACTCCAGGTGTGTTTTGTTTCAGGACCACTATTGTTTTCGCTCTACATTCTACCTCTTGGTGATGCCATTCGTAAACACAATGTCAACTTTCACTGCTATGTGGATGACACACAGCTGTACATTTCGATGAAACATGGTGAAGCCCCAAAATTGCCCTCCCTGGAAGCCTGTGTTTCAGACATAAGGAAGTGGATGGCGGCAAAGGTTTTCTTTTAAACTCGGACAAAACAGATATACTAGTTCTAGGTCCGAAGAAAATAAGAGATGAAACTTTTTTTTTAACCCCTTTTTTCTCCCCAATTTCGTGGTATCCAATTGGTAGTTACAGTCTTGTCTCATCGCTGCAACTCCTGTACGGACTCGGGAGAGGCGAAGGTCGAGAGCCATGCGTCCTCCGAAACACAACATTTTTACATTTTAGTCATTTAGCAGACGCTCTTATCCAGAGCGACTCAGAGTGAATGCATAGATTTCATATTTTTTTTTTTCATTATTTTTTGTATTGGTCCCCCGTGGGAATCGAACCCACAACCCTGGCGTTGCAAACACCATGCTCTACCAACTGAGCCACAAGCCACACTACTTCTTGACACAGCACACATCCAACCCGGAAGCCAGCCGCACCAACGTGTCGGAGGAAACACCGTACACCTGGCGACCTGGTCAGCGTGCACTGCGCCCGGCCCGCCACAGGAGTCGCTAGTGCGCGATGAGACAAGGACATCCCTGGTTTAAATGGAGATATGGATTTACAAACTACAGGTCACTAAATAGCCTGGTTTAAATCAAATCAAAATCAAATGTATTTATATAGCCCTTCGTATACCAGCTGAAATCTCAAAGTGCTGTACAGAAACCCAGCCTAAAACCCCAAACAGCAAGCAATGCAGGTGTAGAAGCACGGTGGCTAGGAAAAACTCCCTAGGAAAAACTCCCTAGAAAGGCCAAAAACCTAGGAAGAAACCTAGAGAGGAACCAGGCTATGAGGGGTGGCCAGTCCTCTTCTGGCTGTGCAGGGTGGATATTATAACAGAATATGGTCAAGATGTTAAAATGTTCATAAATGACCAGCATGGTCAAATAATAATAATCATAGTAGTTGTCGAGGGTGCAACAAGCACGTCCGGTGAACAGGTCAGGGTTCCGTAGCCGCAGGCAGAACAGTTGAAACTGGAGCAGCAGCATAGCCAGGTGGACTGGGGACAGCAAGGAGTCATCATGCCAGGTAGTCCCGAGGCATGGTCCTAGGGCTCAGGTCCTCCGAGAGAAAGAAAGAAAGAGAGAAAGAGAGAATTAGAGAGAGCATATTTAAATTCACACAGGACACCGGATAAGAGAATACTCCAGATGTAACAGACTGACCCTAGCCCCCCGACACAAACTACTGCAGCATAAATACTGGAGGCTGAGACAGGAGGGATCAGAAGACACGGATTTACAAACTACAGGCCACTAAATACCCTGGTTTAAATGAAGATATGGATTTACAAACTACAGGCCACTAAATACCCTGGTTTAAATGGAGATATGGATTTACAAACTACAGGCCACTAAATACCCTGGTTTAAATGGAGATATGGATCTCCTTTCCTGTAGGAGAGGTCCCTTTGCTGTCATCTAGTTGACATTTTGCTCTATTGCCCTCAGCTATGTTTAGACTGTTGTTGTGCTTGTTTGCTGTGTTCTAGTGTACTATGGAATAGAGGTCGACCAATTAATCGTAATGGCCGATTAATTAGGGCCGATTTCAAGTTTTCATAACAAATCGGTAATCTGCATTTTTGGACACCGATCATGGCCGATTACATTGCACTCCACGAGGAGACTGCATGGCAGGCTGACTACCTGTTATGCGAGTGCAGCAAGGAGCCAAGGTAAGGTGCTAGCTAGCATTAAACGTATCTTATAAAAAACAATCAATCTTAACATAATCACTAGTTAACTACACATGGTTGATGATAATACTAGTTTATCTAGCTTGTCCTGCGTTGCATATAATCGATGTGGTGCCTGTTAATTTATCATTGAATCACAGCCTACTTCGCCAAATGGGTGGTTTAACAAGCGCATTCGCGAATAAAGCAGTCGTCGTTGCACCAATGTTTACCTAACCATAAACATCAATGCCTTTAAAATCAATACACAAGTATATATTTTTAAACCTGCATATTTAGTTAATATTGCCTGCTAACATGAATTTCTTTTAACTAGGGAAATTGTATCACTTCTCTTGCGTTCTGTGCAACAGAGTCAGGGTATATGCAGCAGTTTGGGCCGCCTGGCTCGCTGCGAACTGTGTTAAGACCATTTCTTCCTAACAAAGACAGCCGACTTCCCCAAAACGGGGGATGATTTAACAAAAGCGCATTTGCAAAAAAAGCATAAACGTTGCACCAATGTACCTAACCATAAACATCAATGCCTTTCTTAAAATCAATACACAGAAGTATATATTTTTAAACCTGCATATTTAGTTAAAAGAAATTCATGTTTGCGGGCAACATTAAATGAGGGAAATTGTGTCACTTCTCTTGCGTTCATTGCAAGCAGAGTCAGGGTATATGCAACAGTTTGGGCCGCCTGGCTCGTTGTGAACTAATTTGCCAGAATTTTACATAATTATGACATAACATTGAAGGTTGTGCAATGTAACAGCAATATTTAGACTTATGGATGCCACCCGTTAGATAAAATACGGAATGGTTCTGTATTTCACTGAAAGAATAAACGTTTTATTTTCGAAATTATAGTTTCCGGATTTGACCATATTAATGACCAAAGGCTCGTATTTCTGTGTTTATTATAATTAAGTCTATGATTTGATATTTGATAGAGCAGTCTGACTGAGTGGTGGTAGGCAGCAGCAGGCTGCCTAGCATTCATACCCCCTATATATATATATATACCCCCTATATATATATATATATATATATATATATATATATATATATATATATATATATATATATATATATAGCCTTGTTATTGTTACTTTTTACTTTAGTTTATTTGGTAAATATTTTCTTAACTCTTCTTGAACTGCATTGTTGGTTAAGGGCTTGTAAGTAAGCATTTCACGGTAAGTTCTACACTTGTTGTATTCGGCGCACTAAAGTTTGATTTGTTCAGATTAAGATAGCAGACGTTGCCACCATTGTCTGTTCCTTTCTGCATGTTTCCACATATCTAAGTTCCAGTCGATTGTGAAAACAGGATGTCACATACTGCGGTCGCACCCAAACAGCTCACATCTGTATGCCCAGACTTATGACTATGTCACACAAGACAAGCTTGTATCAGTAAAAATACAGCGGAGTGAGAAGGAGTGAGGAGACGAGGAAACAGCCATCGGTCCCAGCAGTGGAGTGAGGAGACGAGGAAACAGCCATCGGTCCCAGCAGCAGTGGAGTGAGGAGACGAGGAAACAGCCATTGGTCCCAGCAGCAGTGGAGTGAGGAGACGAGGAAACAGCCATCGGTCCCAGCAGCAGTGGAGTGAGGAGACGAGGAAACAGCCATCGGTCCCAGCAGTGGAGTGAGGAGACGAGGAAACAGCCATTGGTCCCAGCAGCAGTGGAGTGAGGAGACGAGGAAACAGCCATTGGTCCCAGCAGCAGTGGAGTGAGGAGACGAGGAAACATCCATCGGTCCCAGCAGTGGAGTGAGGAGACGAGGAAACAGCCATTTGGTCACAGCAGCAGTGGAGCGAGGAGACGAGGAAACAGCCATCGGTCCCAGCAGTGGAGTGAGGAGACGAGGAAACAGCCATTTGGTCACAGCGGCAGTGGAGTGAGGAGACGAGGAAACAGCCATTTGGTCACAGCAGCAGTGGAGTGAGGAGACGAGGAAACAGCCATTGGCCCCAGCAGCAGAGTGAGGAGACGAGGAAACAGCCATTGGCCCCAGCAGCAGTGGAGTGAGGAGACGAGGAAACAGCCATTGGCCCCAGCAGCAGTGGAGTGAGGAGACGAGGAAACAGCCATTGGCCCCAGCAGCAGTGGAGTGAGGAGACGAGGAAACAGCCATTGGTCCCAGCAGCAGCGGAGTGAGGAGACGAGGAAACAGCCATTGGTCCCAGCAGCAGTGGAGTGAGGAGACGAGGAAACAGCCATCGGTCCTAGAAAAAAAGTGCAGAGAAAAACTCACCTTAGTTCTGATCAACTGAAGGATGAACATATTGGAATAAAGTAGGCTAATGCAATTGAAGGCATGTCTCAAATTCTTGCAACCTCTCTGGGCTATGTGGGACGATTTCGTCCCACCTACGTAACAGCCACTTCAATCCAGTGGCGCGATTTTTGAATCGTTAGAAATGCTATAACTTCAATTTCTCAAACATATGACTATTTCACAGCTATTTAAAGACAAGAATCTCGTTAATCTAACCCCACTGTCCGATTTCAAAAAGGCTTTACAACAAAAGCAAAACATTAGATTATGTCAGCAGAGTACCCAGCCAGAAATAATCACACAGCCATTTTTCAAGCTAGCATATCATGTCACATAAACCCAAACCATATCTAAATGCAGCACTAACCTTTGATGATCTTCATCAGATGACACACCTAGGACATTGTGTTATACAATACATGCATGTCTGTTCAATCAAGTTCATATTTATATCAAAAACCAGCTTTTTACATTAGCATGTGACGTTCAGAACTAGCATTCCCACCGAACACTTCCGGTGATTTTACTAAATTACTCACGATAAACGTTCACAAAAAGCATAACAATTATTTTAAGAATTATAGATACATTACCCCTCTATGCACTCGATATGTCCGATTTTAAAATAGCTTTTCGGATGAAGCACATTTTGCAATAATCTAAGTACATAGCCCGGCATTACAGGGCTAGCTATTTAGATACCCACCCAGTTCAGCCTCCACCAAAATCACATTTCCTATAAGAAAAATGTTCTTACCTTGCTTGTTCTTCATCAGAATACACTGCCAGGACTTCTACTTCAATAACAAATGTTGGTTTGGTCCCAAATAATCCATCGTTATATTCCAACAGCGACGTTTTGTTCGTGAGTTCTAGAATGCTTCTTCGCGGTGTCGCGCATGGCGCATTGGCGTGTCAAAAATGTCTAAATATTCCATTACCGTACTTCGAAGCATGTCAACCGCTGTTTAAAACCAATTTTTATGCCATTTATGTCGTAGAGAAGTGTTAATATTCCGACCGGGAGTATGCATTGAGCCTAAACAGCCGAATAAAATTTCTCCTCAGAAGCGACTCATGCACGCGCATCATTGAAAGGTCCTCCGAGCATCCACTTACAAAAGGCGATAATATATTTCAACCTGAGGTTCCCTCGTAAACCTTCAGTTATTTCGCGGGCTCTGAGAGCCTATTGGAGCCCTGGGAATTGTCACGTTACAGCTAAGATCCTTACTTTTCAATAAAAAGAGGTAAGACGCACGACTCCTTGTCAGACAGGGTACTTCCTGCTTGAAGCCTTGTCAGGTTTTTGCCTGCCATAGGAGTTCTGTTATACTCACAGACACCATTCAAACAGTTTTAGAAAATTCAGAGTGTTTTCTATCCAAACCTGAACAATAATATGCATATTCTAGCTTCTGAGTTGGTGTAGGAGGCAGTTAAAAATGGGAACATATTTTTTCCAAAATTCTCAATACTGCCCCCTATACCAAACAGGTTATTAAACTGAAACTTTCAAAGTCATATCCAACCGTTATGCTAATTTAGAGCAACAGTAGTGTGTGGTCACTTAGCTGATAATGTCAGCACCTTTGTGATAGGGACCGCGCCAGAGCGCTGCTTTGAGACAAGCGTGGGGGATTCCTCTAGATAAATCAATACATGTCAGATTTTTGTTTTCAGGGAATCTCCGTTTCGATTTTTGGTAACAATTAGGCTGCTGGGAAATCCGCTGATGTAAAAAAGGACTTTATAAATCAATTTGGTTGATTTGATAGCTAAACTGAAAGCCAAAAATCCTGACTTGCATGACAATTACTAACTATATTCAAAGCACATCCTGTCAATGCATGTCAAAATACCTCCAGTAGGAAGGAGGACTGGGCTGTGACTGGTTATAGTGGAGGCCAGTAGGAAGGAGGAGGACTGGGCTGTGACTGGTTATAGTTGAGGCCAGTAGGAAGGAGGAGGACTGGGCTGTGACTGGTTATAGTGGAGGCCAGGTGGAAGGTAACTGGGCTGTGACTGGTTATAGTGGAGGCCAGGAGGAAGGAGGACTGGGCTGTGACTGGTTATAGTGGAGGACAGTAGGAAGGAGGAGGACTGGGCTGTGACTGGTTATAGTGGCCAGTAGGAAGGAGGAGGACTGGGCTGTGACTGGTTATAGAGGAGGCCAGTAGGAAGGAGGAGGACTGGGCTGGTTATAGAGGAGGCCAGTAGGAAGGAGGACTGGGCTGTGACTGGTTATAGAGGAGGCCAGTAGGAAGGAGGACTGGGCTGTGACTGGTTATAGAAGAGGCCAGTAGGAAGGAGGAGGACTGGGCTGTGACTGGTTATAGAGGAGGCCAGTAGGAAGGAGGAGGAATGGGCTGTGACTGGTTATAGTGGAGGCCAGTAGGAAGGAGGACTGGGCTGTGACTGGTTATAGTGGAGGCCAGTAGGAAGGAGGACTGGGCTGTGACTGGTTATAGAGGAGGCCAGTAGGAAGGAGGAGGACTGGGCTGTGACTGGTTATAGTGGAGGCCAGTAGGAAGGAGGACTGGGCTGTGACTGGTTATAGTGGAGGCCAGTAGGAACGAGGAGGACTGGGCTGTGACTGGTTAGTGGAGGCCAGTAGGAAGGAGGAGGACTGGGCTGTGACTGGTTATAGTGGAGGCCAGTAGGAAGGAGGAGGACTGGGCTGTGACTGGTTATAGTTGAGGCCAGTAGGAAGAAGGAGGACTGGGCTGTGACTGGTTATAGAGGAGGCCAGTAGGAAGGAGGAGGACTGAGCTGTGACTGGTTATAGTGGAGACCAGTAGGAACGAGGAGGACTGGGCTGTGACTGGTTATAGAGGAGGCCAGTAGGAAGGAGGACTGGGCTGTGACTGGTTATAGTGGAGGCCAGTAGGAAGGAGGAGGACTGAGCTGTGACTGGTTATAGAGGAGGCCAGTAGGAAGGAGGACTGGGCTGTGACTGGTTATAGTGGAGGCCAGTAGGAAGGAGGAGGACTGGGCTGTGACTGGTTATAGTGGAGGCCAGTAGGAAGGAGGAGGACTGGGCTCCGGAAGGACAGACAGTAGAGACCAGTCTTGTACAGTTAGACCATCCACCACCACCCAGCCTCTCCACCACCACCCAGACCCTCCACCACCACCACCCAGACCCTCCACCACCACCACCCAGACCCTCCACCACCACCAGTCAGACCCTCCACCCAGACCCTCCACCCTCACCACCCAGACCCTCCACCACCACCCAGACCCTCCACCACCACCACCACCCAGACCCTCCACCACCACCACCCAGACCCTCCACCACCACCACCACCACCACCCAGACCCTCCACCACCACCACCACCACCACCCAGACCCTCCACCACCACCACCACCCAGACCCTCCACCACCACCAGTCAGACCCTCCACCACCACCACCCAGACCCTCCAACACCACCCAGACCCTCCACCACCACCACCCAGACCCTCCACCACCACCACCCAGACCCTCCACCACCACCACCCAGACCCTCCACCACCACCACCACCACCACCCAGACCCTCCACCACCACCACCACCACCACCCAGACCCTCCACCACCACCACCACCCAGACCCTCCACCACCACCAGTCAGACCCTCCACCACCACCACCCAGACCCTCCACCACCACCACCCAGACCCTCCACCACCACCCAGACCCTCCACCACCACCACCACCACCCAGACCCTCTACCACCACCCAGACCCTCCACCACCACCACCACCCAGACCCTCCACCCTCACCACCCAGACCCTCCACCACCACCACCACCACCACCCAGACCCTCCACCACCACCACCACCACCACCCAGACCCTCCACCACCACCACCCAGACCCTCCACCACCACCACCACCACCCAGACCCTCCACCACCACCACCACCAGTCAGACCCTCCACCACCACCACCACCACCCAGACCCTCCACCACCACCACCCAGACCCTCCACCACCACCACCCAGACCCTCCACCACCACCACCACCACCCAGACCCTCCACCACCACCAGTCAGACCCTCCACCACCACCACCCAGACCCTCCACCACCACCACCACCACCCAGACCCTCCACCACCACCACCCAGACCCTCCACCACCACCAGTCAGACCCTCCACCACCACCACCCAGACCCTCCACCACCACCACCCAGACCCTCCACCACCACCACCACCCAGACCCTCCACCCTCACCACCCAGACCCTCCACCCTCACCACCCAGACCCTCCACCCTCACCACCCAGACCCTCCACCCTCACCAGCCAGACCCTCCACCACCACCACCCAGACCCTCCACCCTCACCACACAGACCCTCCACCCTCACCACACAGACCCTCCACCCTCACCACCCAGACCCTCCACCACCACCAGTCAGACCCTCCACCCTCACCACCCAGACCCTCCACCCTCACCACCCAGACCCTCCACCACCACCACCCAGACCCTCCACCACCACCACCCAGACCCTCCACCACCACCACCCAGACCCTCCACCCTCACCACCCAGACCCTCCACCACCACCAGTCAGACCCTCCACCACCAGTCAGACCAGTCCTTTACAAACTGAAAATCATGTGAAGTACTGTATATTTAGTTGGGCTAAATTGGGACGCCTTTCATCTCATGTTTGAATTGGTCCACAGGGGTGCAGCAGAACAAGCTATTTTAATATTACTGCTCGAAAACAGACATCAGTGATCTGAAACTCAGAATAACAAAGAGGAAAGCATTATTATCTATCAGATAGTGGACTCCACCTCCACCAGTCATCCACCCCCACCAGTCAGAACATACACCCCCACCAGTCAGAACATACACCCCCACCAGTCATGACATACACCCCCGCCAGACATGACCTACACCCCCGCCAGACATGACATACACCCCCACCCGTCAACCACCCCCACCAGACATACACCCCCACCCGTCATACACCCCCACCCCCACCCCCACCAGTCATACACCCCCACCCCCACCAGTCATACACCCCCACAAGTCAAGATATACACCCCCACCAGTCAGAACATACACCCCCACCAGTCAGAACTTACACCCCCACCAGTCAGAACATACACCCCCACCAGTCAGAACATACACCCCCACCAGTCAGAACATACACCCCCACCAGTCAGAACATACACCCCCACCAGTCAGAACATACACCCCCACCAGTCAGAACATACACCCCCACCAGTCATCCACCCCCACCAGACATGACATACACCCCCGCCAGACATGACATACACCCCCGCCAGACATGACATACACCCCCACCAGTCAACCACCCCCACCCCCACCAGACATACACCCCCACCAGTCATACACCCCCACCAGTCAGAACATACACCAAACATACACCCCCACCAGACATACACCCCCACCAGACATACACCCCCACCAGACATACACCCCCACCAGACATACACCCCCACCAGACATACACCAGAGCATCAGGTTCCATAACACTGCAGCTCTTCTGTTCCAGGGGTCAAAAATGTCACAAAATATCCAATTTGATTAAATATACTATTTATTCCCTAGTAAAAAGGATACAAAATCATACCAATACACAGTCAGTGAATTTCATATTCATACATATCAAAAACAATAATTCTCTTAGAAAGAGATTACAACACTCCCTCTGGAAATAGGAGACAAATGGAAGAACTGAGTGTTCATCGACAGTTTCCTCATCTGAAATGATGTGAAAGGACAGCTGGCAGTTCAAGAGATCGCAAAAGAAACAGAGGGGGGTTGAGTGGATTCACCTATTATGTAGATGTTAACCTAGATAGGGGGGTTGAGTAGATTCACCTATTATGTAGATGTTAACCTAGATAGGGGGGTTGAGTGGATTCACCTATTATGTAGATGTTAACCTAGATAGGGGGGTTGAGTGGATTCACCTATTATGTAGATGTTAACCTAGATAGGGGGGTTGAGTAGATTCACCTATTATGTAGATGTTAACCTAGATAGGGGGGTTGAGTGGATTCACCTATTATGTAGATGTTAACCAGATTCACCTATTATGTAGATGTTAACCTAGATAGGGAGGTTGAGTGCAGAACAGAAAATCATTTATAGAGCGCGACCGATAAGATGAAAAAAATAAAATTATAATTATAATAAAATTAAAAATTAAAAAAATAAAATAAAAAGACATTTCAAGCATATTTATTGGACAATTGCTATTTTGGATGGCAATTTACTAGACTTCAGTGTGGAAAAATTACACTTTAATTTCTCCGATGCAAATCACTAAATCGACATCAGTAAGTTGTCCCCCCCCCCCCCAAAAAAGAAACCCCCATCAGTCAGGCTCTAATCATTTCTATCGAGAGAAGAGAGAAATAAAAAAGACAAGTAGTTTAATCAGAAGACAGTCTAAGGGCTTTCCGTTCACACCGAGCATGGAGGGAGAGAGAACAAAAAATCCATTCGAGAAGACATGTGGCTTAGAGTCCCACTGAGGCGATGATCTGGTTCAGGACGCCTGTCATGCATCAGTCCTGTGCTGCTGTCCCAGTGTCCCTGTGTACAATAGATAGATGGCCCAGCCATTGTAGGGGCTCTGGCTCTGCCCCGTGACCAGAGAGCTGCTCGTTCTGACAGAGCCGGGGCAAAGGTCATGTCATGGCTGTCACCTCTGTACTGAGGTCCTACTGGACCCCCCCAGGCTCTGCTTTACCCTACCCTGCCTCGACCTCTGACCTTTAGCCTCTGGCTCCGAGTCACTGAGTTCCAGGTCAGGGCAGTATCCATCCGTCTCCTGGTAGGGTGGTGATCTGGTACTACCGAGTCCCTGGGGGACTCCAGGAACTGGTTTGGCCCAGGGTCGGTCCTTGGCTGATCTGGTACCTTTACCCCCCTGGGACAGCTTGTCCCCCCGCAGGTCCTCCGTGGTCCGCACCAAGCTGACCGTCGCCTCCTTGAACGACCGGCTGAAGTGCTCCATGGTGGAATCACTGAAACTGACTGATTGGCTGGCCTTGACCCCTGAACCCTCGCTGGTTTCCTGTTCGCTGGGGGTCTGACAAGAGCTGTCCTTCTGGGCCACGGCCACCATCTTCTCCATCATGCCGTTGGATCTAGGGACGGGCCCCGTCTGCTCTTGGTCCAGTTTGCCGTTTCCATTGGAAGGGTGGCCATGTAGAGCGGCGTGGAGTGTCAACGGCTTACCCATTAGAGGCTTGCCAGTCTGTTTAATGGTCAGGGCTGAGCCCCTGGCGGCACGGTTAGTCAGTGTTGGTCCAGCGGCATTACTCCCCTCCCTACGTGACTGACCTGAAGCAGACAGCAGACTGCCATTGGAGCACTCCTCTCTCTTGCCTCGTCCATGGAGCTGAGGCTTCCCTCCTCCTTTACCCTTCCCCAGCCCCCCTCCCTTCCCTAGCCCCTTCCCTCCCCCACTGCGTTGGTGAACGTTCCCGCTGTTATCTGGACACAGGGGGCCGTTGCCTGACTTGGAGCCGGTCTTCCCGTTACCCAGCGACACTTTGGGCATCTTCAGCTTCAGGGTGATTCTCGGAGGAGGCCGGAACAACATGCTGTCCACCGGCAGACCTGGAGAGACAAAGACCATGAGAGCCAATCAGAATGATGGGTTAGTCCCCATTTCCTCCCACACCATGAGGGCCAATCAGAATGATGGGTGTCATGAGAATTTTCAATCCCAATGATAATAACTAACACTTATTTAAGCTTTGACCAATCCCCGAGGTTTGTAAGACCCTGGGTTTAATAATAATTAGGCAAAGACTCACCTTATGCAAAAGGTCCGTACAGTTTATTCAGAGAACGTTCTAAAGTCCATAATACAAAGACATGCCATTTCATAACTTCCTCCCTCCCTACCTAATACACGCACATACCGACACACAAACAGTAGGTGGGATGTATCTTTTCCCCATAGTTCTCACCACTCGTTTATCCCTTCCGAGATTAGATGAACCTTGACAGAACTCCCTGTCCTGTCGTAAGTTTCTCAGAATTCTAATCAGGTCAGGTCATGAATAGTTCAATTGTTCTCTGTATTTTCTTAGTCACACACATTTCTACTTGTCTCGACCAAACCTTATTGGACTGAAGTTTATCATTCTAATTATATATATATATATATATATATAACAACTAACAATTATGCTTCAGGGTGGAGTTCTTTAGTCATTACCTTAAACATATAAATTCCCTTATCAATGGGTTGGCCCCCATCTCCTCCCACAACAGCATGACAGTCAATCAGAATTATGGGTTAGTCCCCATCTCCTCCCATAGAAACTTTTAACTTCTTATGGATGGTGGCAGTATTGAGTAGCTTGGATGACTGACGTGCCCAGAGTAAACGGCCTGCTACTCACGCCTAGAAACTAAGATATGCATATTATTAGTATATTTGGATAGAAAACACTCTGAAGTTTCTAAAACTGTTTGAATGATGTCTGTGAGTATAACAGAACTCATATGGCAGGCAAAAACCTGAGAAAAAATCCAAACTGGAAGTGGTTGTAGTTTTTCAAGTGATTGCCTATCCAAACTACAGTGTCTGTGGGGTCATTTTGCACTTCCTAAGGCTTCTACTAGATGTCAACAGTCTTTAGAACCTTGTTTGAGGCTTCTACTGTGAAGTTGGGGAGAATAAGAGCTCATTGAGTGAGAGGACTGCCAGCAGGGCATGAGCCTCAGCCATGCGCACTCACGTGAGAGGTAGCTCAGTTCCATTGCATTTCTGAAGAGAAAGGATTTCTCCGGTTGAAACTTTATTGCAGATTTATGATAAAAACATCCTAAAGATTGATTCTATACATCGTTTGACGTTTCTACGAACTGTAATGGGATTTTTTTAGTTTGTCTGACCTGCGCGTCGAGAATTTGGATTTGTGAACTAAAGGCGCGAACAAAAAGGAGGTATTTGGACATAAAGGATGGACTTTATCGAACAAAACAAACATTTATTGTTGAACTGGGATCCCTGGGAGTACATTCTGATGAAGATCATCAAAGGTAAGTGAATATTTATAATGCTATTTCTGACTATTGTTGACTCCAACATGGCGGATATATTGTATGGCATGTTTTTGTGTCTGAGCGCTGTACTCAGATTATTGCATGGTGTGCTTTTTCGGTAAAGCTTTTTTGAAATCTGACACAGCGGTTACATTAAGGAGAGGTTTATCTAAAGTTCCATGCATAACACTTGTATTTTCATCAACATTTATGATGAGTATTCCTGTAAATTGATGTGGCTCTCTGCAAAATCACCAGATGTTTTGGAGGCAAAACATTACTGAACATAACGTGCCAATGTAAACAGATTTTTGGATATAAATATGAACTTTATCGAACAAAACATACATGTATTGTGTAACATGAAGTCCTATGAGTGTCATCTGATGAAGATCAAAGGTTAGTGATTAATTTTATCTCCATTTCTGCTTTGTGACTCCTCTCTTTGGCTGGAAAATGGCTGTGTTTTTTTTATGTGTGTAGGCGCTGACCTAACATAATCATATGGTTTGCTTTCGCCGTAAAGCCTTTTGAAATCAGACACTGTGGCTGGATTAACAAGAAGTAAAGCTTTAAAATGGTGTATAATACTTGTATGTTTCAGGAATTTTAATTATGAGATATTTGTTGTTTTGAATTTGGCGCCCTGCACTTTCACTGGCTGTTGTCATATCGATCCCGCTAACGGGATTCAAGCCATAAGAAGTTTTAAAGGGGTACTGAACTTCTGATTTGGCCTCGTTTTGTGGCTTGGTCATAAAGAAATGCAGTGGCCTTGACTGACACCAAACGAGAGTGGCTTTGAGGAGCTCTGGGGCTAGTTAGGGGCTGTCAATAAATTGCACAATGGGAAGATATTTTCATGTTGCACATCTTTTAGTTGTCTCGTTAATATGATTTTTGTTTTACAATTTATAGTTGGTTTGAGGTTAAGTCGTTGAAATTTGGAGCTCTTGACATTTTATAATATTGTACCATGTACTTAAATTTACTGATGGTCCCTAACTAATTAGCCCTATAGGGATATCGCTTCCTGAGTGGCGCAGCGGTCCAAGGCACTGCATCTCAGTGCAAGAGGCGTCACTACAGTCCCTGGTTCGAATCCAGGCTGTATCACATCAGGCCGTGATTGGGTGTCCCATAGGGTGGCGCTCAATGGCCACAGTGTCGTCCAGGTTTGGCCGGGGTAGGCCGTCATTGTAAATAAGAATTTGTTCTTAACTGATTTGCCTAGTTAAATAAAAATATATCATTTTTAAAAATGCATAAATGAGTATGACAACCTGGCATTTAAAGCATGCTAATTTCACATACTATAAAAAGTTATTTTTTTCACATATCCAAAATGCCTATTATTTAGAATGCAAGTACAGGTATTCGGATACGGCCACACACACAATCTTACCAGCGGCGATCTCTTGGCTGAGCAGTTTGACGTGGAGGTTGAAGATCTGTTCCTGGGCTTTGCTCTGAGACAGTTTCAGCTTCTCCCTCCGACTCACCATGTAACACAGGTTCCTCACCTGTAGGGGACACAACACTGCCGTCAGGTCAACTAACAAAACACTCACCCTAAGCCACCCAGCAATCTGTCTCCATCTGGTGGCTGTTTTTAGTTTGCATCTCCCCCTTGGATATATGAATTGATTTAGAGGTCAAGCTAGAGATCTATTGCACTTGTCATCATGATGATTATTATGATTATTATTATTATTATTATTATTATTATTATTATTATTATTAGGTTGGATCCTTGTATAATTATTTTTACATTTGACTACTTGTGTGTGAATTTAGTAAAACTTGTGTGTTGGAAACAATTCTTCATATGCCTATTTTAGCTTAAATTTGAGGGAATATCTACAGGAATTGAGATTTGAGCTCTTCTGATTTGCACTCATTCCCCACCCCCAATATTCCCGCTTTCTGAAGCACTTTTATATACCCTAACCTCTTTGGGCCCCAGGCCTGACTCCTAACCTCTTTGGCCCCCAGGCCTGACCCCTAACCTCTTTGGCCCCCAGGCCTGACCCCTAACCTCTTTGGCCCCCAGGCCTGACCCCTAACCATTCCAGAGACCAGAGACTGTCACCCTCCACCCTCACTGACAACCCCCCTCCCTACTGTAACCCCCCCTCCCTACTGTAACCCCGCCTCCCTACTGTAACCCTCCCTCCCTCCCTGACAAACCCCCCTCCCTACTGTAACCCTCCCTACTGTAACCCCCCCTCACTGACAACCCCCCTCTCTCTGTTACCGCGGCAGGTAGCCTACTCTCATTCCTTGCTTAACCTTTTTACATTCTGAAAAGATGGTTATGATATGCACGGGCCCATAACCTAATTCCTCTCTTGCAGGGAACAACACGGTGGCAGATTCGTCCTGAAAGACCCTGGATTAGAACTGGCAACCTGCCATCCCATATAAGCAGCCAACTCAGATATGAAAGAGCTCAGAGTTCATAAAATAGAAACTCAACATGCAACATTTGTACAGTTCATACAGTTCATTGAGAATGAATTCACACCCCTTTTCTTTCTCCACATTGTTACATAACAGCCTTATTCTAAAATTGATTAAATACAATGTTTTCGCCTTGTTTGTTTTTTCAGACCCTTTACTCACTACTTTGTTGAAGCACCTTTGGCAGTGATTACAGACCCGAGTATTCTTGGGTATGAAGCTACAAGCTTGGCACCCCTGTATTTGGGGAGTTTCTCCCATTCTTCTTTGCAGATCCTCTCAAGCTCTGTCAGGTTGGATGGAGAGCGTTGCTGCACAGTGATTTTCATGTCTCTCCAGAGATGTTTAAATCGGGTTCAAGTCCGGGCTCTGACTGGGCCACTCAAGGATATTCAGAGACTTGCCCCGAAGCCACTTCTGCTTTGTCTTGGTTGTGTGCTTAGGGTTGTTGTCCTGTTGGAAGGTGAACCTTCGTCTCCCAGCCTGAGGTCCTGAGCTGGTTTTCATCAAGGACCTCTCTGTAGTTTGTTCCGTTCATCTTTCCCTTGATCCTGACTAGTGTCCCAGTCCCTGCAACTAAAAAACGTCCCCACAGCATGATGCTGCTACCAGGCTTCACCGTAGGGATGGTGCCAGGTTTCCTCCAGATGTGACGCTTGGCATTCAGGCCAAATAGTTCATTCTTGGTTTCAGACCAGAGAATCTTGTTTCTCATGGTCAGAGTCCTTAAGGTCCCTTTTGGCAAACTCCAAGTGGGCTGTCATGTGCCTTTTACTGAGGAGTGGCTTCCGTCTGACCAGTCTACCATAGAGGCCTGATTAGTTGAGTGCTGCAGAGACGGGAGAACCTTCCAGAAGGACAACCATCTCCACAGAGGAACTCTGGAGCTGTCAGAGAGACCATTGGGGTTCTTGCTCACCTCCCTGACCAAGGCCCTTCTGCCTCGATTTCTCAGTTTGGCCGGGAAGAGAGTCTTGGTGGTACCGAAATTCTTCTATTTAAGAATGGAGGCCACGGTGTTCTTGGGGACCTTCAATGCTGCAGACATTTTTGGGTACCCTTCCCTAGATCTGTGCCTCGACACAATCCTGTCTCGGGGGCTCTACAGACAATTCCTTCGACCTCATGGCTTGGTTTTTGCTCAGACGTGCACTGTCAACTGTGGGACCTTATATAGACAGGTATGTGCCTTTCCAAATCATGTCCAATCAATTGAATTTATCACAGCTAGACTCCAATGAAGTTGTAGAAACATCTCAAGGATGATCAATGGAAACAGGATGCACCAGAGCTCAGTTTTGAGTCTCATAGCAAAGGGTCTGAATACTTATTTAAATATCGTTTTTCTTTAAATAAATGTACACATATTTCTAAAAACCTGTTTTCGCTTAGTCATTATGGGGAACTGAGTGTAGATTGATGAGGGGGGGGGGGAATTGAATAAAGGCTGTAAAGTAACAACATGTTGAAAAAGGAGAAGGGGTCTGAATACTTTAGAATGCACCGTATATGGATATCAGTCAATTGAAATAAGGCTCTAATCTATGGATTTCACATGACTGGGCAGGGGCGCAGCCATGGGTAGGCCTGGGAGGGCATCGGCCCACCCACTGGGGAGCCAGGCCCACCCACTGGGGAGCCAGGCCCACCCACTGGGGAGCCAGGCCCACCCACTGGGGAGCCAGGCCCACCCACTGGGGAGCCAGGCCCACCCACTGGGGAGCCAGGTCCAGCCAATCAGAATTAGTTTTTCCATCACAAATGGCCTTTATTACAGACTGAAACTGAGGAGTATTTCTTCAGCTGTTCGGGTGGCTGGTCTCAGACGATCCCGCAGGTGAAGAAGACGGATGTGGAAGTCCTGGGGTTGAGGCCGGTTGGACGTACTGCCAAATTCTCTAAAACAATGCTGGGAGACGGCTTATGGTAGAGAAATGAACATTAAATTCTCTGGCAACAGCTCTGGTAGACATTCCTGCAGTCAGCATGTCAATTGCACGCTCTGTCAAAACTTGAGACATCTGTGGCATTGTGTTGCGAAATAAAACTGCACATTTTAGAGTGTTCTTTTATTGTCCCCAGCACAAGGTGCACCTGTGTAATGATCCTGCTGTTTTATCGGCTTCTTGCCACACCTGTCAGGTGGATGGATTATCTTGGCAAAGGAGAAAAGCTCACTAACAGGGATGTAAACTAATTTGTCCACAAAATTTGAGCTAAATAAGCTTTTTGTGCGTATGGAACATTTCTGGGAGCTTTTACTTTTTATTTCACTTTACGTTTATATTTTGGTTCAGTGTAGTATAATTTAATGTGCATGACCATCCGTATGAGTGTGGATAACGTCTTCTAAAACAAAACTAATATAAAGTCCCCCCCCCCCCCCCCAACTCCCTTTTGCCGTCAGAACAGCCTCAATTCGTTGTGTCATGGACTCTACAAGGTGGTAAAGCGTTCCACAGGGATGCTGGTCCATGTTGACTCTAATGCTTCCCACAGTTGTGTCAAATTGGCTGGATTTCCTTTGGGTGGTGGACCATTCTTGATACACACGGGAAAGGGTTGAGTGTGAAAAACCCAGCAGCGTTGCAGTTCTTGACACAAACTGGTGCGCCTGGCGCCTACTACCATACCCCGTTCAAAGGCACTTAAATCTTTTGTCTTGTCCTTTCACCCTCTGAATGGCACACGTACACTACCGTTCAAAAGTTTGGGGTCACTTACAAAACGTCCAAAATGTCCTTTTGAAAGAAAAGCGTATTTTTGGTCCATTAAAATAACATCAAATTGATCAGAAATACAGTGTAAACATTGTTAATGTTGTAAATGACTATTGTTGCTGGAAACGGCTGATTTTTAATGGAATATCTACGTTGTCCGCAACCATCACTCCTGTGTTCCAATGGCACGTTGTGTTAGCTAATCCAAGTTGACCAATGTTGTAAATGAATATTGTACCTGGAAATGGCTGATTTTTTATGGAATATCTACATAGGCGTACAGAGGGCCGTTATCAGCAACAGTCACTCCTGTGTTGTGTTAGCCATTTAAAATGATAAACTTGGATTAGCTAATTGATCATTAGAAAAACCCTTTTGCAATTATGTTAGTAGAGCTGAAAACTGTTGTACTGATTCAAGAAGCAATAAAACCAGCCTTTAGACTAGTTGAGTATCTGGAGCATCAGCATTTGTGGGTTCAATTACAGGCTCAAAATGGCCAGAAACAAAGACCTTTCTTCTGAAACTCGTCAGTCTATTCTTGTTCTGAGAAATTAAGGCTATTCATTGAGAGAAATTGCCAAGAAACTGAAGATCTCGTACAACGCTGTGTACTACTCCCTTCACAGAACAGCGCAAACTGGCTCCAACCAGAATAGGAAGCGTGGGAGGCCCCAAAAGATTGTTCTTTTGCCCATCTTAATCTTTTCTTTTTATTGGCAAGTCTGAGATATGGCTTTTTCTTTGCAACTCTGCTTAGAAGACCAGCATCCCGGAGTCGCCTCTTCACTGTTAACGTTGAGACTGGTGTTTTGTGGGTACTATTTAATGAAGCTGCCAGTTGAGGACTTGTGAGGTGTCTGTTTCTCAAACCCACAAACCTCGAACCCACAAATGCTGATGCTCCAGATACTCAACTAGTCTAAAGAAGGCCAGTTTTATTGCTTCTTTAATCAGAACAACAGTTTCCAGCTGTGCTAACATAACTGCAAAAGGGTTTTCTAATGATCAATTAGCCTTTTAAAATTATCAACTTGGATTAGCTAACACAACGTGCCATTGGAACACAGGAGTGATGGTTGCTGATAATGGGCCTCTGTACGCCTATGTAGATATTCCATTAAAAAAAAAAAATCTGCCGTTTCCCGCTACAATAGTCATTTACATTGTTAATAATGTCTACACTGTATTTCTGACCAATTTGATGTTATTTTAATGGACAAACAATTTGCTTTTCTTTCAAAAACAAAGACATTTCTAAGTGACCAAACTTTTCAACGGTAGTGTACACAAACAATGTCTCAATTGTCACAAGGCTAATAAAATCCTTCTTTAACCCGTCTCCTCCCCTTCATCTACGCTGATTGAAGTGGATTTAACAAGTGACATCAATAAGGGATCATAACTTTAACCTGGACTCACCTGGTCGGTCTATGTCATGGAAAGAACAGGTGTTCTTAATGTTTTGTATACCGAGTGTATATCTATTTAAATATAAGTCATACTAACCCTCTCTAAGTCCTGTCGGAGATGCATGAACATCCTCATTCGTGTGTGGATGCTGTCTTCATGAGGCAACAGCAGCAAGTTATCCTCCTCCTCACCAGGGGGCAGCAGAGCACGGTTGAAGTTGCTCTTCCTCTTCAATTTCCAGTACTGGTAGATGAAGTCCAGCAAGGTGGGAGGGAGACCCAGGTTCAGGGCCAGCTCCTCCGGGTGAATCAGAGTAGAAAACTCCTCCTCCAGCTCTAGTAACCTCTGGGCCCTCAGGCCCCCCCTCTCTGGGTCTACGGGGGGTTTGGGCCGGGCCGGACTGAGACCGGAGCCTGGTTCCCCTGCCTTGGGCTGCTTGTTGTGGGCTGGCTCAGAGGGGCTGAGACCGGAGCCTGGCTCCCCTGCCTTGGGCTGCTTGTTGTGGGCTGGTTGACAGGGGCTGAGGCCGGGGGCTGGGGGGTCGGAGGAGGCCTGGTTCTTGGGCTTGCTGTGCTTCAGACAGTAGGACCTGAACTTCACCTCGTCTCCTTCATCCAGGATGGTCTTCATCTCCAGGCTGTACTCGAAGGCGCACGTCACATGGAACGGGATGGTGCAGTTCTTCACTGAGCACTAAGAGGGATGGAGGGAGGAGGAGAAGGTATGGGTTCATTAACTCAGGGGTTGTGAAAGTGAGGTCTGCAGAGGTACTGCAGGAGGTCCGCAGCCAGATTTAAAAATATATATTACATTTTCATTTTTTTAACATGTCATTTTTTAATGAATATCACTAACAAATGAAACTCATTTTGGCCGAGGTAACGATACGTCTGTTCTTACCCCAGAGCATCATGGGCCTTGGAGGCTCACACGGATGCCGATATCCACAGTACCCCCACCAATTATACATTTCTCAACTCAATACTTCTCGTATTACACCCCCCCACCCCTGCCCCAAAACATTAATGTAATTGAAGCTTTAAACTGCAAAGTTCTCTCTGCCTCATGGCAAAATGTGTAGAACTGCAGGAAACGTGCTTGAAACCTGTTAAATGTTCTCTTTGATGCTAGATGGGCCTATAAAACGTTCCTTCCCAGGCCCTGAGACCTGGTTCATACAGCCATGCACTGCCAGTCACATTCCTTATACGCCATCTCTGTCTCACTGTAGTCGTGTTCTGATTATGAGGGGGGTCCCTGATGAATTTACTATAACAGAAGGGGTCTCGAAACAACCCCTTACTTAATACACACTTCACGAGCCAATACAAAAAGATAAACCAGACTATATATTACAAATTAAGAGACTACAAATGTGAACAACAACAAAACAAAAAACAAGAGACGTGTGATATCTAGTCACGTAAATATGTCACACAAACAGTCCAACCACCTCGCTCACCTGTATACAGGCTCCAGTCTTCAGTTTACAGAGGCTGCAGATGAGAGACCAGCGGGATGGAGGGATGTGGGACACCTTGGTGATGGGCTCCATCCTCTCTGGACACGCTATGCTCACCTAGAAATACAGGAAGAACACACTGTTAGCACGCTATTGGTCAGATTTACTGTTGGAGATACACAGGACCGTACCGTCAGTCAGCTAGAGATATACAGGACCGTCAGTCAGTCAGCTAGAGATATACAGGACCGTCAGTCAGTCAGCTAGAGATATACAGGACCGTCAGTCAGTCAGCTAGAGATATACAGGACCGTCAGTCAGTCAGCTAGAGATATACAGGACCGTCAGTCAGTCAGCTAGAGATATACAGGACCGTCAGTCAGTCAGCTAGAGATATACAGGACCGTCAGTCAGTCAGCTAGAGATATACAGGACCGTCAGTCAGTCAGCTAGAGATATACAGGACCGTCAGTCAGTCAGCTAGAGATACACAGGACGGTACCGTCAGTCAGCTAGAGATACACAGGACCGTACCGTCAGTCAGCTAGAGATACACAGGACGGTACCGTCAGTTAGCTAGAGATACACAGGACGGTACCGTCAGTTAGCTAGAGATACACAGGACCGTACCGTCAGTTAGCTAGAGATACACAGGACCGTACCGTCAGTCAGCTAGAGATACACAGGACCGTCAGTCAGTCAGCTAGAGATACACAGGACCGTCAGTCAGTCAGCTAGAGATATACAGGACCGTCAGTCAGTCAGCTAGAGATATACAGGACCGTCAGTCAGTCAGCTAGAGATATACAGGACCGTCAGTCAGTCAGCTAGAGATATACAGGACCGTCAGTCAGTCAGCTAGAGATATACAGGACCGTCAGTCAGTCAGCTAGAGATATACAGGACCGTCAGTCAGTCAGCTAGAGATATACAGGACCGTCAGTCAGTCAGCTAGAGATATACAGGACCGTCAGTCAGTCAGCTAGAGATATACAGGACCGTCAGTCAGTCAGCTAGAGATATACAGGACCGTCAGTCAGTCAGCTAGAGATATACAGGACCGTCAGTCAGTCAGCTAGAGATATGCAGGACCGTCAGTCAGTCAGCTAGAGATATGCAGGACATTCAGTCAGTCAGCTAGAGATATACAGGACCGTCAGTCAGTCAGCTAGAGATATACAGGACCGTCAGTCAGTCAGCTAGAGATATACAGGACCGTCAGTCAGTCAGCTAGAGATATACAGGACCGTCAGTCAGTCAGCTAGAGATATACAGGACCGTCAGTCAGTCAGCTAGAGATATACAGGACCGTCAGTCAGTCAGCTAGAGATATACAGGACCGTCAGTCAGTCAGCTAGAGATATACAGGACCGTCAGTCAGCTAGAGATATACAGGACCAGTCAGCTAGAGATATACAGGACCGCCAGTCAGCTAGAGATATATAGGACCGCCAGTCAGTCAGCTAGAGATATACAGGACCGTCAGTCAGTCAGCTAGAGATATACAGAACCAGTCAGCTAGAGATATACAGGACCAGTCAGCTAGAGATATACAGGACCGCCAGTCAGTCAGCTAGAGATATACAGGACTGTCAGTCAGTCAGCTAGAGATACACAGGACCGTCAGTCAGCTAGAGATACACAGGACCGTCAGTCAGTCAGCTAGAGATACACAGGACCGTCAGTCAGTCAGCTAGAGATACACAGGACCGTCAGTCAGTCAGCTAGAGATACACAGGACCGTCAGTCAGTCAGCTAGAGATACACAGGACCGTCAGTCAGTCAGCTAGAGATATACAGGACCAGTCAGCTAGAGATATACAGGACCAGTCAGCTAGAGATATACAGGACCAGTCAGCTAGAGATATACAGGACCAGTCAGCTAGAGATATACAGGACCAGTCAGTCAGTCAGCTAGAGATATACAGGACCGTCAGTCAGTCAGCTAGAGATATACAGGACCGTCAGTCAGTCAGCTAGAGATATACAGGACCGTCATCAGCTAGATATACAGGACCGTCAGTCAGTCAGCTAGAGATATACAGGACCGTCAGTCAGTCAGCTAGAGATATACAGGACCGTCAGTCAGTCAGCTAGAGATATACAGGACCGTCAGTCAGTCAGCTAAGATATACAGGACCGGCATCAGCTAGAGATATACAGGACCGTCAGTCAGTCAGCTAGAGATATACAGGACCGTCAGTCAGTCAGCTAGAGATATACAGGACCGTCAGTCAGTCAGCTAGAGATATACAGGACCGTCAGTCAGTCAGCTAGAGATATACAGGACCGTCAGTCAGCTTTACTGTTTTAACAGCACTTTCTGACAGACAGATGCATAAAAAGGAACAAGGTGTTGATTTTTACCTCAGGGATCCACAGAGCACAGCTAACGTGTGCCCACTTGGTGCCCGCCCTCGTAGCCTTCATCGCCCCTCCCTTTATGGGACATAGCTGGCACTGGGGGTCAATGCCTAGGACACACGTCCTGCACAGCCAGTTACCATCTGGTACCTTCACTATACCATAACACGCCTGGGCAGGAGAGAGAGAGACAGAGGGAGAGAAGGTTAACAGGGAGAAGAGAGACAAATTCAGAAACATACCCGACCAATAACAGAGATCCAGACAACCTGAGGATGGGGAGGAACAGCAGGTCAGAAATCAGCTCAATGTGATGGAAGAATCCAGAGACTCTAACCACTTCTGGGAACACTGGAAAACTCTAAACACGAAGAGTTATCTATCCAAAACGGAGATGTTCGGATAAACCACTTCTCAAATCTTTTTGGCTCTATAACAAAGAACAGCAAAAACATATACATGATCAAATACACATCTTAGAATCAACTATTAAAGATGACCAGAACCCACTGGATTCTCCAATTACATTGAAATGAACTACAGGACAAAATACAAACCTTCCAACCCAAAGAGGCCTGAGGTGTTGATGGTATCCTCAATGAAACGATCAAATATACAGACCACAAATCCCATTTGGCTAAACTCTAACATCATCCTCATCTCTGGCATCTTCCCCAATATTTGGAATCAAGGACTGATCATCCCAATCCACAAAAGTGGAGACAAATTTGACCCCAATAACTACCGTGGGATATGCGTCAATAGAAACCTTGGGGAAAATCCTCTGCATTATCATAAACAGCAGACTCGTACAATTACTCAGTGAAAACAATGTACTGAGCAAATGTCAAATCAAAGAAACAAACCAAAACAAAAGGCAAAGTCTTCTCATGCATTGTTGATCTCAAAAAAGCTTTTGACTCAGTTTGGCCTGAGGGTCTGCTATACAAATTGATGGAAAGTGGTGTTGTAGGGAAAAACATACAACATTATAAAATCTATGTACACAAACAAGTGTGCGGTTAAAATTGGAAAACACACAAACTTCTTTCCACAGGGCCGTGGGGTGAGACAGGGATGCAGCTTAAGCCCCACCCTCTTCAACATATATATCAACGATTTTGGCGAGGGCACTAGAACTGGAGCCCCCAGCCTCACCCTACTCGAATCTGAAGTAAAATGTTTGCTGATGATCTGGTGCTTCTGTCCCCAACCAAGGAGGGCCAACAGCAGCACCTAGATCTTCTGCACAGATTCTGTCAGACCTGGGCCCTGACAGACCTGGGCCCTGACAGACCTGGGCCCTGACAGACCTGGGCCCTGACAGACCTGGGCCCTGACAGACCTGGGCCCTGACAGACAAAAATAATAATGGTGTTCCAAAAAAAGGGTAGCTGCCAAGACAACAAACACAAATTCCATCTAGACACCGTTGCCCAAGAGCACACAAAAAACGATACATTCCTCGGCCTGAACATCAGCGCCACAGGTAACTTCCACAAAGCTGTGAACGATCTGAGACAAGGCAAGAAGAGCCTCCTATGCCATCAAAAGGAACAAAATTCTACATACTAATTAGGATCTGGCTAAAAAAAAATATTTGAATCAGTTATAGAAGCCATTGCCCTTTATGGTTGTGAAGTCTGGGGTCCGCTCACCAACCAAGAATTCACAAAATTGAGATTCTGCAAAAATATCCTCCGTGTACAATGTAAAACACCAAATAATGCATGCAGAGCATAATTAGGCTGATACCCACTAGAGATGTTAAATTCTACAACCACCTAAAAGGAAGCGATTCCCAAACCTTCCATAACAAAGCCATCACCTACAGAGAGATGAACCTGGACAAGAGTCCCCTAAGCAAGCTGGTCCTGGGACTCTGTTCACAAACACAAACACACCCCACAGAGCCCTAGGACAACAACTAGACCCAACCATATCATGAGAAAACAAAAAGATAATTACTTGACACATTGGAAAGAATTAACAAAAAAAACTGAGAAAACTAGAATGCTATTTGGCCCTAAACAGAGAGTACACAGTGACAGAATACCTGACCACTGTGACTGACCCAACATGAAGGAAAGCATTGACTATGTACAGACTCAGTGAGCAGAGCCTTGCTATTGAGAAAGGCCGCCGTAGGCAGACCTGGCTCTGAAGAGAAGACAGGCTATGTGCACACTGCCCACAAAATGAGGTGGAAACAGATGCACTTCCTAACCTCCTGCCAAATGTATGACCATATTAGAGACACATATTTCCCTCAGATTACACAGAACCGCAAAGAATTAGATAACAAACCAAATTTTGATAAATTCCCATATCTACTGGGTGAAATACCACAGTGTTCCATCACAGCAGCAAGATGTGTGACCTGTTGCCACAAGAAAAGGTCAACCAGTGAAGAACAAACACCATTGTAAATACAACTCATATTTATGCTTATTTATTTTCCCTTTTGTACTTTAACTTTTTGCACATCGTTACAACCCTGTATATATACACATAATGTGACATTTGTAATGTCTTTATTCTTTTGGATCTTGTGTGAGTGTAATGTTTACCGTTCATTTTTATAGTTTATTATCTACTTCACTTGCTGTGGCAATGTAAACATAAGTTTCCCATGCCAATAAAGCCCTTAAATTGACAGCGGGTCAACACAGCGGGTTAGATGTATTTATGATGAAGAAGGGTTTAACTGAGGGATGAGAGATTGTCATAACGCTAAAGCCAGAGAACTGGGTATGTGTAGAATTATAATTTTTTCTTCACATTTTAGTTAATTAGCATTTTTCAAGAGCGACTTATAACCAGTGCATTTAACTAACGTATATAAAAACCACCACATTACACTCATTGCAAGTAAAGCCTTCTTCAATATAGCCACTATGCGCAAAATCAGTGCTGGTAGGTTCCTACCTGGTGAACACAGATGTTACATTTGTCACAGAAGACCATGTCGTTGCCCTCCTCGCTGTCGGGGGAGCGACACACATCACAGATGACGTCCTCGTCGTACTCGATGCCCAGCCCTTCTACCGTGTCGATGGCGTGGTTCATGTTGTCATGGCACTGACGCTCCAACGCCTCCATGGTGCGCTCCAGCGTCAGCTCGTCTACAGGCCCCTCCCCTGGGAGACAGAATAATACACCAATCAGAACATAGCTCCTGTACAGGTCCCTCCCCCTGGGAGACAGAATAATACACCAATCAGAACACAGCTCCTGTACAGGCCCCTCCCCTGGGAGACAGAATAATACACCAATCAGAATAATACACCAATCAGAACACAGCTCCTGTACAGGTCCCTCCGTTGGGAACAAACCCAGTCAGAACGCTGTTGCTACAGGCCATACAGGGCATTCAGAAAGTATTCACCACCTTGACTTTACAGCCTTATAGACAGGCTTTATTCTAACATGGATTCACTGTTTTCCGTCAATCTACACACAACACCCCATAATGACAAAGCCAAAACAGGTTATTAGGTTTTACAAATGTATTAAACATTTTTTTTTAAAATGACTTATTTACATCAGTATTCAGACCATTTGATATGAGACTGAAAAATTGTGCTCAGGTACATCCTGTTTCCATTGATCATCCTTGAGATGTTTCTACAACTTGGAGTCCACCTGCTGTAAATGCAATTGATTGAACATGATTGGTGACCTAAACTGGGACATGCTTAAACCATATGACCAGGTCCTAAAGCAATGGGACTCTCTAAATATTTCTCAGATTATCACCAATCCCACAAGGTATGACTCCATAAACACCTAGAAAAGGCTACTCTCCTTGATGTTATCCTCACAAATAATCCTGATAGGTATCAGTCTGGTGTTTTCTGTAATGACCTTAGTGATCACTGTTTTACAGCCTGTGTTCGTAATAGCTGCTCAGTGAAACGACCTGTCCTGATTTGTTATAGACGCATGCTAAAAAACTAACGAACAAGCCTTCCGTCATGACCTGGCCTCTGTAAAATGGTATAGAATCAGCTTGATCCCCTCTGTCGAAGACGCTTGGACCTTCTTTTTTTATATCTTCAGTGGTATTGTTAACAAACACGCCCCCATAAAGAAATTGAGAATTTAAAAACAGGTTCAGCCCCTGGTTCGACCGTGATCTTGCAGAGTTACTCCACCTCATGAATTGCATTTGGCGAAAGGCTCGGCACACGCATACTCAGGCTGACTGGCTGTCGTTCAGGCAAATGAGAAAAGTTCACTCAGGCTATCCGGAAGGCCAAAGTTAGTTACTTTAAGGAGCAGTTCTCTCTCTGTGGTTCTAACCCCAAGATGTTCTGGAAAACGGTTAAAGACCTGGAGAATAAACCCTCCTCCTCACAGCTGCCCATGTCCCTTAATGTTGATGATGTGGTTGTTACTGACAAGAAGCACATGGCTGAGCTCTTTAATCACCACTTCATTAAGTCAGGATTCCTATTTGACTCAGCCATGCCTCCTTGCCCGTCCAACATTTCCTCATCTCCCTTCTAATGTGACTATCCCCGATGCTTCTCTCTCTTTTTCCCCTGTCCCGCTACAAAGGTTCTCCCTGCAGGCGGTAACTGAGTCCGACGTGCTAAAGGAGCTCCTTAATAAACTTGACCCCAAAAAACTTCTGGTGGTTTCGACCATTTCTTCTTTAAGGTTGCTGCCCCTATCATAAGGTATCTGACCTTGTCAACCTCTCTCTCCTTTCTGGGGAGGTTCCCATTGCTTGGAAGGCAGCCACGGTTCATCCTTTATTTAAAGGGGGAGATCAAGCTGATCCTAACTGTTATAGGCCTATTTCTATTTCGCCCTGTTTATCAAAAGTGTTGGAAAACCTTGTCAATAACCAACCGACAGGCTTTCTTGATGTCTATAGTATTCTCTCTGGTCTGCAATCTGGTTTACGCTCAGGTTATGGATGTGTCACTAAAACCTTAAAGGTCCTCAATGATGTCACCATTGCCCTTGATTCTAAGCAATGTTGTGTTGCTATTTTTATTGACTTGGCCAAAGCTTTTTCTACCCTTAACCTTGTTCTGAACACCTCCAAAACAAAGGGCATGTGGTTTGGTAAGAAGAATGCCCCTCTCCCCACAGGTGTGATTACTACCTCTGAAGGTTTAGAGCTTGAGGTCGTCACCTCATACAAGTACTTGGGAGTCTGGCTAGACGGTACACTGTCCTTCTCGCCGCACATATCAAAGCTGCAGGCTAAAGTTAAATCTAGACTTGGTTTCCTCTATTGTAATCGCTCCTCTTTCACCCCTGCTGCCAAAATAACCCTGATTCAGATGACCATCCTACCCATGCTAGATTACGGAGACATAGTTTATAGATCGGCAGGTGAGGGTGCTCTCGAGCGGATGGATGTTCTTTATCATTCGGCCATCAGATTTGCCACCAATGCTCCTTATAGGACACATCACTGCACTCTATACTCGCCAAAGCGCACACATCCTTGGGTCGCTCGTCTTTTCAGTTCGCTGCAGCTAGCAACTGGAACGAGCTGCAACAAACACTCAAACTGGACCGTTTTATCTCAATCTCTTCATTCAAAGACTCCATCACAGACACACAGTTGTGGCTGCTTTGCGTGATGTATTGTTGTCTCTACCTTCTTGCCCTTTGTGCTGTTGTCTGTGCCAAATGTTTGTACCTTGCTTTGTGCTGCTACCATGTAGCGCTGCTGCCATATTGTGTTGTCGTCTTAGGTCTCTCTTCATGTAGTGTTGTCTCTTGTCGTGATGTGTGTTTTGTCATATATTTTTATTTAATTTATTTTAAATCTCATCCCCCGCAGGAGGCCTTTTGGTAGTGCGTCATTGTAAATAACAATATGTTCTTAACTGACTTGCCTAGTTAAATAAAGGTTCAATAAAAATACAACATTTGGAAAGGTACACACCTGTCTATATTAAAGGTCCCACAGTTGACAGTGCATATCAGAGCAAAAATCCAGCCATGAGGTCAAAGAAATTGTCCGAAGAGCTCCGAGACGGCCAAACTGAGCAATCGGAGAAGGTCCTTGGTCAGGGAGGTGACCAAGAACCCGATGGTCATTCTGACAGAGCTGCAGAGTTCCTCTGTGGAGATGGGAGAACCTTCCAGAAGGACAACCATCTCTGCAGCACTCCACCAATCAGGCCTCTATGGTAGAGTGGCCAGACGGAAGCCACTCCTCAGTAAAAGGCACGACAGCCAACTTGGAGTTAGCCAATAGGGACCTAAAGGACTCTGACCATGAGAAACATGATTCTCTGGTCTGATGAAACCAAGACTGAACTCTTTGGCCTGAATGCCAAGCGTCACATCTGGAGGAAACCTGGCACCACCCCTACAGTGACGCATGGTGGTGGCAGCATCATGCTGTCGGTATGTTTTGCAGCGGCAGGGACTGGGAGACTGGTCAAGATCGAGGAAAAGATGAACGGAGCAATGTACAGAGAGATCCTTGATGAAAACCAGCTCAGGACCTCAAGCTGGGAGACGAAGGTTCACCTTCCAACAGGACAACGACCCTAAGCACACAACCAAGACAAAGCAGGAGTGGCTTTGGGACAAGTCTCTGAATGTCCTTGAATGGCCCAGTCAGAGCCCGGACTTGAACCCGATCTAACATCTCTGGAGAGACATGAAAATAGCTGTGCAGCGACGCTCCCCATCCAACCTGACAGAGTTTGAGAGGATCTGCAGAGAAGAATGGGAGAAACTCCCCAAATACAGGTGTGCCAAGCTTGTAGCGTCATACCCAAGAAGACTTGTTTTTGCTTTGTCATTATGGGGTATTGTGCGTAGATTGATGAGAAACAAAAAGATTGATTCAATTTTAGAATAAGGCTGTAATGTAACAGAATATGTAGAAAGTCAAGGGGTCTGAATACACCGTCTCTCAATAGTGTGAAGTCTATCCTTAGTCGCCTCCTGTTTCCTTGCCAACACAGAGAAGTGAGGAAATGTGATGATTTGAGGAGAGAACTCGGAGGCTTTAGAGAAACAGGCAAAGACAATGTCCCCCCCCCACACACACACACACACACACACACACGTGTCCTAGCTAATGTTCCTCTTCCCCCCCACACACACACCATTACCCATGTCTCCCAGCTCAGCGTTGAGTCCTTACCCATGTGTCCCAGCTCAGCGTTGAGTCCTTACCCATGTGTCCTAGCTCAGCGTTGAGTCCTTACCCATGTGTTCTAGCTCAGCGTTGTCCCTTACCCATGTGTTCTAGCTCAGCGTTGAGTCCTTACCCATGTGTCCCAGCTCAGCGTTGAGTCCCTTACCCATGTGTTCTAGCTTAGTGTTGAGTCCTTACCCATGTGTTCTAGCTCAGCGTTGAGTCCTTACCCATGTGTTCTAGCTCAGCGTTGAGTCCTTACCCATGTGTTCTAGCTCAGCGTTGAGTCCTTACCCATGTGTTCTAGCTTAGTGTTGAGTCCTTACCCATGTGTTCTAGCTTAGTGTTGAGTCCTTACCCATGTGTCCCAGCTCAGCGTTGAGTCCCTTACCCATGTGTTCTAGCTTAGTGTTGAGTCCTTACCCATGTGTCCTAGCTTAGTGTTGAGTCCTTACCCATGTGTTCTAGCTCAGCGTTGAGTCCTTACCCATGTGTTCTAGCTCAGCGTTGAGTGCCTGCAGCCAGTAGAGGTCCATGTTATCCAGGTCATAAGAGCACATGGCCTCAGCCAGCTCCTTGATGTTAACGTAACCCGTCTCTGTAGAGGTCTGACTCCAGCACTGGATATACCTCTTCTGTAGGGTGAACAACACCTCCTTAGGCTTCTCCTCTATGGTCCTGCAGACACAATAAGAGATTACTAGCAGACAATTCAGCATCAGTTCCTGAGGTACGGAGACAAGTAGAGGTGTGGTTACCTGATGGAGGGCTGTGGGATGGTTTCGGGGAAGGCAGGCACCTGCACCCCCTTCTCCCACTCCTGTCTCCAGGTGTCCCCCAGCAGGTAATAGTCTTCAGGGGAGACATGGTGAGAGTCTGGCAGCTTCATGGCACTGATCAGGTCTTTCCTGAACACCTTGGGAGAGAGGAGAGGAGACATATAAATACACTTATTACATTGTCTGTGTCCCAAATGATAACCTATTCCCCCTACATAGTCCACTACTTTTGACCGGAGCCCTGTGGGGAATAGGGTGCAGTTTGGGACAAAACACTCAGGAAGCTGACATGAGGCGTGTGTGTGTGTAAAGGAACGGCAGCGTGGCGTACCTCTGACGTGAGGTGTGTGTGTGTGTGTGTGTGTGTGTGTGTGTGTGTGTGTAAAGAACACTCAGGAAGCTGACGGGAGGTGTGTGTGTGTGTGTAAAGGAACGGCAGTGTGGCGTACCTCTGACGTGAGGTGTGTGTGTGTGTGTGTGTGTGTGTGTGTGTGTGTGTGTGTGTGTAAAGAACACTCAGGAAGCTGACGGGAGGTGTGTGTGTGTGTGTAAAGGAACGGCAGTGTGGCGTACCTCTGACGTGAGGTGTGTGTGTGTGTGTGTGTGTGTGTGTGTGTGTGTGTGTAAAGAACACTCAGGAAGCTGACGGGAGGTGTGTGTGTGTGTGTGTGTGTGCGTGCGTGTGTGCGTGTGTGTGTAAAGGAACGGCAGCATGGCGTACCTCTGCTGGTTTCTTGGGCACGGAGGCAGGGGTTCCAGGTTTACTTCCATACTTGTTAGAGGAGCAGAAGGAGGTGGAAGGACCTGAGCAGTACAAGGTAGAGGGACGGGGGGTAGAACGAGGTAGAGGGACGGGGGGTAGAACGAGGTAGAGGGACGGGGGGTAGAACGTGGTAGAGGTAGAGGGACGGGGGGTAGAAACGAGGTAGAGGGACGGGGGGTAGAACGAGGTAGAGGGACGGGGGGTAGAACGAGGTAGAGGGACGGGGGGTAGAACGAGGTAGAGGGACGGGGGGTAGAACGAGGTAGAGGGACGGGGGGTGGTAGAGGTAGAGGGACGGGGGGTAGAACGAGGTAGAGGGACGGGGGGTAGAACGAGGTAGAGGGACGGGGGGTAGAACGAGGTAGAGGGACGGGGGGGTAGAACGAGGTAGAGGGGTAGAACGAGGTAGAGGGGTAGAACGAGGTAGAGGGGTAGAACGAGGTAGAGGGACGGGGGGTAGAACGAGGTAGAGGGACGGGGGGTAGAACGAGGTAGAGAGACGGGGGGTAGAACGAGGTAGAGGGACGGGGGGTAGAACGAGGTAGAGGGACGGGGGGTAGAACGAGGTAGAGGGACGGGGGTAGAACGAGGTAGAGGGACGGGGGGGTAGAACGAGGTAGAGGGACGGGGGGTAGAACGAGTGTAGAGGGACGGGGGGTAGAACGAGGTAGAGGGGACGGGGGTAGAACGAGGTAGAGGGACGGGGGGTAGAACAGTGTAGAGGGACGGGGGGTAGAACGAGGTAGAGGGACGGGGGGTAAGAACGAGGTAGAGGGACGGGGGGTAGAACGAGGTAGAGGGACGGGGGGTAGAACGAGGTAGAGGGACGGGGGTAGAACGAGGTAGAGGGACGGGGGGTAGAACGAGGTAGAGGGACGGGGGGTAGAACGAGGTAGAGGGACGGGGGGTAGAACGAGGTAGAGGGACGGGGGGTAGAACGAGGTAGAGGGACGGGGGGTAGAACGAGGTAGAGGGACGGGGGGTAGAACGAGGTAGAGGGAGGGGGGTAGAACGAGGTAGAGGGGTAGAACGAGGTAGAGGGACGGGGGGTAGAACGAGGTAGAGGGGTAGAACGAGGTAGAGGGACGGGGGGTAGAACGAGGTAGAGGGAGGGGGGGTAGAACGAGGTAGAGGGGTAGAACGAGGTAGAACGAGGTAGAGAGAAGGGGGGTAGAGAGAGGTAGAGGGGATTTTGAGAATTTGTATACTGGCTACGGCGTCTCAAGATGGACAAATAGTACTATTGCAGTTTAAAATCCTTTTTCAAGCGAAGGTCTTTTAAGGGAGTATGTGAGTACACTGGTTCCGTTCATTCCGAACTCGGCGCCAGCCGACAAAGTATGCAGAAGGTTTTAGAGAGGAAGAGGGGGAAGACAGGTTAATGTTGGAGAAAAAACAACAACATTTAAAGCCTTTCTCTGTTTACAGACAGCATGTTATTCTCAATGACTGTCGTGGGTTTCATCATGTCATGATGTAAAGACAGTTGGAACTCACTCTCATTGTCAGAACTGTCACTGCTGCTTGAAGACCTGAGCCGTTTCATCCTGACGTACCCTACAGGGAGAAGAGACATCAGAGGTAGAAGACATGACAGAGCTAAGAGCCAGAATAGCTTGCAGAATGGGGGCCTCTGTACGAGCGTCAACATAGAAACATTCAGGGGAGCATTACTCCTCCATCAGATCCACAGCGATCTTGCATCAATGCAGCGTAAAATTCTGCAGTCAAACTTTCTTCATTATGTAATCCAACGTAATTGATAGGGTTAGGGTCAGGGTCAGGGTCAGGGTGAGGGTTAGGGTTAAAGTTCAACATTCACCTTCTGATTCTATTTCTGTCAAGTCTACACATACAGTTTGATGCTGTAGGTTGGATTTATGCAACGTAGGCACTACAGAACACACTGCAACTGCCTCTGCAAAGCAACGCAGCAAAGCAACGCAGCAAAGCAACGCAGCAAAGTAACGCTGCAACGCTGCAAAGCAACGCTGCAAAGCAACGCTGCAAAGCAACGCTGCAAAGCTGCAAAGCAACGCTGCAAAGCTGCAAAGCAACGCAGCAAAGCAACGCAGCAAAGCAACGCTGCAAAGCAACGCAGCAAAGCAACGCAGCAAAGCAACGCTGCAAAGCAACGCTGCGCTGCAAAGCAACGCTGGAAAGCAACGCTGGAAAGCAACAACGCTGCAAAGCAAAGCTGCAAAGCAGCAAAGCAACGCTGCAAAGCAACGCAGCAAAGCTGCGCTGCAAAGCAACGCTGCAAAGCAACAACGCTGCAAGGCAATGTATTTAGTTGAGGTGTACCAAAATGCAGTGACTATTGGTGTCATCGAGGCGTTTGCCTACATAACGTATGTCTACATTAGATAGTGTCTACAGAAAGTAGTCACACCCCTCCACTTTGAACACATTTTGTTGTTACAAGGTGGAAGAAAAGTTATAAAATATAAAAAACAAATATATCTTCATTAGGGATTTATTCAACCCAGAGTCTCCACATGTTAAAATCACCTTTGGCAGTGATTACAGCAGAGTCTTTCTGGGTAAGTCTAAGAGCTTTGCACACCTGAATTGTACAATATTTGCACATTATTCGTTAAATTCCTCAAGCTCTGTCAAGTTGGTGGTTGATCATTGCTAGACCGCCATTTTCAAGTCTTGCCATAGTTGACTTTAAAAAAACAAAAGCGGCTTTAAAATCTAACTAGGCCACTCAGGAACAGCCAATGTCGTCTCGGTAAACAACTCCAGTGTATTTGACCTTATGTTCTAGGTTATTGTCCAGCTGAAATGTGAATTTGTCTCCCAGTCTATTGGAAAGTAAACTGAAACAGGTTATCTTCTAGGATTTTGTCTGTGCTTAGATCTACCCCCCGATAGCATAATACAGCCTCCACTATGTTTTAAAATATTAAGAGGGATGGTGGATTTGCCCCAAACATAAACACTTTGTATTCAGGACATAAAGTTCATTTCTTTGCCACATTTTTTGCAGTTTTACTTTAGTGCCTTATTGCAAACAGGATGCACGTTTTGGAATATTTGTATTCTGTACAGGCTTTCTTTTCACTCTGTCATTTAGGTTAGTATTGTGGAGTAACTACAATGTTGTTGATCCATCCTCAGTTTTCTCCTATCACAGCCATTCAACTCTAACTGTTTTAAAGTCACCATTGGCCTCATGGTGAAATCCCTGAGCAGTTTCCTTCCTCTCTGGCAACTGAGTTAGGAAGGACTCCTGTATCTTTGTAGTGACTGGGTGTATTGATACACCATCCAAAGGGTAATTAATAACTTCACCATGCTCAAAGGGATATTCAACGTTTTGTTTTACCCATCTACCAATAAGTGCCCTTCTTTGCGAGGCATCGGGAAAACCTCCCTGCTCTGTGTGGTTGAATCGCTTTTTGATGTCCAATGAGTCGCCGACGGAGATGGCAGCATCGCGACTACCTCTTAAGCAACTCTGCAGTATTAAGTTTGTTTATGTACCATTTTTTACATTATTAGCTCAGGAGTTGTTTTATGTCATTACACACAGCCGGGAAGAACTATTGGATATTAGAGCGGTGGAAACTCACCAGAACTTCGAGCATTACGACAAGAACTCCAACTTCCCTGGAGCGGATGCCTTGTTTGGTCTCCCCAGGGCAAATCAAACTTACTCCAAAGGCTGACCCAAAACAACACCGGCGTTGGAGAGGTTCTCGAGGTTCTTCTGGTCAGACTTAGGAAGCATACACACCACCCACCGCTCCCGATTATTTTACTCGCTAATGTCCAATCTCTGGATAATAAAATTGATGAGCTCAAGACGAGAGTTGCTTTTCAGAGAGACAGCAGGGATTGTAACATACTCTGCTTCACGGAAACATGGCTCTCGAGATATTCTGTAAAACCAGTTGGTTTCTCAGTACATCGCGCCGACAGGAACAAACATCTCTCCGGGATGCAGAAGGGTGAAGGTATATGTTTTGTGATTAACGACTCATGGTGCAACTGTGATAACATACAGGAACTCAAGTCCTTATGTTCAACAAACCTAGAATATCTGAAAATTAAATGAATCTCCCGAGAGAATTAGTCAATAATAGAAACAGCAGTCTATACCCCCCCCCCCAAAGCCGATACCACGACAGCCCTCAAATACCTTCACTGGACTTTATGCAAACTGGAAACAACATATCCTCAGGCTGCATTTATTGTAGTTGAGGATTCTAATAAAGCACGAGGAAAAAGCTCCCGAAATTATATCAACAAAATTGCTGTACTCGCGCTGCTAAAACCCTCAACCATTGCTATACAACCTTCCAGAACGTATACAAGGCCGCCCTCCACTCTCCATTCGACAAATTGGCCCACGATTCCATCTTGCTCTTCCCCTCCCATAGGCAGAAACTCAAACAGGAAGCACCCGTGGCTCAAAAACAGGAAGCACCAAATCGGAACCCACACTTCAAGATTGATTTGGTCACGTGGACCGGGAAATGTTCAGAATAGCTTCAGAAAATAAATATTGGCAGATATACCGGTACGGTGAATGAGTTTATCAGGAAGTGCATAGGAGATGTTGTACCCACTGTGACTATTAAAACCTCCCCCAACCAGAAACCGTGACAGGAGCATTCATGAAAAACTGAAAGCGCGAATACCTGCATTTAACCAGGGCAAGACTGGGAATATGGAACACAAAGAGCGTAGTTATTCCCTCCGCAAAGCAATCAAGCTAAACGTCGGCATAGGGCTAAACGTCGGCATAGGGCTAAACGTCGGCATAGGGACAAAGTCGAGTCCCAGTTCAACAGCTCAGACGAGACATGTGGCAGGGTCTACAGACAATCACGGATTCTAAAAGGAAAACCAGCCACGTCGTGGACACCGACGTCTTGCTTCCACAGGCTGAACACCTTCGCTCGTTTTGAGGATAATACAGTGCCACCGACGCAGCACGCTACCGAGGACTGTGGGCTCTCCTTCTCCGTGGCCGACGTGAGTAAGACATTTAAGCGTGTTAACCCTCGCAAGGCTGCCGGCCCAGATGGTATCCCTAGCCGTGCCCTCAGAGCATGCGCAGACCAGCTGGCTGGTGTGTTCACAGATATATTCAATCTCTCCCTATCGCAGTCTGCTGTTCCCACATGCTTAAAAAGATGTCCACCATTGTCCCTGTACCTAAGAAAGTGAAGGTAACTGAACTAAATGACTACCGCCCCGTAGCACTCACTTCTGTCATCATGAAGTGCTTTGAGAGACTAGTCAAGGATCATATCACCTCCACCCTACCTGACACCCTAGACCCACTTCAGTTTGCATACCGCCCCAACAGGTCCACAGACGACACCATCACACTGCCCTAACCCATCTGGACAAGAGGAATACCTACGTAAGAATCCTGTTCATTAACTATAGCTCAGCATTCAACACCATAGTACCCACCAAGCTCATCATTAACCTGTTGAGGCTAGGGGGCAGTATTTGCACGGCCGGATAAAAAACGTACCCGATTTAAACTGGTTACTACTCTTGCCCAGAAACGAGAATATGCATCCGGTCCCAGCTTTGATGCACCTGGTGGAACAGCAGCAACAATACACACAGGCAGTCTACGGTAGCTGTGATACTGACGATCAGTCAGGTCCAAACACAGCAGAGGTACTGTGCTGCTGCTACCACTAGCGCTGCTGCTACTACTACTAGCGCTACTGCTGCTGCTTCTAGCGCTGCTGCTGCTGCTTCTAGCGCTGCTGCTGCTGCTACTTCTAGCGCTGCTGCTGCTGCTGCTACTTCTAGCGCTGCTGCTGCTGCTGCTACTTCTAGCGCTGCTGCTGCTGCTGCTACTTCTAGCGCTGCTGCTGCTGCTGCTGCTACTTCTAGCGCTGCTGCTGCTGCTGCTGCTACTTCTAGCGCTGCTGCTGCTGCTACTTCTAGCGCTGCTGCTGCTACTTCTAGCGCTGCTGCTGCTGCTACTACTTCTAGCGCTGCTGCTGCTGCTACTACTTCTAGCGCTGCTGCTGCTGCTACTACTTCTAGCGCTGCTGCTGCTGCTACTACTTCTAGCGCTGCTGCTGCTGCTACTACTTCTAGCGCTGCTGCTACTTCTGCTACTACTAGCGCTGCTGCTGCTACTTCTGCTACTACTACTAGCGCTGCTGCTGCTACTACTACTACTACTACTAGCGCTGCTGCTACTTCTACTAGCGCTGCTGCTACTTCTACTGCTACTACTAGTGCTGCTGCTGCTTCTACTGCTACTACTAGTGCTGCTGCTGCTAGCGCCGCTGCTGCTGCTACTACTAGCGCCGCTGCTACTTCTACTAGCGCTGCTGCTACTTCTACTGCTACTACTAGTGCTGCTGCTGCTTCTACTGCTACTACTAGTGCTGCTGCTGCTAGCGCCGCTGCTGCTGCTACTACTAGCGCCGCTGCTAGTAGTAGTACTACTATTACTGCCGCTGCTGCTGCTACTACTACTAGCGTTGCTGCTGCTGCTACTACTACTACTAGCGTTGCTGCTGCTGCTACTACTACTACTAGCGTTGCTGCTGCTGCTACTACTACTACTAGCGTTGCTGCTGCTGCTACTACTACTACTAGCGTTGCTGCTGCTGCTACTACTACTACTAGCGTTGCTGCTGCTGCTACTACTACTACTACTAGCGTTGCTGCTGCTGCTACTACTACTACTACTAGCGTTGCTGCTGCTGCTGCTACTACTACTACTAGCGTTGCTGCTGCTGCTACTACTACTACTACTAGCGTTGCTGCTGCTGCTACTACTACTACTACTACTGCTGCTACTTCTAGCGCTGCTGCTGCTGCTACTTCTAGCGCTGCTGCTGCTGCTACTACTTCTAGCGCTGCTGCTACTACTAGCACCGCTGCTGCTACTAGTAGTAGTAGTACTACCGCCGCCGCTGCTACTAGTAGTAGTAGTAGTACTACCGCCGCCGCTGCTACTAGTAGTAGTAGTAGTACTTACCGCCGCCGCCGCTACTAGTAGTACCGCCGCCGCCCGCCAGTATAGTAATGCCGCCGCCACCAGTAGTAGTAGTGCCGCCGCCGCTACTAGTAGATACCCCGCCGCTACTAGTATACCGCCGCCGCTACTAGTAGTACCCGCCGCCGCCGCTACTAGTACTACCGCCGCCGCTGCTACTAGTAGTAGTAGTAGTACTACCGCCGCCGCTGCTACTAGTAGTAGTAGTAGTACTACCGCCGCCGCCGCTACTAGTAGTAGTACCGCCGCCGCCGCCACCAGTAGTAGTAATGCCGCCGCCACCAGTAGTAGTAGTGCCGCCGCCGCTACTAGTAGTACCCGCCGCCGCCGCACTACTAGTACCCCCGCCGCCGCCGCTACTAGTAGTACCGCCGCCGCCGCCGCTACTAGTAGTACCGCCGCCGCTACTAGTAGTACCGCCGCCGCCGCCGCTACTAGTAGTACCGCCGCCGCCACTAGTAGTAGTACCGCCGCCGCCGCCGCTACTAGTAGTAGTACCGCCGCCGCCGCCGCTACTAGTAGTACCGCCGCCGCCGCTACTAGTAGTACCGCCGCCGCCGCTACTAGTAGTACCGCCGCCGCCGCTACTAGTAGTACCGCCGCCGCCGCTACTAGTAGTACCGCCGCCGCCGCTACTAGTAGTACTACGGCTGCCGCCGCTACTAGTAGTACTACGGCTGCCGCCGCTACTAGTAGTACTACGGCTGCCGCCGCTACTAGTAGTACTACGGCTGCCGCTGCTACTAGTAGTACTACGGCTGCCGCTACTACTAGTAGTACTACGGCTGCCGCTACTACTAGTAGTACTACGGCTGCCGCTACTACTAGTAGTACTACGGCTGCCGCTACTACTAGTAGTACTACGGCTGCCGCTACTACTAGTAGTACTACGGCTGCCGCTACTACTAGTAGTACTACGGCTGCCGCTACTACTAGTAGTACTACCGCTGCTGCTACTAGTAGTACTACTGCTACTAGTATTGCTATATTGTAATTACTTCGCCACCATGGCCTATTTATTGCCTTAACTTACCTCATTTGCACTCACTGTATATATACTTTTTGTTTTCTTTTGTTCTACTGTATTATTGACTGTATGTTTGTTTTACTCCATGTGTAACTCTGTTGTTGTATGTGTCAAACTGCTTTGCTTTATCTTGGCCAGGTCGCAGTTGTAAATGAGAACTTGTTCTCAACTGGCCTACCTGGTTAAATAAAGGTGAAATACATTAAAAAATATATAATAAAATAACAATTACTACTACTACCAGTGCTGCTACTACTAGTGCTACTACTACCACTACCAGTGCTACTACTACCACTACCAGTGCTACTACTACCAGTGCTACTACTACCAGTGCTACTTCTACCACTACCAGTGCTACTACTACTACCAGTGCTACTTCTACCACTACCAGTGCTACTACTACTACCAGTGCTACTTCTACCACTACCAGTGCTACTACTACCAGTGCTACTACTACCACCACTACTAGTGCTACTACTACTACCAGTGCTACTTCTACCACTACCAGTGCTACTACTACCAGTGCTACTACTACCAGTGCTACTACTACCAGTACTAGTGCTACTACTACTACCAGTGCTACTTCTACCACTACCAGTGCTACTACTACCAGTGCTACTTCTACCACTACCAGTGCTACTACTACCAGTGCTACTACTACCAGTGCTACTTCTACCACTACTAGTGCTACTACTACTACCAGTGCTACTACTACTACTACCAGTGCTACTACTACCACTACTACTACCAGTGCTACTTCTACCAGTGCTACTACTACCACTACTACTACCAGTGCTACTTCTACCACTACTACTACCAGTGCTACTACTACCAGTGCTACTTCTACCACTACTACTACCAGTGCTACTACTACTACCAGTGCTACTACTACCAGTGCTGCTACTACCACTACTACTACCAGTGCTACTACTACCAGTGCTACTACTACCAGTGCTACTACTACCAGTGCTACTACTACCAGTGCTACTTCTACCACTACTACTACCAGTGCTACTACTACTACTATCAGTGCTACTACTACCACTACTACTACCAGTGCTACTACTACCAGTGCTACTTCTACCACTACTACTACCAGTGCTACTACTACCAGTGCTACTACTACCAGTGCTACTTCTACCACTACTACTACCAGTGCTACTACTACCAGTGCTACTTCTACCACTGCTACTTCTACCACTGCTACTTCTACCACTACTACTACCAGTGCTACTACTACCACTACTACTACCAGTGCTACTTCTACCACTACTACTACCAGTGCTACTACTACCAGTGCTACTACTACCAGTGCTACTTCTACCACTACTACTACCACTGCTACTTCTACCACTACTACTACCAGTGCTACTACTACCACTACTACTACCAGTGCTACTTCTACCACTACTACTACCAGTGCTACTACTACCAGTGCTACTACTACCACTACTACTACCAGTGCTACTACTAGTGCTACTACTACCACTACTAGTGCTACTACCACTCGCATTCTTCATATTTTACAGAGGTCAGGGGTCGTTCCATAAGGATCAATGGAAGATTTAAGGGCCATTTGCCATATCAATATCCTTAAAAATCCACAGTAAAAATGTCTGATGCTGTAGTAAGAGAGAGAGAGAGATATAGATATATATATATATATATATATATACACATACATACATACAGGTGTTTCTGCAGACACCCTGGACCCACTCCTGTCTGTATACAGCTCCAGAGGGGGGTGTTCAGTGTATAAGGTCGGCAAACAGAGATTCATTATTACATTAAGAGCAAAAACGTTATGTTACACATTCAGTATATTTATTAGGCTACATTATTGGAAAATGATGACATTATACATCCGAAAGTTTACATTATTAGCTACTATTACATTTAGTGATGGGAGGAAATGGATAGTTGCATATCAGGATATTAGTTGATGATATATCGTATGTTTTGACAATCACGATATTATTTTTACTGTACATTTTACTGTACATTTCCAATGTTGAACTACCCTAGCTAATTCAACTCAAAGATTTACTATGGAGTTGAACAGTGACTAGCGTGGGCGAACTGGACTTCCACAGTCATATATGGGTTTTATGTATTAAAAACTACTGGTTTCATTCAGCACCCAAAGAACAGCCAACAGATTGTCGTGTGTAATTGTGAGGTTATTATTTTTAGTGATAAATCTGTAGCTTAATTCTTATTATTTTATTTTTTAAATAAAAACCTGAATTTAATATGCCATTGTAACTCCCAGTCCGCTCACACTAGTCGCTGCTCAACTCCGTTGTAAATCGTGGAGTTGAATTGGCTAATAACGATCCCCAAACCTTAGTCACTGAATAGAATAGTTTGGATATAAAATCAGGCATATTGCCTCATGGTGCTGTTTCCTCCTCTATATGTACAACAATAGTCCACCATTACAAAACATGTAGACTGGGACAAAATCCCGACGGCCTTGGCGCCAAACTCGGGCCTCGCTGCATGATGGGGAATTATTACAACCCTGTGGCGTCTGAAACCAAACAACTACACTAATTTCTGGCTGCTTTGCTAGGCTAAAATAGCACTTCATTTAGTGGTCAACGCCATTCCCCCCCCCCCCCCCCCAGGACTGAATTAAAATTGAGACGTGAACACGTTTTTAGTATGGATGTGACCGAGTATCACATGAGTTATTTTAGCGACATAACGAGGCTGAAGTCCTTGTGTGAGAGCGCAGGGGGAAGGCAAAGCAGGCCGCAGCCTGGCTTGTAGGCTACAATACCGGGCAAGCCTTGCCACACTGAGACCGCACAGAATACAAGCAAATTATTCAGCGACCTTACCTTGGATCCTCGGTCAATTATGCAGCTTATTGCAAATTCCTCACATATAAACACGGGCACTCTTAGTAAAACTGTTTTGTATAATTTCTTCTTTCCACACTGAATATTTCCCAGGGCTAGCTGCAACCTCTCCTCACCAACACACAACAGCCCTATTGAAGACCACCAAAGATCTGTAGAAGAAAACCAAGATAGACCACAGCCCGTCGTTTCAATCGGGAACTACTGAGTCATAGTGGGCAGAGCCAAGCAAGAGCTAGCGAGATCCTATTGGCGCGTTCCAAGCCAATATTTGCATATTTCCGTTAGGCTACGCCTACTCTGTGTGTACTCTTTAACAATGCATTTTTTTTTTCGTAACTTTGGCAAAGACTAAAGTCTACAAAAAAGTAGTCCACTCTCTTCGTGACATATTTTAGTTTTGGACAACAGAAAACTGTATTGAGATCAAATGTTTAATCGGTGAGAAAATGTGCAGAATATCGGTCAAAATCCATCTTCTCCCATTGCCGGCCACTAGGCTTCCTCACTTCACATTTATCTATCCAGTAAATCATGTCTCATTGTTCTATCTGTGGTACCACCCTATCCAAGTATGGGCAGCTGCAGCCAAATATGGCGACCGGAAAGTGGGTTTGTCGAAAGTTGTGGGTGTTTGGAAAGCGAATCAGATAATTGGACGGATGTTTTGCCACTCGACGTGAAGCGTCTCTTCCTGGGTATCACCGAAGATCTGTAGAAGAAAACCAAGATAGACCACAGCCCGTCGTTTCAAACCGGAACTAATGAGTCATAGTGGGCAGAGCCAAGCAAGAGCTAGCCAATATTTGCAGATTTCAGTTAGGGAACGCCTACTCTGACGTGACGTGAACTCAATTCTCCTTCTAAACAACGCATTTAAAAATTGTTTAAAAAAAAGCTTTGGCAAAAGGTAAAGTCTACAGAAAACTTAGTCCACTCTGTTCGTAAGAGATTATAGTTTTGTGAACAGAAAAATGTATTGAGATCAAATGTTTCATCGATGAAAATATTAGCAGAATGTCGGCCCGACTACCATATTTGGTAGTGAGTGGAAAACGCCAAGCGGATGCTTCACATTTCTACATCCGGTGAAATATCTGTGGTATCACTATCGCGTCGCCAGAGGTAGCTAACTTGTCAAAATATTTTCTCTCACACGATTTTATTTCAAGTAGGATTGCAGCCAACACAAGAAATAACTAATATCGATAACCATCTAGATGTTACCTTTATACATACAATCTACTACTCAATAGGGAGGGCATGAACGGCAACACTTTCTCTACTGTTTGACAAGCACTACTGTCCGGCAACGGCGTGGGAAGTAGCAACCAAGCAGCCAATATCAGGGTGGCAGTCAGAGTTAGCACAGGCATACAACGCACGAAGCAACATTAAATAACGTCAGATATATAAATGCAACATATAAAGTGTTGGTCCCATGTTTCATTAGCTGAAATAAAAGATCCCAGATCTGTTCCATAATCACAAAAAGCTTATTGTGAGCGTTTCTCCTTTGCCAAGATAATCCATCCACTTGACAGGTGTGGCACATCAAGAAGCTGATTAAACAGCATGATCATTACAGAGGTGCACCTTGTGCTGGGGACAATAAAAGGCCACTCTAAAATGTGCAGTTTTGTAGCACAACACAATGCCACAGATGTCTCAAGTTTTGACAGAGCGTGCAATTGGCATGCATGACTGCTGGAATGTCTACCAGAGCTGTTGCCAGATAATTTTATGTTAATTTCTCTACCATAAGCCGTCTCCAATGTAGTTTTAGAGAATTCGGCAGTACATCCAACCAGCCTCACACCCGCAGACCATGTGTATGGCGTTGTTTAGGAGAGCATTTTTCTTCTGACATTAATGTTGTGAACAGAGTGGTGGGGTTATGGAATGGACAGGCATAAGCTACAAACACAATTGCATTTTATCGATGGCAATTTGAATGCACAAAAATACAGTGACGAGACCCTGAGGCCCATTTTTTTTTTAAGGTACCTGTGACCAACAGATGCATATCTGTATTCCCAGTCGTGTAAAAATCCATAGATTAGGGCCTAATGAATTTATTTCAACTGACTCAGTTTTAAATAAACTGTAACTAAGTAAAATCAATGAAACTGTAGCATGTTGTGTTTATATTTTTGTTCAGTATACAATTATTTGTGTAGAACAGTGAACAATGTCACAGACTAATCCTCTGGCAGAAAAACAGAGGTCCAAACTCCCGTGGTATGGTAGCTCATTGTACGATAGTTGCGTGGTAAACGGAAGGGAGAAAAACACCAATCAAAATCATCTAACCTATAGCGGAGCGCTTTGAACACACACTCCTTTCCACACGCCCACTCCTTTCCTTTTGTCACACCCACACTCCGGCCGCCATATTGGGATGCAACTTCCCCCTTCTAACTGTCTGCTGGGTCCTAGACTCCACCCAGTTTAGGGCTGTGTTGATCAAGGCTTTCTTCCATTGGACATGACTGTAAAAACACCATCAAATCAGCACCAAGTGATTTTAATTTTGGAAATCTATTCCAAAGTATTGCCACTCATAAGCAAGGTTTGAAATCATTATGTTTTAGTCAAATTGTATATCTGTCTGTCAGTTTGCAGTCTACAAATTACAATTATGTTCCGGCCCCCAGACCACTCAAGAAAAAAAAAAAAAAAGGATGAATCATTTAAAATTCCTTATATTAAGCAAACCAGACGGCACATTTGTTTTTATTTTATTTTACGCATAGCCAGGGGCACACGCCAACAGTCAGACATAATTTACAAATGATGTGTGTGTTTAGTGAGTCTGTCAGACCAGACGCAGTAGGGATGATGTCATGAACCGGCTCAAAGTGCGTAACAAAAAAAGGAGACAACGTGGAGATCAGGAATAACAAAATATATTTATTAACTAAAGTAAACTAAATATAATTAACAATGATGTGTAGTCAGTAATCAGTAGTGTACGTGAGTGGTTGTGTATAAATGTGATAATGAAGGGTGTTGAAAGGTGCCAACGCAAACTAACAAAAAATACCACAACCAAAATCTGTGTCTGCATGGAGAGAGTCTCTTCAATGAATGGGGAAGAGGTGCATTTATCCTGGGACACACCCAGCCCAGGTCTGTCCCATTTCGCTGACAACCCTCCCGGCTCCGCCCACTGACATCCTAATAAGGAAAACAAGAGAAAAGAGAAAGAATTCGGCAGACAGAATGGGAGGGTCGTCACAGAGTGGGAGGGTCGTCACCCCCCCCATAAAACCGGGGACTAACAAAGACCCCAGAACACCATACCAGTCACACAACAAATTGATCCAGCCTTTGCGTCCGCTTGCCCCAGCCAACATCATCCTCCCCAGACCTCAGCGGACAGGAAGCAACCTCAGGGGACAGGAAGCAACCTTTAAGAGGAAAGAAAACGAGACCAGAAGGGAACAGACAGGAGCGACAGAACAGGACAATACCAGACACAAAATAACAGTGGTCAGTCACGTGGACATTCAGGAACAGGGCGCACGAGAGAGCGCGTCAGCAATGACATTATCAGTCCCCCGGATGTGCCGCACATCAAGATCGTATTTATTTTTTACAAGCATTCCACATCATGGACCTCAAAAAGGTGAGAGGGTTATGGTTGGTGTAGACCACAATAGGTACTACTCCCGACCCGACATACACCTCAAAGTGTTGTAGCGCCCATATGCTAGCACTTTTTCAATGACCGAGTAGTTCAACTGAAATGGTTAAACTTTTTGGAAAAGAAACAGGCCTCTCAACTCCAGACACATCTGCTAACGGCAAAACTGCACCTGCCCCCACATCACTAGCATCCACCTGCAAGGTATATGACATATCCAAGCGAGGAGCAGCCAGCACCGGAGTTGAGGTAAGCAACCTCTTTGCATCTTCAAAAGCCTGTTGACAACGAGAAGACCAGACGTAAACAGCCTGTTGACAACGAGAAGACCAGACGTAAACAGCCTGTTGACAATGAGAAGACCAGACGTAAACAGCCTTAGCTTTCAGCAAATCTGTTAAGGGAGCGACCACAGTAGAGAAGTTCCTACAAAAACTACGGTAATAACCAATCATTTCCAAGAAATGCATCAGTTCCTTTTTAGTAGTTGGTGGTGGAAAAGCATCAATAGCTACCACTTTAGCCCGAACAGGACGCATTTCACCCTGCCCAACCACCTTTCCAAGGTATGTAACGGTCGCCTGAGCAAACTCACATTTAGCCAGATTGATCGTGAGGCGACCCGCAGCCAGAAGTTCGAACAAGGCTTGAATACGGGACAGATGTTCCTCCCATGTATCTGCATATATCACTACATCGTCCAGATAAACAGCGCACCCGGCCAGACCGGAGACAACCCTGTTCACAAGTTGCTGAAAAGTGGTAGGTGCATTACGCAGGCCGAAACTCATAACCGAATACGAGTACAGACCAGAGGGTGTAATAAAGGCAGAGATTCCACGTCCTACTCGTCAGTGGCACCTGCCAATAGCCCTTTAACAGGTAAAATTTGCTCACAAACTTAGCTGCGCCAACTTGATCAACGCAGTCCTCCATCCGAGGAAGAGGAAATGAATCAGGCTTAGTGACACTTTACCTTACGGTAGTCCGTACAAAATCTGTTTGTCCCATCCGGTTTACTGACCAAGATACAGGGAGAAGCCCAACTGGAGAAAGAAGGCTCTGCTATCTTACTCTTCAGCATGTACCTGATCTCAGCATCCAGGCAACTCTGTTTCTCTGAAGAAACTCTATAGAACCGCTGATGAATGGGATCAGCATCTCCAATGTCAATATCGTGTTCTATTAAGTTTGTACGTGTATCAGAAAACAAACATGGAAATCTCTGAATCAGACCAACCATCTCTTTCCGCCCATCAACAGGTAGATGAGCGAGAAGGCTGTCTGAAATATCTAGTGTCTCTGAATTTTTCAATCTACAGTATGCAATCGTCGGGACCAGGAACATCTTCCTCATCATGCACAGACCTAGCATGACAAGAACCCAGCGGAATAACGGTATCGGCCAAAATAACAGGTTTACCGTCCTCTGTAGACTCCCACTGTTCGGCCTCAGAGGAATGTGCATAATAGGGTTTTAACAGATTTACATGGCACAGTTGGTGTGCTTTTCTCCGTTCTGGAGTGGCAACTAGATCGTTTTGGTCAGTGTACTGGAGCACAACCGTATATGGACCTTGAAACTTGGCTTGAAAAGGAGAACCAACAATTGGCAGCAGAGCAAGAACCTGGTCACCTGGACTAAAGTGACGAGGCTCAGTTCGCCGATCAGATACGCCCTTCATCCTCTCCTGTGAAGATGATAGCTTCTCTTTAGCCATTTCACCAGCGGCGTACAGGCGTCGCCGGAAATCACACACATAAGATAACAAGGACTGAGGGGGCTCAGGAGACTTCCAGTCATCCTGGAGAACAGAGAAGTCTACGCACCCTATGACCAAACACAAGGTCATTTGGACTGAAACCCGTGCTCTCCTGTGAAACCTCCCTAGAGGCTAATAGTAACCAAGGCAACCCCTCCTCCCAATCCTTATCCATCTCAGTACAATAAGCTCTCAACAAAGACTTAAGTGTTTGATGGAAACGTTCCAGCGCTCCTTGACTTTGCGCATGATAGGCGCTAGACAAATTGTGTTTAATATGGAGCTGTTGGAGAACCTGACCAAACAGATTAGAGGTGAAATTAGATTCTTGATCACTCTGAATGATCTTAGGGATTCCAAACAGTGAGAGAAACTGAGTCAAAGCTTTTAGCACAGACTTAGTGGTGATAGACCAGAGAGGACAGGCAGCAGGAAACCTAGTGGTGATAGACCTGAGGACAGGCAGCAGGAAACCTAGTGGTGATAGACCAGAGAGGACAGGCAGCAGGAAACCTAGTGGTGATAGACCTGAGGACAGGCAGCAGGAAACCTAGTGGTGATAGACCAGAGAGGACAGGCAGCAGGAAACCTAGTGGTGATAGACCAGAGAGGACAGGCAGCAGGAAACCTAGTGGTGATAGACTGGAGAGGACAGGCAGCAGGAAACCTAGTGATGATAGACCTGAGAGGACAGGCAGCAGGAAGCCTAGTGGTGATAGACCAGAGAGGATAGGCAGCAGGAAACCTAGTGGTGATAGACCAGAGAGGACAGGCAGCAGGAAACCTAGTGGTGATAGACCAGAGAGGACAGGCAGCAGGAAACTTAGTGGTGATAGACCAGAGAGGACAGGCAGCAGGAAACCTAGTGGTGATAGACCAGAGAGGACAGGCAGCAGGAAACCTAGTGGTGATAGACCAGAGAGGACAGGCAGCAGGAAACTTAGTGGTGATAGACCAGAGAGGACAGGCAGCAGGAAACCTAGTGGTGATAGACCTGAGAGGACAGGCAGCAGGAAACCTAGTGGTGATAGACCAGAGAGGACAGGCAGCAGGAAACCTAGTGGTGATAGACCAGAGAGGACAGGCAGCAGGAAACCTAGTGGTGATAGACCAGAGAGGACAGGCAGCAGGAAACCTAGTGGTGATAGACCAGAGAGGACAGGCAGCAGGAAACCTAGTGGTGATAGACCGGAGAGGACAGGCAGCAGGAAACCTAGTGGTGATAGACCTGAGAGGACAGGCAGCAGGAAACTTAGTGGTGATAGACCTGAGAGGACAGGCAGCAGGAAACCTAGTGGTGATAGACCAGAGAGGACAGGCAGCAGGAAACCTAGTGGTGATAGACCAGAGAGGACAGGCAGCAGGAAACCTAGTGGTGATAGACCAGAGAGGACAGGCAGCAGGAAACCTAGTGGTGATAGACCGGAGAGGACAGGCAGCAGGAAACCTAGTGGTGATAGACCTGAGAGGACAGGCAGCAGGAAACCTAGTGGTGATAGACCAGAGAGGACAGGCAGCAGGAAACCTAGTGGTGATAGACCAGAGAGGACAGGCAGCAGGAAACCTAGTGGTGATAGACCAGAGAGGACAGGCAGCAGGAAACCTAGTGGTGATAGACCGTATAGGACAGGCAGCAGGAAACCTAGTGGTGATAGACCTGAGAGGACAGGCAGCAGGAAACCTAGTGGTGATAGACCAGAGAGGACAGGCAGCAGGAAACCTAGTGGTCTGACATCACAGTGAACAGGTAACTACTACCCTTTTTAGAACGAGGCAGAGGACCAACACAATCAATAATCAGATACTCAAAAGGTTGGCTGAGTACAGGAATAGGAAGCAGTGGTACCGGCTTAATAGCTTGCTTAGGTTTACCAGTTAATTGACAGGTGTGACACGTTTTGATGAACTCAAAAACATCCCTCTTTAACCTAGACCAAAAGAAAAGTATTAATATGCGATTGTAGGTTTTCCTCACACCCATATGTCCAGCAACATCGTTGTGGGAAGTTGTCAACACCAACTCACAAAGCTTAACCGGTACAACAACCTGACTAATCGCCTCCCCCAGAAAACTACTACCACGAAACACCGACTATCTCATCAGGACATCCTCTTGGAGAAAATAGCCATGAGCGACATCTCCCAGCTGTTCAACAGGCACAATTTGGTCACGCAACTCTTTTAATGTGGGGTCAGTCCGTTGCGCATCGATTAGATCGGAGCGGGATACAGATAACGGGATAACAGGGAAAGTAGTGACAGTCTTTATGGTATTCTCGTTAGCTGGCGCAGTGACCAGGTCGCCACGCAGAGAACACCGCTGGGAAACTCTGCACACTCTCATCAGGAATCCCTACAAATGACGGCTTAGTGGAAACCACTAGAGATGGAAACACGACAGGCCACACATGCTCACCTGCCAAGTTATTCACAAGGATAACGTCGATACCCTCAATAGGCAACGAAGGACACAGCCCCACAACAACCTCACCTTTCACCAGTCCACAATCCAACATCAGTTTATGCAATGGAACTGACAGAGTGTTCAAACCTATTCCCCTAATTAGAACACTATTCCCCTAATTAGAACACTATTCCCCGAATCAGTCTCAGCAGAGAAGGGTAACAGACTCCAACACAAACGATTCAAAGGCACCTGTGTCTCTCAGGATCTTCACTGGCACTAGGTCGTTACTTCCTAACATAGACACAAAACCCTCCGTAATGAAAGGTAAATAGTCTGGGTCAATATGGACTTTCACCTGCCCCTGGGCATGAGACAATGTGTCAGGAGTAAACTGATGTGGAACAGGCACAGCTAACACCATTGGCTTGGATTTAACGTAAGCACACGTACTGAATTTACCCCTAGCCCTGAGAACCAGACATTCGTTTTTCCAATGACCTGAGCTTTGACAGCAGTGACACTCTTGACCCACGTCATCTTTACCACGGGAGTCAGGCTCAACCCTAGTTGAATAAAACTCTGCCCCTGAACCAGAGTATCTCGGTGAGCGAGGCCCAAATCTCTCCGAACGCCCCCACTCACTCCGAACGCCCCCACTCACTCCGAACGCCCCCACTCACTCCGAACGCCCCCACTCACTCCGAACGCCCCCACTCACTCCGAACGCCCCCTCTCACTCCGAACGCCCCCACTCACTCCGAACGCCCCCACTCACTCCGAACGCCCCCTCTCACTCCGAACGCCCCCTCTCACTCCGAACGCCCCCTCTCACTCCGAACGCCCCCTCTCACTCCGAATACGGGGCTCTGCAAAGACACTTTTATGAGTCAAAACATACTCGTCCGTCAAAACCGCAGCTTCAGCGACAATCTTTACTTTTCGTTCGTTAATGTACGTCGCTATACGATCAGGGACTGTGTCCTTAAATTGCTCTAACATAATCAGATCACACAGCCCTTGGAAGGTCATAACTGCAGAGGCGGAACACCAGCGATTAAACTGTGAAGATAACTCTCATGCAAACTCAACATGAGTCTCTTTATTATGCCTTTATAAAGTTCTAAATCGTTGGCGGTAAGCCTCAGGAACCAATTCGTAAATCTGTAATACAGCCGTTTTAACCTTTAATCATAACTGACACTGTCGGCTACACTAAGAGCTGAATATGCTTCCTGCACTTTACCAGTCAGCACACACTCCAACATTAAAGTGCGGTCAGAATCAGGCCAACTCCTAGCGCCAGCAACACGCTCAAACAACGAGAAGAATGTCTCAGGGTCCCTTTCATTAAACTGAGGCAACAACCGTAAGTTCCCAACAATATCAAATGTGTCCGGGGCACGACCAAAAGAAGAACGACCCCTAGGTAAATCTGGGTCACCTTCCCAGAGCAAACTCTCCCCTGAGAGCTTTCCTTCCCTAACCTCTTGTTGCAGCTTCATTTTAACACATTCCACTCTCCATCAGAATGGCCTTCAATATCAACCTAACATCATTTTTTAGATGTTTATCACTAATTTTAACTTTGAAGGTCGCTGAACACTACAACAGCTGTTCTTTAGTACATAATTCTAACAGTTCCTCTGATGGAGTTAACTCGTTTACGTAAGACACCATAGTCACAAGAAAATAAAAAAATTGTCGCTCTTCCCCTCTGCTGAGCACACCAGACCACAACCAGATAAATGACAATCACACTGGGCACCACAGAAGAGATATATATGGAGCTTTCCCAAAACCTACAGTAACTCAACCCTAGTCTTCACACGGATTTGCGGTGGGTAATTACGCACTGTAGCCCGACTGGCAAGCAAACAACCCCCCAGCACGCTGGCAGATTCCCCCCAGCACGCTGGCAGATTCCCCCCAGCACGCTGGCAGATTCCCCCAGCACGCTGGCAGATTCCCCCCAGCACGCTGGCAGATTCCCCCCAGCACTCTGGCAGATTCCCCCCAGCACGCTGGCAGATTCCCCCCAGCACGCTGGCAGATTCCCCCCAGCACTCTGGCAGATTCCCCCCAGCACGCTGGCAGATTCCCCCCAGCACGCTGGCAGATTCCCCCCAAGCCAACTGCTCAGTCCACAGACCCGACACAAAAACAAAACGAAATAACCCATGCCCAACATATTCCAAAGTGAAACACGTCACTAAGCCTAACAGAGGGGGAAAAAGGCTATAGCTCCGGGTAGCTAGTGTCACTACCCAACCCAAGAGTCTCCAGCCTGAGAATGGGCCTGGAAACTAACCAATCTACATTCTCCAACGCAGCACACAACCAACTATCCACCACAGTGGCAAGTTGACCAAAACAAACAAAGGCAACCAGTACTGGGCACCAAACATTACAACGCAAACAAGCTGTAACAAAAGATGCAAACAAAGCACCTACAGAGTTCAACATTATTTCCACGTTCTCCCAAACACAACACACTAGTAAGCCAAACAACACTAATATTAGTCCTTCATAATACATCAGAGTGCTATACGCCTTAAATGTCTAGAAACCGACCTTATGATCCCGGACGAGCCCCCACTTGTCACAAACCGGCTCAAAGTGCGTAACAAAAAAAGGAGACAACGTGGAGATCAGGAATAACAAAATATATTTATTAACTAAAGTAAACTAAATATAATTAACAATGGTGTGTGTGTAATCAGTAGTGTACGTGAGTGGTTGTGTATAAATGTGATAATGAAGGGTGTTGAAAGGTGCCAACGCAAACAAACAAAAAATACCACAACCAAAATCTGTGTCTGCATGGAGAGAGTCTCTTCAATGAATGGGGAAGAGGTGCATTTATCCTGGGACACACCCAGCCTAGGTCTGTCCCATTTCGCTGACAACCCTCCTGGCTCCGCCCACTGACATCTTATTAAGGCAAACAAGAGAAAAGAGAAAGAATTCGGCAGACAGAGTGGGAGGGTCGGCACAGAGTGGGAGGGTCGGCACAGAGTGGGAGGGTCGGCACAGAGTGGGAGGGTCGGCACAGAGTGGGAGGGTCGGCACAGAGTGGGAGGTTCGTCACAGAGTGGGAGGGTCGGCACAGAGTGGGAGGGTCGGCACGGAATCGGAGGGTCGGCACAGAGTGGGAGGGTCGGCACAGAGTGGGAGGTTCGTCACAGAGTGGGAGGTTCGTCACAGAGTGGGAGGTTCGTCACAGAGTGGGAGGGTCGGCACAGAGTGGGAGGGTCGGCACAGAGTGGGAGGGTCGGCACAGAGTGGGAGGTTCGTCACAGAGTGGGAGGTTCGTCACAGAGTGGGAGGTTCGTCACACTGACCAGAGAGGTTCTGTTGATCAGTGTGTGAATTGAACCATTTTCCTGTCCTGATAAGCATTCAAAATGTAACGGGTACTTTTGGATGTCAGGGAAAATGTATGGAGTAAAAAGTACATCATTTTCTTTAGGAATGTAGTGAAGCAAAAGTAAAAGTTGTCAAAAATATTAATAGTAAAGTACAGATACCCCAAAAACAATTTTAAGTCATACTTTAAAGTATTTCTACCTAAGTACTTTACACCACTGGATATGGCACATCATACAACACTGTGGAAATATATATTGCATGTTATGAAACTTAAAAGGACAGCATCTGTTTCAGTCAACAAATAAACATTTGTTTCTGACACAAAAAAATATATAATTGTCGAGAAATGTCAACAGACTAGGTTTAATCAAGAGGTTAAGGATGAAAGGTTAAAGGTTAAGGGTTCGTGTCCCCGTCTGTTTCATTACAATATCTTCCAACCAGGTGAACCCCAGTTTATCATCCAGAAGTAACCTTGGGCATTATGAGTGAAAGAGAGAGACCTGGCTCTATATATTTTACTAGTTTAGACCCACTGACACCACCCCCGGTTAGAGGGGAATAAAGCAACCCAAGAATGAACACACAGGAACTATACTGTATAGCAATATACTGTACATACGATATGACAAGAGCTGTACTAACAGTAATAAAGGACTGTATAAAGGACATATCACCCCTGAACATACAGGTTACAAGCTATACAGAGGACATATCACCCCTGAACATACAGGTTACAAGCTATACAGAGGACATATCATCCCTGAACATACAGGTTACAAGCTATACAGAGGACATATCATCCCTGAACATACAGGTTACAAGCTATACAGAGGACATATCATCCCTGAACATACAGGCTACAAGCTATTCAGAGGACATATCATCCCTGAACATACAGGTTACAAGCTATACAGAGGACATATCATCCCTGAACGTACAGGTTACAAGCTATACAGAGGACATATCACCCCTGAACATGTCTACAGGTTACAAGCTATACAGAGGACATATCACCCCTGAACAAACAGGTTACAAGCTATACAGAGGACATATCATCCCTGAACATACAGGTTACAAGCTATACAGAGGACATACATTTGAAGTTTACATACACTTTAGCCAAATACATTTAAACTCAGTTTTTTCACAATTCCTGACATTTAATCCTAGTAAAAATTCCCTGTCTTAGGTCAGTTAGGATCACCACTTTATTTTAAGAATGTGAAATGTCAGAAAAATAGTAGAGAGAATGATTTATTTCAGCTTTTATTTCTTTCATCACATTCCCAATGGGTCAGAAGTATTTGGTAGCATTGCCTTTAAATTGTTTAACTTGGGTAAAATGGTTTAGATAGCCTTCCACAAGCTTCCCACAATAAGTTGGGTGAATTTTGGCCCATTCCTCCTGACAGAGCTGGTGTAACTGAGTCAGGTTTGTAGGCCTCCTTGCTCGCACACGCCTTTTCAGTTCTGCCCACAAATTTTCTATGGGATTGAGGTCAGGGCTTTGTGATGGACACTCCAATACCTTGACTTTGTTGTCCTTAAGCCATTTTGCCACAACTTTGGAAGTATGCTTGGGGTCATTGTCTATTTGGAAGACCCATTTGCGACCAAGCTTTAACTTCCTGACTGATGTCTTCAGATGTTGCTTCAATTTATCCACATTAATTTTCTTTCCTCATGATGCCATCTATTTTGTGAAGTGCACCAGTCCCTCCTGCAGCAAAGCACCCCTACAACATGATGCTGCCACCCCCTTGCATCACGGTTGGGATGGTGTTCTTCGGCTAGCAAGCCTCCCCCTTTTTCCTCCAAACATAACGATGGTCATTATGGCCAAGCAGTTCTGTTTTTGTTTCATCAGATCAGAGAACATTTCTCCAAAAAGTACGATCTTTGTCCCCATGTGCCGTTGCAAACCGTAGTCTGGCTTTTTTATGGCGGTTTTGGAGCAGTGGCTTCTTCCTTGCTGAGCGGCCTTTCAGGTTATGTTGATATAGGACTCGTTTTACTGTGGATATAGATACTTTTGTACCTGTTTCCTCCAGCATCTTCACAAGATCCTTTGCTGTTCTTCTGGGATTGATTTGCACTTTTCGCACCAAAGTACGTTCATCTCCAGGAGACAGAACGCATCTCCTTCCTGAGCGGTATGACGGCTGCGTGGTCCCATGATGTTTGTACTTGCGTACTATTGTTTGTATAGATGAACGTGGTACCTTCAGGCATTTGGAAATTGCTCCCAAGAATGAACCAGACTTGTGGAGGTCTACCATTTTTTTCTGAAGTCTTGGCTGATCTCTTTTGATTTTCCCAGGATGTCAAGCAAAGAGGCACGGAGTTTGAAGGTAGGCCTTGAAATACATCCACAGGTACACCTCCAATTGGCTCAAATGATGTAAATTAGCCCATCAGAAGCTTCTAAAGCCATGACATAATTTTAGGGAATTTTCCAAGCTGTTTAAAGGCACAGTCAACTTAGTGTATGTAAACTTCTGATCCACTGGAATTGTGATACAGTGAATTATAAGTGAAATAATCTGTCTGTAAACAATTGTTGGAAAAATTACTTGTGTCATGCACAAAGTAGATGTCCTAACTGACTTGCCAAAACTATAGTTTGTTAACAACAAATTGTGGAGTGGTTGAACAATGAGTTTTAATGACTCCAACCTAAGTGTATGTAAACTTCTGACTTTAACTGCATCATCGCTGAACATGTTTACAGGCTACAAGCTATACAGAGGAATCATAAATAAAGCAACGACAACAAAGTATTGAGAACAATATATACGTCACACAACTCACTTTACACCATCCCACAAGTACAGAGATATGAGTGAGTCCAGTTGTTGATGGGCAGAGACATGTTGCTCTCTGCCACTGCTTGAGGGAGACTGACAGTTTTGTGGCCATGTTGCTCTCTGCCACTGCTTGAGGGAGACTGACAGTTTTGTGGCCATGTTGCTCTCTGCCACTGCTTGAGGGAGACCGACAGTTTTGTGTGGCCTGTATAGTGAAGAGGGTGGCCAGATGTCCGGCCTCCTAGCAACCTCGCAGGGCACTAGCCAGCAGCATACCACCTGCATCCCACTGCTGGCTTGCTTCTGTCTCTCACTGTTCAAATAAACCATTAAAATTATAGACTGATCATTTCTTTGTCAGTGGGCAAACGTACAAAATCAGCAGGGGATCAAATACTTTCCCCCCCCCCTCACTGTATATTGGGAACAGGAAGTTTCGGTACAATTTTATAAATGCAGACAGATAATTTGTTCATTTGACATGGTGAGACCTTTTAAGTGTCGTTAAAATGTATTATGCAAGAAATAGCGGTGGAAACGCCTTTATGCGGAAATATTGATACAATCACCATCATATCAAAGTAAACTTGGGAGTCACACGATGACCTGGGGTGCGGTCTCTACCACCACTCAGGAAACCACGCAGTTCATGAGGCTACAGACGAAATGGATGATGAACTTCCGAGGTATAAAGCGCACAGCGATGCTCTTTTCCAATAAATCGAGGGTCTTATTCTGGTGACATGATGCTTTACTGCCGTTTGCCAAATAAAAAAAAATGATTATAAATCGATAATAATCTCATCGTGCAGACTAGCCCAGTGGTTCCCAAATGGCAGGAACTCAGTCCGGCTGTGAACTTCCTCTTGAGAGTTGTAATAGCAGAAAGCACAAGGTGGTGCATCACCAGTTCCTCTTAGAGAGATATTTATAACTTGTCAGAAATGTCCAGATCAACCAGCCTACAGACCAGTTAGGTTTTTTTTAGCACATAGATAATTGTTGTATTTTTCTTGTCACTCAAATATCACATGAATACACATTAGACAGGGCAAAACATTTATAGAATTCCAAGAAAATGTGCTTTTAAAACTGCAAAGGATTCTTCGCATCACAATGACAAAATTGTGTAGAATTGAAAAGAAATACGTTTTTTAAACTGGGTGAACAGATGATGTTATGAACAGTGTTTGATTTGCAACAAGTCCATTAGGTGGAAACATTCCACTGGTGGGAAAATGTGGATATTTTCATTACGCGGATTCAAGAATATTCACATACAAATCAAAAATCGCCAATTAGATGGAAATCAAGCTACTGAGAAAGTAGTGTAAGTCAGAAACATGTCCCACAGTAAAATCTCAAACACAACACATACAAATGGATCTTTAATATATTAGTAATGACATGTTCATTTGATTCTACAGAGATACAATAGGAAACATTTAGCAATACAAAAGTCCCAATCAGATCATTCCTTCAACAAATACAAATGTTAAAGTATACGGCGTGCTTCCCAAACGGCACCCTAGTCCTTTTATAGTGCACTACCCTGGTCAAAAGTAGAGGACTAGGGGGCACCATTTGAGAAGCAGGTATTTCATCACAGGGATGAGGTTCTGTCCCAAAGAAAACAACATTACCACATATCTTACTGTCTTCAATACATTCTAAATGCTTTCTAAGAACATTTATTTAATTCACCCCCCCCAATAAAATAAAAAATAACATTAACTAAAACATGTGAAATAATTATTTACATAATGGGTGTAGTCTACATTGGTGTAAGCAAAGTGTTGCAGGTACAAACTGAATCATGTGGCTTGAGGTGTCTATTTGTGCACACCAACTGTAGCAAACCATGTTTTCAGTAGGTCTCCTCCCCATTTAGTCCCGCTTGCTTCTGTTTATTTCCTAGTGAATACACCCCTATGTCCAATCAACTATTTACACCAGTATCACCCTGACAACGTGTCTGGAAACAACACAGGAAACACAGGTAACCACTAAGGAAGTCCCGTTGTCTTGCTGCTCAACCAAAACACACAAACAAATGGGTTAGTGGTAATCGGGAGTGGTTGGGACGCCCCTACCCTAAACCTAACTTGAAAGACTTGCACATATGGCACCGAATGAGGATTTAGCGTTCGTCTGCTGATCGTTCAGCGCACTGTGTTTTAGGGACCACCCTCTATAGACGTCTGATTCTACATTCTACATATTTCACCTGATTCTACATGTGAAATCTGTACGCACTCGGTTCACAGATTACGTTCAGAGGGGCCAAGTACTCTGGGCCAGAAAACGCTAGTTCTGTGTCTGAGCGTTTAACCTCTAACCGAACCTTAACTCTTACCCAGACTATTTTAAAATGGCAACTTCACTGGGATGACAGATCCTTGGGACGTCCCAAGGATCCCAGATAGCAAGGACCCTAACAAATACCGCAGAGAAAACACATGATGTACGGGGTAAAGTTTCACCAAGGTACAGATCATGGATCAACTTTTCCCCTCCACAAATTCTAACGTAAAAATAACATTAGTAGGGGAAATACAAAACTGATTCAAGATCAGAATCTAGGGGCAACTTCACTCTACACCGATCATTTACCTCAATGGTTTCAATGGCGTGTTACACACACACACACACACGACAAAATTACCTTACAGAACAGCGAAGACCAAAATATACACAATATAAACAAGAAGAGAATACTTTCAAGAAATTCTAATAGCCTAATATCTAATGCAGCGTTTCCTCCCCTGGCTTTTTGCCCTTGCACTACCAATCTGGTTCCAATAATCAAAGCTTGATGAGTCGATGATTTGCACTAGGGGTGCTTTCAGTTTGATTGAACGTTTGCTACGTTGCTTAACGGCCACTGAACGACATGTTTCCCAAAACGTTCTTGAACAGATTGGAGGTACATTTGCTCCGTGAGGTGGGGTGGAGGGGAGTGGGGTGGAGTGGAGTCCGGTGGAGTGGAGTTCAGTTCAGTGGGGCGGAGTGGAGTGGAGTGGAGCGGGGTGGAGTGGAGTCCGGTGGAGTGGAGTTCGGTGGGGCGGAGTGGGGTGGAGTGGAGTTCGGTGGGGCGGAGTGGAGTTCAGTTCAGTGGGGCGGAGTGGAGTGGAGTGGGGCGGAGTGGAGTGGGGCGGAGTGGAGTGGGGCGGAGTGGGGCGGAGTGGGGCGGAGTGGAGTGGAGTGGGGCGGAGTGGAGTGGGGCGGAGTGGAGTGGGGCGGAGTGGAGTGGGGCGGAGTGGGGCGGAGTGGAGCGGAGTCCGGTGGAGTGGAGTGGAGTGGGGCGGAGTGGAGTGGAGTGGAGCGGAGTCCGGTGGAGTGGAGTGGAGTGGGGCGGAGTGGAGTGGAGTGGAGCGGAGTGGGGCGGAGTGGAGTGGAGTGGGGCGGAGTGGAGTGGAGTGGGGCGGAGTCCGGTGGAGTGGAGTGGAGCGGAGTCCGGTGGAGTGGAGTGGAGCGGAGTCCGGTGGAGTGGAGTGGAGCGGAGTCCGGTGGAGTGGAGTGGAGTGGAGTGGGGCGGAGTGGAGTGGAGTGGGGCGGAGTCTGGTGGAGTGGAGTGGAGTGGGGCGGAGTCCGGTGGAGTGGAGTGGAGTGGAGTCCGGTGGAGTGGAGTGGAGTTCGGTGGAGTGGAGTTCGGTGGAGTCCGGTGGAGTGGAGTGGGGCGGAGTGGAGTGGAGTGGAGTGGGGCGGAGTGGAGTGGAGTGGGGCGGAGTGGAGTTCAGTTCAGTGGGGCGGAGTGGGGTGGGGTGGAGTTTAAAGCAACGTATTCTAAAGGTAGCGCTGCATTTTGAACCCCTCCCTGTTTTCAACTGGTCGTTCCAGAATTAAACCGTTTCCGTTTCATTGCATATTGCATTCTGTTTTTTCGTAATGAACGCAGGCCAGCTGTGTGGTGCTAGGGCAAAAAACTAAAATATTCACCCTTTGGAGTCCCCAGGAATATCTGCTAATGTTGATCAACCTGTCCTCTCTACCATCACCATGTTGATTAACCTGTCTTCTCTCCTACCTGCCATCATTATGTTGATTAACCTGTCCTCTCTCCTACCATCACTATGTTGATTAACCTGTCCTCTCTCCTACCTGCCATCACTATGTTGATTAACCTGTCTTCTCTCCTACCTGCCATCACTATGTTGATTAACCTGTCTTCTCTCCTACCCGCCATCACTATGTTGATTAACCTGTCTTCTCTCCTACCTGCCATCACTATGTTGATTAACCTGTCTTCTCTCCTACCTGCCATCACTATGTTGATTAACCTGTCCTCTCTCCTACCATCATTATGTTGATTAACCTGTCCCCTCTGCTACCTGCCATCACTATGTTGATTAACCTGTCCTCTCTGCTACCTACCATCATTATGTTGATTAACCTGTCCTCTCTCCTACCATCATTATGTTGATTAACCTGTCCTCTCTCCTACCTACCATCATTATGTTGATTAACCTGTCCTCTCTCCTACCTGCCATCATTATGTTGATTAACCTGTCCTCTCTCCTACCTGCCATCATTATGTTGATTAACCTGTCCTCTCTACCATCATTATGTTGATTAACCTGTCCTCTCTCCTGCCATCATTATGTTGATTAACCTGTCCTCCCTACCATCATTATGTTTATTAACCTGTCCTCTCTCCTGCCATCATTATGTTGATTAACCTGTCCTCCCTACCATCATTATGTTGATTAACCTGTCCTCTCTCCTACCTACCATCACTATGTTGATTAACCTGTCCTCTCTCCTACCTGCCATCATTATGTTGATTAACCTGTCCTCTCTCCTACCTGCCATCACTATGTTGATTAACCTGTCCTCTCTCCTACCATCATTATGTTGATTAACCTGTCCTCTCTCCTACCTAACATCATTATGTTGATTAACCTGTCCTCTCTCCTACCATCATTATGTTGATTAACCTGTCCTCTCTCCTACCTACCATCACCATGTTGATTAACCTGTCCTCTCTCCTACCTACCATCACTATGTTGATTAACCTGTCCTCTCTCCTACCTACCATCACCATGTTGATTAACCTGTCCTCTCTCCTACCATCATTATGTTGATTAACCTGTCCTCTCTCCTACCTACCATCATTATGTTGATTAACCTGTCCTCTCTCCTACCTTCATTATGTTGATTAACCTGTCCTCGCTGCTACCTACAATCATTATGTTGATTAACCTGTCCTCTCTCCTGCCATCACTATGTTGATTAACCTGTCCTCTCTCCTACCATCACTATGTTGATTAACCTGTCCTCTCTCCTACCATCACCATGTTGATTAACCTGTCCTCTCTGCTACCTGCCATCTTTATGTTGATTAACCTGTCCTCTCTCCTACCTGCCATCACTATGTTGATTAACCTGTCCTCTTTCCTACCTACCATCAATATGTTGAATAACCTGTCCTCTCTCCTACCATCATCATTATGTTGATTAACCTGTCCTCTCTCCTACCTACCATCATTATGTTGATTAACCTGTCCCCTCTGCTACCTGCCATCATTATGTTGATTAACCTGTCCTCTCTCCTACCTGCCATCATTATGTTGATTAACCTGTCCTCTCTCATACCATCACCATGTTGATTAACCTGTCCTCTCTCCTACCTGCCATCATTATGTTGATTAACCTGTCCTCTCTGCTACCATCATTATGTTGATTAACCTGTCCTCTCTTCTACCATCATTATGTTGATTAACCTGTCCTCTCGCCTACCTGCCATCACTATGTTGATTAACCTGTCCTCTCTCCTACCTGCCATCACTATGTTGATTAACCTGTCCTCTCTACTATCACCATGTTGATCAACCTGTCCTCTCTCCTACCTACCATCACCATGTTGATTAACCTGTCCTCTCTGCTACCTACCATCATTTTGTTGATTAACCTGTCCTCTCTACCATCACTATGTTGATTAGCCTGTCCTCTCTGCTACCTGCCATCATTATGATGATTAACCTGTCCTCTCTCCTACCTGCCATCACTATGTTGATTAACCTGTCCTCTCTCCTACCTACCATCACTATGTTGATTAACCTGTCCTCTCTCCTACCTGCCATCATTATGATGATTAACCTGTCCTCTCTCCTACCTGCCATCATTATGATGATTAACCTGTCCTCTCTCCTACCATCATTATGTTGATTAACCTGTCCTCTCTGCTACCTACCATCATTATGTTGATTAACCTGTTCTCTCTGCTACCATCATTATGTTAATTAACCTGTCCTCTCTCCTGCCATCATTATGTTGATTAACCTGTCCTCTCTCCTACCTACCATCCTTATGTTGATTAACCTGTCCTCTCTCCTACCATCATTATGTTGATTAACCTGTCCTCTCTGCTACCATCACTATGTTGATTAACCTGTCCTCTCTCCTACCTACCATCATTATGTTGATTAACCTGTCCTCTCTCCTACCTACCATCATTATGTTGATTAACCTGTCCTCTTTCCTACCATCACCATGTTGATTAACCTGTCCTCTCTCCTACCTACCATCACTATGTTGATTAACCTGTCCTCTCTACTGCCATCATTATGTTGATTAACCTGTCCTCCCTACCATCATTATGTTTATTAACCTGTCCTCTCTCCTGCCATCATTATGTTGATTAACCTGTCCTCCCTACCATCATTATGTTGATTAACCTGTCCTCTCTCCTACCTACCATCACCATGTTGATTAACCTGTCCTCTCTCCTACCTACCATCACTATGTTGATTAACCTGTCCTCTCTCCTACCTACCATCACCATGTTGATTAACCTGTCCTCTCTCCTACCATCATTATGTTGATTAACCTGTCCTCTCTCCTACCTACCATCACTATGTTGATTAACCTGTCCTCTCTCCTACCTGCCATCATTATGTTGATTAACCTGTCCTCTCTCCTACCTGCCATCACTATGTTGATTAACCTGTCCTCTCTCCTACCTACCATCACTATGTTGATTAACCTGTCCTCTCTCCTACCTACCATCACCATGTTGATTAACCTGTCCTCTCTCCTACCATCATTATGTTGATTAACCTGTCCTCTCTCCTACCTACCATCATTATGTTGATTAACCTGTCCTCTCTCCTACCTTCATTATGTTGATTAACCTGTCCTCGCTGCTACCTACAATCATTATGTTGATTAACCTGTCCTCTCTCCTGCCATCACTATGTTGATTAACCTGTCCTCTCTCCTACCATCACTATGTTGATTAACCTGTCCTCTCTCCTACCATCACCATGTTGATTAACCTGTCCTCTCTGCTACCTGCCATCTTTATGTTGATTAACCTGTCCTCTCTCCTACCTGCCATCACTATGTTGATTAACCTGTCCTCTTTCCTACCATCACCATGTTGATTAACCTGTCCTCTCTCCTACCTACCATCATTATGTTGAATAACCTGTCCTCTCTCCTACCATCATCATTATGTTGATTAACCTGTCCTCTCTCCTACCTACCATCATTATGTTGATTAACCTGTCCCCTCTGCTACCTGCCATCATTATGTTGATTAACCTGTCCTCTCTCCTACCTGCCATCATTATGTTGATTAACCTGTCCTCTCTCATACCATCACCATGTTGATTAACCTGTCCTCTCTCCTACCTGCCATCATTATGTTGATTAACCTGTCCTCTCTGCTACCATCATTATGTTGATTAACCTGTCCTCTCTTCTACCATCATTATGTTGATTAACCTGTCCTCTCGCCTACCTGCCATCACTATGTTGATTAACCTGTCCTCTCTCCTACCTGCCATCACTATGTTGATTAACCTGTCCTCTCTACTATCACCATGTTGATCAACCTGTCCTCTCTCCTACCTACCATCACCATGTTGATTAACCTGTCCTCTCTGCTACCTACCATCATTTTGTTGATTAACCTGTCCTCTCTACCATCACTATGTTGATTAGCCTGTCCTCTCTGCTACCTGCCATCATTATGATGATTAACCTGTCCTCTCTCCTACCTGCCATCACTATGTTGATTAACCTGTCCTCTCTCCTACCTGCCATCACTATGTTGATTAACCTGTCCTCTCTCCTACCTACCATCACTATGTTGATTAACCTGTCCTCTCTCCTACCTGCCATCATTATGATGATTAACCTGTCCTCTCTCCTACCTGCCATCATTATGATGATTAACCTGTCCTCTCTCCTACCATCATTATGTTGATTAACCTGTCCTCTCTGCTACCTACCATCATTATGTTGATTAACCTGTCCTCTCTGCTACCATCATTATGTTGATTAACCTGTCCTCTCTGCTACCTGCCATCACTATGTTGATTAACCTGTCCTCTCTCCTACCTACCATCACCATGTTGATTAACCTGTCCTCTCTCCTACCATCATTATGTTGATTAACCTGTCCTCTCTGCTACCATCACTATGTTGATTAACCTGTCCTCTCTCCTACCTACCATCATTATGTTGATTAACCTGTCCTCTCTCCTACCTACCATCATTATGTTGATTAACCTGTCCTCTCTGCTACCTACCATCATTATGTTGATTAACCTGTCCTCTCTGCTACCATCATTATGTTGAATAACCTGTCCTCTCTCCTGCCATCATTATGTTGATTAACCTGTCCTCTCTGCTACCATCACTATGTTGATTAACCTGTCCTCTCTCCTACCTACCATCATTATGTTGATTAACCTGTCCTCTCTCCTACCTACCATCATTATGTTGATTAACCTGTCCTCTTTCCTACCATCACCATGTTGATTAACCTGTCCTCTCTCCTACCTACCATCACTATGTTGATTAACCTGTCCTCTCTCCTACCTACCATCATTATGTTGATTAACCTGTCCTCTCTCCTACCTACCATCATTATGTTGATTAACCTGTCCTCTCTCCTACCTACCATCATTATGATGATTAACCTGTCCTCTCTACCATCATTTTGTTGATTAACCTGTCCTCTCTCCTACCATCATTATGTTGATTAACCTGTCCTCTCTCCTACCATCATTTTGTTGATTAACCTGTCCTCTCTCCTACCATCATTATGTTGATTAACCTGTCCTCTCTCCTACCATCATTATGATGATTAACCTGTCCTCTCTGCTACCTACCATCATTATGTTGATTAACCTGTCCTCTCTCCTACCTGCCATCATTATGATGATTAACCTGTCCTCTCTGCTACCTGCCATCATTATGATGATTAACCTGTCCTCTCTGCTACCTGCCATCATTATGTTGAATAACCTGTCCTCTCTCCTGCCATCATTATGTTGATTAACCTGTCCTCTCTCCTACCATCACTATGTTGATTAACCTGTCCTCCCTCCTACCATCATTATGATGATTAACCTGTCCTCTCTACTACCATCATTATGTTGATTAACCTGTCCTCTCTCCTACCATCATTATGATGATTAACCTGTCCTCTCTGCTACCATCATTATGTTGATTAACCTGTCCTCTCTACCATCATTATGTTGATTAACCTGTCCTCTCTCCTGCCATCATTATGTTGATTAACCTGTCCTCTCTCCTACCATCATTAAGTTGATTAACCTGTCCCCTCTGCTACCTGCCATCACTATGTTGATAAACCTGTCCTCTCTCCTACCTGCCATCACTATGTTGATTAACCTGTCCCCTCTTCTACCTGCCATCATTATGTTGATTAACCTGTCCTCTCTACCATCATTATGTTGATTAACCTGTCCTCTCTACCATCATTATGTTGATTAACCTGTCCTCTCTCCTACCATCATTATGTTGATTAACCTGTCCTCTCTGCTACCATCATTATGTTGATTAACCTGTCCTCTCTCCTACCATCATTATGTTGATTAACCTGTCCTCTCTACCATCATTATGTTGATTAACCTGTCCTCTCTCCTGCCATCATTATGTTGATTAACCTGTCCTCTCTCCTACCATCATTATGTTGATTAACCTGTCCTCTCTTCTACCCACCATCATTATGTTGATGAACCTGTCCTCTCTCCTACCATCATTATGTTGATTAACCTGTCCTCTCTCCTACCTACCATCATTATGTTGATTAACCTGTCCTCTCTCCTACCTACCATCACTATGTTGATTAACCTGTCCTCTCCTCTACCATCATTATGTTGATTAACCTGTCCTCTCTCCTACCTACCATCACCATGTTGATTAACCTGTCCTCTCTGCTACCATCATTATGTTGAATAACCTGTCCTCGCTCCTACCTACCATCATTATGTTGATTAACCTGTCCTCTCGACCATCATTATGTTGATTAACCTGTCCTCTCTCCTACCATCATTATGTTGATTAACCTGTCCTCTCTCCTACCATCATTATGTTGATTAACCTGTCCTCTCTCCTACCTGCCATCATTATGATGATTAACCTGTCCTCTCCTACCTGCCATCATTATGATGATTAACCTGTCCTCTCTACCATCATTATGTTGATTAACCTGTCCTCTCTGCTACCATCATTATGTTGATTAACCTGTCCTCTCTGCTACCATCATTATGTTGATTAACCTGTCCTCTCTCCTACCTACCATCATTATGTTGATTAACCTGTCCTCTCTGCTACCATCATTATGTTGATTGACCTGTCCTCTCTGCTACCATCATTATGTTGATTAACCTGTCCTCTCTCCTACCATCATTATGTTGATTAACCTGTCCTCTCTCCTACCTGCCATCATTATGATGATTAACCTGTCCTCTCTACCATAATTATGTTGATTAACCTGTCCTCTCTGCTACCTACCATCACTATGTTGATTAACCTGTCCTCTCTACCATCACTATGTTGATTAACCTGTCCTTCTCCACTACCTACTAGTATAAAAAATATAACAAAATAATCCTTGTGTAGTAAGTTGTGATTGAGGTGTAGTTGTGATTGAGGTGTGTATCAGTGGTGTAGTTGTGGTGTATATCAGTGGTGTAGTTGTGATTGTGGTGTATATCAGTGGTGTAGTTGTGATTGTGGTGTAGTTGTGATTGAGGTGTATATCAGTGGTGTAGTTGTGATTGTGGTGTAGTTGTGATTGTGGTGTATATCAGTGGTGTAGTTGTGATTGAGGTGTATATCAGTGGTGTAGTTGTGATTGTGGTGTATATCAGTGGTGTAGTTGTGATTGTGGTGTATATCAGTGGTGTAGTTGTGATTGTGGTGTATATCAGTGGTGTAGTTGTGATTGAGGTGTATATCAGTGGTGTAGTTGTGATTGAGGTGTATATCAGTGGTGTAGTTGTGATTGAGGTGTATATCAGTGGTGTAGTTGTGATTGTGGTGTAGTTGTGATTGTGGTGTATATCAGTGGTGTAGTTGTGATTGTGGTGTATATCAGTAGTGTAGTTGTGATTGTGGTGTATATCAGTGGTGTAGTTGTGATTGTGGTGTATATCAGTGGTGTAGTTGTGATTGTGGTGTTGTTGTGATTGTGGTGTATATCAGTGGTGTAGTTGTGATTGAGGTGTATATCAGTGGTGTAGTTGTGATTGAGGTGTATATCAGGGGTGTAGTTGTGATTGTGGTGTAGTTGTGATTGTGGTGTATATCAGTGGTGTAGTTCTGATTGTGGTGTATATCAGTAGTGTAGTTGTGATTGTGGTGTTGTTGTGATTGTGGTGTATATCAGTGGTGTAGTTGTGATTGTGGTGTATATCAGTGGTGTAGTTGTGATTGAGGTGTATATCAGTGGTGTAGTTGTGATTGAGGTGTATATCAGTGGTGTAGTTGTGATTGTGGTGTATATCAGTGGTGTAGTTGTGACTGTGGTGTAGTTGTGATTGTGGTGTATATCAGTGGTGTAGTTGTGATTGTGGTGTTGTTGTGATTGTGGTGTATATCAGTGGAGTAGTTGTGATTGAGGTGTATATCAGTGGTGTAGTTGTGATTGAGGTGTATATCAGTGGTGTAGTTGTGATTGTGGTGTAGTTGTGATTGTGGTGTATATCAGTGGTGTAGTTGTGATTGTGGTGTATATCAGTAGTGTAGTTGTGATTGTGGTGTTGTTGTGATTGTGGTGTATATCAGTGGTGTAGTTGTGATTGTGGTGTATATCAGTGGTGTAGTTGTGATTGTGGTGTATATCAGTGGTGTAGTTGTGATTGTGGTGTTGTTGTGATTGTGGTGTATATCAGTGGTGTAGTTGTGATTGTGGTGTATATCAGTGGTGTAGTTGTGATTGTGGTGTATATCAGTGGTGTAGTTGTGATTGTGGTGTATATCAGTAGTGTAGTTGTGATTGTGGTGTTGTTGTGATTGTGGTGTATATCAGTGGTGTAGTTGTGATTGTGGTGTATATCAGTGGTGTAGTTGTGATTGAGGTGTATATCAGTGGTGTAGTTGTGATTGTGGTGTAGTTGTGATTGAGGTGTATATCAGTGGTGTAGTTGTGATTGTGGTGTAGTTGTGATTGAGGTGTATATCAGTGGTGTAGTTGTGATTGTGGTGTATATCAGTGGTGTAGTTGTGATTGTGGTGTAGTTGTGATTGAGGTGTATATCAGTGGTGTAGTTGTGGTGTATATCAGTGGTGTAGTTGTGGTTGTGGTGTGTATCAGTGGTGTAGTTGTGATTGTGGTGTGTATCAGTGGTGTAGTTGTGATTGTGGTGTAGTTGTGATTGTGGTGTATATCAGTGGTGTAGTTGTGATTGAGGTGTATATCAGTGGTGTAGTTGTGATTGTGGTGTAGTTGTGATTGTGGTGTATATCAGTGGTGTAGTTGTGATTGAGGTGTATATCAGTGGTGTAGTTGTGATTGTGGTGTAGTTGTGATTGAGGTGTATATCAGTGGTGTAGTTGTGATTGTGGTGTAGTTGTGATTGAGGTGTATATCAGTGGTGTAGTTGTGATTGTGGTGTATATCAGTGGTGTAGTTGTGATTGTGGTGTAGTTGTGATTGAGGTGTATATCAGTGGTGTAGTTGTGGTGTATATCAGTGGTGTAGTTGTGGTTGTGGTGTGTATCAGTGGTGTAGTTGTGATTGTGGTGTGTATCAGTGGTGTAGTTGTGATTGTGGTGTAGTTGTGATTGTGGTGTATATCAGTGGTGTAGTTGTGATTGTGGTGTAGTTGTGATTGTGGTGTATATCAGTGGTGTAGTTGTGGTGTATATCAGTGGTGTAGTTCTGATTGTGGTGTATATCAGTGGTGTAGTTGTGATTGTGGTGTAGTTGTGATTGTGGTGTAGTTGTGATTGTGGTGTATATCAGTGGTGTAGTTGTGATTGTGGTGTATATCAGTGGTGTAGTTGTGATTGTGGTGTATATCAGTGGTGTAGTTGTGATTGTGGTGTATATCAGTGGTGTAGTTGTGATTGTGGTGTATATCAGTGGTGTAGTTGTGATTGTGGTGTATATCAGTGGTGTAGTTGTGATTGTGGTGTAGTTTTGATTGTGGTGTATATCAGTGGTGTAGTTGTGATTGAGGTGTATATCAGTGGTGTAGTTGTGATTGTGGTGTAGTTGTGATTGTGGTGTATATCAGTGGTGTAGTTGTGATTGAGGTGTATATCAGTGGTGTAGTTGTGATTGTCATACAGCGACTCAATCACAAGCCCATCTGCATGTCAGCAAAGTTGAAGAAGTTGTCCACATCTCGAGAGGAAGTATTTCTGTTGTCTGAAACAAACACCTGCAGGGAACAGGACAGAAAACAAGACTTACTTCACATACAGGAACTATTTTATTACCTAGTACAGTTCTGACTAAAACTTTCAGTACAATTCATAAAATCTTGAGATCTTTTTAAAATTGTATTTTACCAGGTTAGTCTCATTGACATTAAAACAATAAATGTAAAAAAAAAGTTTTAAATTATAACCCCTTTTTCTCCCCAATTTCGTGGTTTCCAATTGGTAGTTACAGTCTTGCCTCATCGCTGCACCTCCCGTACGGACTCGGGAGAGGCGAAGGTCGAGAGCCATGCGTCCTCCGAAACACAACCCAACCAAGCTGCACTGCTTCCTTGACACAATGCACATCCAACCCGGAAGCCAGCCGCACCAATGTGTCAGAGGAAACACCGTACACCTGGCGACCTGGTCAGCGTGCACTGCGTCCGGCCCGCCACTGGAGTCGCTAGTGCGTGATGGGATAAGGATATCCCTGCCGGCCAAACCCTCCCCTAACCCGGACGACGCTGGGCCAATTGTGCGCCGCCCCATGGGTCTCTCGGTCGCGTCCGGCTGCGACAGAGTCTGGAACCGAACCCAGAATCTCTAGTGGTACAACTAGCACTGTAATGCAGTGCCTTAGACCACTGTGCCACTCAGTAGGCCCGACAATAAATGTTTTGTCTAGAGATGTCAGAAATACTGTTACCTTGGTTCCACTGAACATGTCGCTGGCCATGCTCTTGCAGGCCTCCACTACCCCATCCCCATTCAACTCCAGGGCCGTCACTGGGCCTGTGGCAAGAAGAGAGAATTTTCAGAAATGCATTGGCCTAATCATCATAAGCACTAAATCAACTCATTAACACAATTCTTTCCTTCAGCTATGAGGATTTTATCCCCCCCCCACCTTCTCTTGGTTCAAAGGTCATCATACATCACAGAGAACCAGCAAACTGATTTACATTTTTTTTTTTTTACATTTAAGTCATTTAGCAGACGCTCTTATCCAGAGCGACTTACAGTAGTGAATGCATACATTTCATTTCATGCATTTTTTTTGTTGTACTGGCCCCCCGTGGGAATCGAAGCCACAACCCTGGCGTTGCACACAACATGCTCTACCAACTGAGCCACAGGGAAGACCGATGTGTGCCCTAGTCTCAAACCGAACCAGAAAGAGCAAACTGATGTCTGCCCTAGTCTCAAACTGATGTCAGCCCTAGTCTCAAGCCGAACCAGAACCAGCATACTGATGTCCGCCCTAGTCTCAAACCAAACCAGAACCAGCAAACTGATGTCTGCCCTAGTCTCAAACCGAACCAGCAAACTGATGTCTGCCCTAGTCTCAAGCCGAACCAGAACCAGCAAACTGATGTCTGCCCTAATCTCAAGCCGATGTCTGCCCTAATCTCAAGCCGATGTCTGCCCTAGTCTCAAGCCGATGTCTGCCCTAGTCTCAAGCCGATGTCTGCCCTAGTCTCAAGCCGATGTCTGCCCTAGTCTCAAGCCGATGTCTGCCCTAGTCTCAAGCCGATGTCTGCCCTAGTCTCAAGCCGATGTCAGCCCTAGTCTCAAACCGATGTCAGCCCTAGTCTCAAGCCGATGTCTGTCCTAGTCTCAAGCCGATGTCTGCCCTAGTCTCAAGCCGATGTCTGCCCTAGTCTCAAGCCGATGTCTGCCCTAGTCTCAAGCCGATGTCTGCCCTAGTCTCAAGCCGATGTCTGCCCTAGTCTCAAGCCGATGTCTGCCCTAGTCTCAAGCCGATGTCTGCCCTAGTCTCAAGCCGATGTCTGCCCTAGTCTCAAGCCGATGTCTGCCCTAGTCTCAAGCCGATGTCTGCCCTAGTCTCAAGCCGATGTCCTGCCCTAGTCTCAAGCCGATGTCTGCCCTAGTCTCAAGCCGATGTCTGCCCTAGTCTCAAGCCGATGTCTGCCCTAGTCTCAAGCCGATGTCTGCCCTAGTCTCAAGCCGATGTCTGCCCTAGTCTCAAGCCGATGTCTGCCCTAGTCTCAAGCCGATGTCTGCCCTAGTCTCAAGCCGATGTCTGCCCTAGTCTCAAGCCGATGTCAGCCCTAGTCTCAAGCCGACTATTGAATGATTAACACAGATGATACGCGGATTGTCTGCAGGCCCTGGTCAAAAGTAGTGCACTATATAGGGAATAAGGTGCTATTTGGGACAGTCTTTGTGTTCCTTACCGTTGGTGATCCACTCTAGGAGTCCCTCTGCCTCGTTCTGGAACACTCTGCTGACGTCCTCGGGGCGCATGGACACTTCCTTAGTCTGGATCAGCACAAACCCTTTCCCAGAGGCCTTGGCGTTAATACAGACAGGAAGCAATGACACCGTTAAACCCTTTCCCAGAGGCCTTGGAGTTAATACAGACAGGAAGTAATGACACCGTTAAACCCTTTCCCAGAGGCCTTGGAGTTAACACAGACAGGAAGTAATGACACCGTTAAACCCTTTCCCAGAGGCCTGGAGTTAATACAGACAGGAAGCAATGACACCGTTAAACCCTTTCCCAGAGGCCTTGGAGTTAACACAGACAGGAAGTAATGACACCGTTAAACCCTTTCCCAGAGGCCTTGGAGTTAATACAGACAGGAAGCAATGACACCGTTAAACCCTTTCCCAGAGGCCTTGGAGTTAATACAGACAGGAAGTAATGACACCGTTAAACCCTTTCCCAGAGGCCTGGAGTTAATACAGACAGGAAGTAATGACACCGTTAAACCCTTTCCCAGAGGCCTTGGAATTAATACAGACAGGAAGCAATGACACCGTTAAACCCTTTCCCAGAGGCCTTGGAGTTAATACAGACAGGAAGCAATGACACCGTTAAACCCTTTCCCAGAGGCCTTGGAGTTAATACAGACAGGAAGCAATGAAACCATGAACACAAATAATATATGCCATTCAGCAGACGTTTTCTTCCAAAGCACTCATATCAGTCCATCTGGACTGTAGGCTGTTCTTATCATATCTTATCATTCTTATCATAGCCCAGGTATCAGACTGGTGCTGACTCACACACTCACCTCGCACCAAAGTAATCCTACCTTGTTATGAAAGAGACAGTAGGCCTAGCGTATATTTAAGAAGTGACGAAAGCATTCATGTGGATTGTTTTAGAGTTTGATGACTATACACATGCAATCCTGGGTGCATTATCCTAGATTTTAAAGTCAGTTCAACCAAAATTAACCATATTACACTAACAAATGTTGTTTGCCTTCTCTTGCCTTTATTTGACATGTACAGTTGAAATAGGAAGTTTACATACACCTTAGCCAAATACATTTAAACTCAGTTTGTCACAATTCCTGACATTTAATCCTAGTAAAGATTCCCTATTTTAGGTCAGTTAGGATCACCACTATATTTTAAGAATATGAAATGTCAGAATACTAGTAGAGAGAATGATTTATTTCAGCTTTTATTTCTTTCATCACATTCCCAGTGGGTCAATTTTGGCCCATTCCTCCTGACAGAGCTGGTGTAACTTCGTCAGGTTTGTAGGCCTCCTTGCTCGCACACAATTTTTCAGTTCTGCCCACAAATTTTCTATGGGATTGAGGTCAGGGCTTTGTGATGGCCACTCCAATACCTTGACTTTGTTGTCCTTAAGCCATTTTGCCACAACTTTGGAAGTATGCTTGTGGTCATTGTCCATTTGGAAGACACATTTGCGACCAAGCTTTAACTTCCTGACTGATGTCTTGAGATGTTGCTTCAATATATCCACCTAATTTTCCTAACTCATGATGCCATCTATTTTGTGAAGTGCACTAGTCCCTCCTGCAGCAAAGCACCCCCACAACATGATGCTGCCACCCATGTGCTTCACGGTTGGGATGGTGTTCTTCGGCTTGCAAGCCTCCCCCTTTTTCCTCCAAACATAACGATGGTCATTATGGCCAAACAGTTCTATTTTTGTTTCATCAGATCAGAGGACATTTCTCCAAAAAGTACGATCTTTGTCCCCATGTGCAGTTGCAAACCGTAGTCTGGCTTTTTTATGGAGGTTTTGGAGCAGTGGCCTCTTCCTTCCTGAGCGGCCTTTCAGATTATGTCGATATAGGACTCGTTTTACTGTGGATATAAATACTTTTGTACCGGTTTCCTCCAGCATCTTCACAAGATTCTTTGCTGTTGTTCTGGGATTGATTTGCACTTTTCGCTCCGAAGTACGTTCATCTCTAGGAGACAGAATGCGTCTCCTTCCTGAGCGGTATGACGGCTGCGTGGTCCCATGGTGTTTATACTTGCGTACTATTGTATGTACAGATGAACGTGGTACCTTCAGGCGTTTGGAAATTGCTCCGAAGGATGAACCAGACTTATGGAGGTCTACCATTTTTTTCCTGAGTTCTTGGCTGATTTCTTTTGATTTTCCCATGATGTCAAGCAAAGAAGCACTGAGTTTGAAGGTAGGCCTTGAAATATATCCACAGGTACACCTCCAATTGACTCAAATGATGTCAATTAGCCTATCAGAAGCTTCTAGAGCCATGAGATCATTTTCTGGAATTTTCCAAGCTGTTTAAAGGCACAGTCAACTTAGTGTATGTAAACTTCTGACCCACTGGAATTGTGATACAGTGAATTATATGTCTGTAAACAATTGTTGGAAAATTACTTGTGTCATGCACACAGTAGATGTCCTAACTAACTTGCCAAAATTATAGTTTGTTATTAACAAGAAATGTGTGGAGTGGTTGAAAAACGAGTTTTAATGACTCCAACATAAGTGTATGTATGTATGTAAAAGTCCGACTTCAACTGTACATTACAACAAAGCTCTTACAGCTCTAAATACAGGGATCTTATTGTAGTGAGATATTCCCAAACTGGGGTATGCAATTTCTTCCCTGTTTATATTTTCCACCGGGGCTATCCCTTTATATACATTAGGGTGAGGTTTTCTTCCCCCTCGCCTGAGTCGCCTCGTTTCACTGCCACAAATATAATTAACATCCAATCACATTAACCGTTACTTTCTCGTGGGAATTCCACTAACGGTCCGTATGTAGCCAAACGTAGCTGCTGCTCATGTTGGTATCTGTACTGATGGAGCAAAGGCCATGACAGGGAGACATAGTGGAGTGGTAACGCGCGTGCAAGCAGTTGCTCCCGACGCCACTTGGGTCCACTGCAGCATCCACCGAGAGGCTCTTGCTGCCAAGGGAATGCCTGACAGCTTGAAAGACATTTTGGACACTACAGTGAAAATGGTTAACTTTGTTAAAGCAAGGCCCCTGAACTCTCGTGTATTTTCTGCACTATGCAATGATATGATATGATATACTTCTCATTAACCTGTGGTGAGTTATTCACAATTTTTGATGAATAAATAAGGTTTTATATGTAAGCTGGTTAAATAAAGAGCAACATTATAGATTATTATTATTTGTGCCCTGGTCCTATAAGAGCTCTTTGTCACTTCCCACGAGCCGGGTTGTGACAGAAACTCACACTCATTCTTATGTTTAATAAATGTATCGTATAGTGTGTGTGGCAGGCTTACAATGATGGCAAAAACAACATTTGAGAGTGTGCTGACCCTGGTGCTAGAGGGGGTCTGCAGCTGGAGGTTGAATGTTTGAAGGGGTACGGGACTATAAACAGTTTGGGAACATCTGCTGTAGTTTATTTTAAAGATGAGGTCAAGAGCTGACCACAGCTTGAAGAAGATCAACCAGTTGGGTGCAGCACAGCTGCATAGTAATAACGACGACGCACCAACAGACTAGTAAACAATGACGACGCACCAACAGACTAGTAAACAATGACGACGCGCCAACAGACTAGTAAACAATGACGACGCGCCAACAGACTAGTAAACAATGACGACGCGCCAACAGACTAGTAAACAATGACGACGCACCAACACCAACAGACTAGTAAACAATGACGACGCACCAACACCAACAGGCTAGTAAACAATGACGACGCGCCAACAGACTAGTAAACAATGACGACGCGCCAACAGACTAGTAAACAATGACGACGCGCCAACAGACTAGTAAACAATGACGACGCGCCAACAGACTAGTAAACAATGACGACGCGCCAACAGACTAGTAAACAATGACGACGCGCCAACAGACTAGTAAACAATGACGACGCGCCAACAGACTAGTAAACAATGACGACGCGCCAACAGACTAGTAAACAATGACGACGCGCCAACAGACTAGTAAACAATGACGACGCGCCAACAGACTAGTAAACAATGACGACGCGCCAACAGACTAGTAAACAATGACGACGCGCCAACAGACTAGTAAACAATGACGACGCGCCAACAGACTAGTAAACAATGACGACGCGCCAACAGACTAGTAAACAATGACGACGCGCCAACAGACTAGTAAACAATGACGACGCGCCAACAGACTAGTAAACAATGACGACGCGCCAACAGACTAGTAAACAATGACGACGCGCCAACAGACTAGTAAACAATGACGACGCGCCAACAGACTAGTAAACAATGACGACGCGCCAACAGACTAGTAAACAATGACGACGCGCCAACAGACTAGTAAACAATGACGACGCACCAACAGACTAGTAAACAATGACGATGCACCAACACCAACACCAGAAGGACCTTGAGTCACTTCCTCATCTGGAGGATGACCAGTAGTTTACATCAGAAGGACCTTAATGGAAAGGCCAAAAATAGAACCATTGCAGCAAGGGAAGGAGACCTTTAACTGTATGACAAAGTGTCTAACCTTCCCTCCTCCTCATTTTTAAAAATTACTTTAAGTAATTTAGCAGACTGTCTTATCTCCTCACCCTCCTACCTCCCTCCACTTGCTCACCTCATCAATGAGTTTCCGGGCGTTAGCAGTGGTGTAGTCCCCAGCGAAGAACACAAACAGACAGGACTCGTCACTCTCCTTGCGTCTGCCTCCTTTGGTCATGGGTACGATGCTGCGGGAAGCCTCAGCTGAGACCCGGACTGATTTAAACTCTGACTCCGGGTCAGGGGCTGGGACATGGTCCAACACCACAGTGTCCTCAGGCAGCAGGCTCCAGTTGGTCTCCCCTGAGACGGGCGTGAAATCATGGACGTTGCTCCAGTTGTTGTTGAAGATGCTGAGGCCTGCGTCCTTGAAGTGGAAAGCCAGCTCGGGGTAGTAGTACTGGAAGCATCCGAACTTCATCCCCGTGGACGCCTCGATGATGGGCTGAGTGGCACAACACAGGAACACCTCCATCTTCTGACAGTCCCTGGTCCTGAACTGCTGACAGGCCACCACACACTTGATATCCTTACAGTCCCTGAAGAACACACTGCCCTTCACTGGCCCCATAACGATGCAGCAGTTAGTGCAGTCGTCGATGGTGATGGTGGCGGAGTGATCCAACACGAAGATCTTACAGTTGTCACAGTCCTGGATGACAAACTGCTGTCCGTTCAGCTTGCCTGGCAGACGGCCCACTGTGGCGTCCTTCAGCCCCGTTAGCATGAAGTCCTTAGGGTCAACCTGTAAAGGGGACAGGACAAGATCACAAGTCAAAGAGACAGATATTAGATCCTTAGGGTTAATCTGCATAGACAGATATTAGATCCTTAGGGTCAACCTGCATAGACAGATATTAGATCCTTAGGGTTAATCTGCATAGAGACAGATATTAGATCCTTAGGGTCAACCTGCATAGAGACAGATATTTGATCCTTAGGGTCAACCTGCATAGACAGATATTAGATCCTTAGGGTTAATCTACATAGAGACAGATATTAGATCCTTAGGGTCAACCTGCATAGACAGATATTAGATCCTTAGGGTCAACCTGCATAGAGACAGATATTAGATCCTTAGGGTCAACCTGCATAGACAGATATTAGATCCTTAGGGTTAATCTACATAGAGACAGATATTAGATCCTTAGGGTTAATGTGCATAGAGACAGATATTAGATCCTTAGGGTTAATGTGCATAGAGACAGATATTAGATCCTTAGGGTTAATGTGCATAGAGACAGATATTAGATCCTTAGGGTCAACCTGCATAGAGACAGATATTAGATCCTTAGGGTCAACCTGCATAGAGACAGATATTAGATCCTTAGGGTTAATCTGCATAGAGACAGATATTAGATCCTTAGGGTTAATCTGCATAGAGACAGATATTAGATCCTTAGGGTTAATCTGCACAGAGACAGATATTAGATCCTTAGGGTTAATCTGCATAGAGACAGATATTAGATCCTTAGGGTTAATCTGCATAGAGACAGATATTAGATCCTTAGGGTTAATCTGCATAGAGACAGATATTAGATCCTTAGGGTTAATCTGCATAGAGACAGATATTAGATCCTTAGGGTTAATCTGCATAGAGACAGATATTAGATCCTTAGGGTCAACCTGCATAGAGACAGATATTAGATCCTTAGGGTCAACCTGCATAGACAGATATTAGATCCTTAGGGTTAATCTACATAGAGACAGATATTAGATCCTTAGGGTTAATCTGCATAGAGACAGATATTAGATCCTTAGGGTTAATCTGCATAGAGACAGATATTAGATCCTTAGGGTTAATCTGCATAGAGACAGATATTAGATCCTTAGGGTTAATCTACATAGAGACAGATATTAGATCCTTAGGGCAGTGGTTCTTAAACATTTTCAGCCTGGGACCCAAACTTAGGAAAAGATTCAACCATACGTAAATATTGGTACATTTCATTGCCCTTATGCCTAAAACAAATGCAATCTAGCCAAAAACAAATAATGAAATTAAATATTCGTATAAATATATATTCATGTTCATTTTCCCCCATTAAAAACACTCTTACATGTCTGTCTAGGTTGGAACTGTTGCTGTTAAAATACAAATAAATCATTTAATTCTGAACTGGAATAAACAGATTCTGAACTGGAATAAACAGATTGATCACATCACACAGATGAATAACAGAACAGACACACAGGCTTTCTGATCGTGCAACACTAAGAAACAGTACAGATGAACAATGATCAGGCCTACTGCACATCCTACTGTACATCTCACTGTACAGCCTACTGCACATCCTACTGTACATCCTACTGCACAGCCTACTGCACCGCCTACTGTACATGCTACTGCACATGCTACTGTACATGCTACTGCACATCTCACTGTATAAATGATCAGGCCTACTGTACATCTCACTGAAGAAATGATCAGGCCTACTGATCCTGTCTGTTTGGCCCTGTCCGGGGGTATCATCGGATGGGGCCACAGTGTCTTCTGATCCCTCCTGTCTCAGCCTCCAGTATTTATGCTGCAGTAGTTTATGTGTCGGGGGGCTAGGGTCAGTCTGTTATATCTGGAGTATTTCTCTTGTCTTATCCGGTGTCCTGTGTGAATTTAAATATGCTCTCTCTAATTCTCTCTTTCTTTCTTTCTCTCGGAGGACCTGAGCCCTAGGACCATGCCTCAGGACTACCTGGCATGATGACTCCTTGCTGTCCCCAGTCCACCTGGCCATGCTGCTGCTCCAGTTTCAACTGTTCTGCCTGCGGCTACGGAACCCTGACCTGTTCACAATAATAATAATCATAGTAGGTGCTTGTTGCACCCTAGACAACTACTATGATTATTATTATTTGACCATGCTGGTCATTTATGAACATTTTAACATCTTGACCATGTTCTGTTATAATATCCACCCGGCACAGCCGTAGCTCAGTTGGTAGAGCATGGTGTTTGCAACACCAGGGTTGTGGGTTCGATTCCCACGGGGGGCCAGCACAATACATTTTTTTTTTTAAATGTATGCATTCACTACTGTAAGTCGCTCTGGACAAGAGCGTCTGCTAAATGACGTAAATGTAATGTAAATGTAAGAGGACTGGCCACCCCTCAGAGCCTGGTTCCTCTCTAGGTTTCTTCCTAGGTTTTTGGCCTTTCTAGGGAGTTTTTCCTAGGGAGTTTTTCCTAGCCACCGTGCTTCTACACCTGCATTGCTTGCTGTTTGGGGATTTAGGCTGAGTTTCTGTACAGCACTTTGAGATTTCAGCTGATATACGAAGGGCTTTATAAATAAATGTGATTCTTTTTTTTTTTTGTACATCCTACTGTACAGCTTAATGTAGAAATTATTGTTGAAATAAAGTCTAGGTTGGAACTGTTACAATACATGTTTTTTTTAAATTCTGAACTGGAATAAACTGGTTGATCACGTCACACAGATGTAGACCAGAACACACACACACACACACACACACACACACACACACACACACACACACACACACACACACACACACACACACACACACACACAGAGAGGTGTGTGGCTGGTTGAAGCAGGTCTATTCTGGGTTCAGTTTGACAGTTTAACACTGAGGTCATACTCAGCAATGACACTGTTTCTGTGCTTGAGAACCCTGACTTCAGGGGCTGTATGTGGTGCCAAACTGGATCGGTCCGGCAGGAGACCACTTCCTGCTGTAGATGAACAACCCAGAACAATGTGAGTGTGTTTGCCTCAAAAAACATCTTGCTTCAATCAGTTTATTCCAGTTCAGAATAACAATTATTACTTGTGTTTTAACAGCAACAGTTAAAACCTAGACTGGTTTTCAACAGTAATTTTTACAGTAAGATGTACAGTAGGCCTGATCATTTCTACAGTAATATGTACAGTAGGCCTGATCATTTCTACAGTGAGATGTACAGTAGGCCTGATCATTTCTACAGTAGGATGTACAGTAGGCCTGATCATTTCTACAGTAGGATGTACAGTAGGCCTGATCATTTCTACAGTGAGCTGTACAGTAGGATGTACAGTAGGACTGATCATTTTTCATCTGTACTGTTACTTAGTGTTGCACTATCAGTAACTAGCTAGCTTGCCTTGGCTATAATTAGCTATTATCTGTGTACAAGGCCAGGGATTTTTTTTATTTTATTTAACTAGGCAAGTCAGTTAAGAACAAATTCTTATTTTCAATGACAGCCTAGGAACAGTGGGTTAACTGCCTTGTTCAGGGGCAGAACGACAGATTTGTACCTTGTCAGCTCGGGGATTCGATCTTGCAACCTTTTGGTTACTAGTCCAACGCTCTAACCACAAGGCTACCTGCCACCCCGATTGTTTGAAAGAGAAACTCAAATCTACTATAGTACTCCCTTATGCCTGCTGATCCTCACCTGTTAGAAAATGACAACAATGCCTTGCTTGTTGATGTACTTTCCACATTCGAAGCCCTGTTTCCTGAAGCATTCTGCCCTGTTCTGGAATAACTCCCTGGGTTTCCCATCATGCTGCCCTGTTCTGGAATAACTCCTTGGGTTTCCCATCATGCTGCCCTGTTCTGGAATAACTCCCTGGGTTTCCCATCATGCTGCCCTGTTCTGGAATAACTCCCTGGGTTTCCCATCGTGCTGCCCTGTTCTGAAATAACTCCCTGGGTTTCCCATCATGCTGCCCTGTTCTGGAATAACTCACTGGGTTTCCCATCATGCTGCCCTGTTCTGGAATAACTCCCAGGGTTTCCCATCATGCTGCCCTGTTCTGGAATAACTCCCAGGGTTTCCCATCATGCTGCCCTGTTCTGGAATAACTCCCTGGGTTTCCCATCATGCTGCCCTGTTCTGGAATAACTCCCTGGGTTTCCCATCATGCTGCCCTGTTCTGGAATAACTCACTGGGTTTCCCATCATGCTGCCCTGTTCTGAAATAACTCCCTGGGTTTCCCATCATGCTGCCCTGTTCTGGAACGACGGCCCATCATCTGCTGCTGAACGACGGCCCATCATCTACTGCTGAACGACGGCCCATCATCTGCTGCTGAACGACGGCCCATCATCTACTGCTGAACGACAGCCCATCATCTGCTGCTGAACGACAGCCCATAACGACGGCCCATCATCTGCTGCTGAACGACAGCCCGTCATCTGCTGCTGAACGACAGCCCATAACGACGGCCCATCATCTGCTGCTGAACGACGGCCCATAACGACAGCCCATCATCTGCTGCTGAACGACAGCCCATAACGACAGCCCGTCACCTGCTGCTGAACGACAGCCCGTCATCTGCTGCTGAACGACGGCCCGTCACCTGCTGCTGAACGACAGCCCGTCACCTGCTGCTGAACGACAGCCCTTCATCTGCTGCTGAACGACAGCCCATAACGACAGCCCGTCATCTGCTGCTGAACGACGGCCCGTCACCTGCTGCTGAACGACAGCCCATCATCTGCTGCTGAACGACAGCCCATAACAACAGCCCGTCATCTGCTGCTGAACGACGGCCCGTCACCTGCTGCTGAACGACGGCCCGTCACCTGCTGCTGAACGACAGCCCGTCACCTGCTGCTGAACGACAGCCCGTCACCTGCTGCTGAACGACGGCTCGTCACCTGCTGCTGAACGACGGCCCGTCACCTGCTGCTGAACGACAGCCCATAACGACAGCCCGTCACCTGCTGCTGAACGACAGTCCATAACGACAGCCCATCATCTGCTGCTGAACGACGGCCCATCATCTGCTGCTGAACGACAGCCCGTCACCTGCCGCTGAACGACAGCCCATAACGACAGCCCGTCACCTGCTGCTGAACGACAGCCCGTCACCTGCTGCTGAACGACAGCCCGTCACCTGCTGCTGAACGACAGCCCATAACGACAGCCCATAACGACAGCCCGTCACCTGCCGGTGAACGACAGCCCGTCACCTGCCGCTGAACGACAGCCCGTCACCTGCCGGTGAACGACAGCCCGTCACCTGCCGGTGAACGACAGCCCGTCACCTGCCGCTGAACGACAGCCCGTCACCTGCCGCTGAACGACAGCCCGTCACCTGCCGCTGAACGACAGCCCGTCACATGCCGCTGAACGACAGCTCGTCACCTGCTGCTGAACGACGGCCCGTCACCTGCTGCTGAACGACAGCCCATAACGACAGCCCGTCACCTGCTGCTGAACGACAGTCCATAACGACAGCCCATCATCTGCTGCTGAACGACGGCCCATCATCTGCTGCTGAACGACAGCCCGTCACCTGCCGCTGAACGACAGCCCATAACGACAGCCCGTCACCTGCTGCTGAACGACAGCCCGTCACCTGCTGCTGAACGACAGCCCATAACGACAGCCCATAACGACAGCCCGTCACCTGCCGGTGAAGGACAGCCCGTCACCTGCCGCTGAACGACAGCCCGTCACCTGCCGGTGAACGACAGCCCGTCACCTGCCGGTGAACGACAGCCCGTCACCTGCCGGTGAACGACAGCCCGTCACCTGCCGGTGAACGACAGCCCGTCACCTGCCGCTGAACGACAGCCCGTCACCTGCCGCTGAACGACAGCCCGTCACCTGCCGCTGAACGACAGCCCGTCACATGCCGCTGAACGACAGCCCGTCACCTGCTGCTGAACGACAGCCCATAACGACAGCCCGTCACCTGCCGCTGAACGACAGCCCATAACAACAGCCCGTCACCTGCCGCTGAACGACAGCCCATAACGACAGCCCATCATCTGCTGCTGAACAACGGCCCGTCACCTGCCGCTGAACGACAGCCCGTCACCTGCCGGTGAACGACAGCCCGTCACCTGCCGCTGAACGACAGCCCGTCACCTGCCGCTGAACGACAGCCCGTCACCTGCCGCTGAACGACAGCCCGTCACCTGCTGCTGAACGACAGCCCATAACGACAGCCCGTCACCTGCCGCTGAACGACAGCCCATAACAACAGCCCGTCACCTGCCGCTGAACGACAGCCCATAACGACAGCCCATCATCTGCTGCTGAACGACAGCCCGTCACCTGCCGGTGAACGACAGCCCGTCACCTGCCGGTGAACGACAGCCCGTCACCTGCCGCTGAACGACAGCCCGTCACCTGCCGCTGAACGACAGCCCGTCACATGCCGCTGAACGACAGCCCGTCACCTGCTGCTGAACGACAGCCCATAACGACAGCCCGTCACCTGCCGCTGAACGACAGCCCATAACAACAGCACGTCACCTGCCGCTGAACGACAGCCCATAACGACAGCCCATCATCTGCTGCTGAACGACAGCCCGTCACCTGCCGCTGAACGACAGCCCGTCACCTGCCGCTGAACGACAGCCCGTCACCTGCCGCTGAACGACAGCCCGTCACCTGCTGCTGAACGACAGCCCATAACGACAGCCCGTCACCTGCCGCTGAACGACAGCCCATAACAACAGCCCGTCACCTGCCGCTGAACGACAGCCCGTCACCTGCCGCTGAACGACAGCCCGTCACCTGCTGCTGAACGACAGCCCATAACGACAGCCCGTCACCTGCCGCTGAACGACAGCCCATAACGACAGCCCGTCATCTGCCGCTGAACGACGGCCCGTCGCCTGCCGCTGAACGACGGCCCGTCGCCTGCCGCTGAACGACGGCCCGTCGCCTGCCGCTGAACGACGGCCCGTCGCCTGCCGCTGAACGACGGCCCGTCGCCTGCCGCTGAACGACGGCCCGTCGCCTGCCGCTGAACGACGGCCCGTCGCCTGCCGCTGAACGACGGCCCGTCGCCTGCCGCTGAACGACGGCCCGTCGCCTGCCGCTGAACGACGGCCCGTCGCCTGCCGCTGAACGACGGCCCGTCGTCTGCCGCTGAACGACGGCCCGTCGTCTGCCGCTGAACGACGGCCCGTCGTCTGCCGCTGAACGACGGCCCGTCGTCTGCCGCTGAACGACGGCCCGTCGTCTGCCGCTGAACGACGGCCCGTCGTCTGCCGCTGAACGACGGCCCGTCGTCTGCTGCTGAACGACAGCCCGTCACCTGCCGGTGAACGACAGCCCATAACGACAGCCCATAACGACAGCCCATAACGACAGCCCGTCATCTGCTGCTGAATGATAGCGCTGCGAGTGAACTTCAACAAAACTGCAGAAAAAAGATCCGGTAAACCGCGAAGCACACGGGCATCTCCCTCTACCGCAGCTGCCGAACTGAACAGAGACCGCTGCTAAGCAGATGCACTTGGCCAAATCAATTCCAGTAAATTATGAAATAATTATAAATGTACTCTGACGCGACCCATGCATTAAGAAAGGCTGCCTTAGGGTCATTGAGCAGACGCTCTTATCCAGAGTGACCCTGGGTAAGTGTCTTGCTCAAGGGTGCATAACATATTTTTTTACCTAGTCGGTTCGGGGATTCGAACCAGCCACCTTTCGGTTACTGGCCAACGCTCTTAATCACTACATTACAAACCACAAAATGTTAAACACAAAAAGGCAAATAGTAGTATATAAATGGTAAGCTGGTTAAATAAAAGACCGCTCTTTCAACTTTCAGACTACCATTGTTTTGGGGAAATAGGGACATGTCTGTCTTTTTCACCAAATATCTCAAAATGTATGTATTTTAATGGTTTTAAGTTCTACACCATTTTAAATCGGGATAAACTATTATTTCTAATGACGTTACCAATTTCTGGTAGTTAAAATGTCAACAAACAAACAAAAATACTATTGGAACTCAGAGTTCGTCCCATTGTCTCCAGTAGGGGAAATACAGGTATGTCTGTTTATTTTACATAATATCTCGCAATGTGTATATTGTACTTTTTCAAGTCGGACACCATTTTAATTGTGAGAATCTCCTCTTTCTAATGACAAGGTTGAGCAGCGTACTCTGTTGTCATCAAACGCTAGACCAGAAATACTTTTCCCCCTTGGAACGCTGAGCTCCCCCCTTGTTTTCTTATAGAGAGACATGATGGTATATTTCGCAATGTGTATATATTTATTTTCAAGTCACCATTATAAATCAGGATAATCATCTCTTTCTAATGAAAAGGTTGAGCAGCGTACTCTGCTTTCATCGATCGCTAGACCAGAAATAGTCAAATGTTACTATTTGTTTCCTACTTCCTCCTCATACATATATCAGCACACTTGGCACCATCGAGGTACGGATGTTTACTTTCTATTGTTGTTATTTTTAAGTTTCGTCCTATGAACAGACTGTAGCGGTCAAATAAAAAGGTTTACATTTTTTTGGTGCCATTTAGTGAAATTACATTTTAAGGATCATTCCAGTTAGAAGAAACTCAGCGAACGTTCGTTTTAATCCATTTGCTATTGCCTGGTGTTCGTTCTCAAACAACGTTTTTTGGCCGTTTTTCAGCCTTGGGTGAATTTTGACTCGTTCTATCCCTAACCATGCACCGATAGTCTCCCTAACCATGCACCGATAGTCTCCCTGGCCATGCACCGATAGTCTCCCTGGCCATGCACCGATAGTCTCCCTGGCCATGCACCGATAGTCTCCCTGGCCATGCACCGATAGTCTCCCTAACCATGCATGCGTCCTCACCGATAGTCTCCCTAACCATGCATGCGTCCTTACCGATAGTCTCCCTGGCCATGCACCGATAGTCTCCCTAACCATGCACCGATAGTCTCCCTAACCATGCATGCGTCCTCACCGATAGTCTCCCTGGCCATGCACCGATAGTCTCCCTAACCATGCACCGATAGTCTCCCTAACCATGCATGCGTCCTCACCGATAGTCTCCCTAACCATGCATGCGTCCTCACCGATAGTCTCCCTAACCATGCACCGATAGTCTCCCTAACCATGCATGCGTCCTCACCGATAGTCTCCCTGGCCATGCACCGATAGTCTCCCTAACCATGCACCGATAGTCTCCCTAACCATGCATGCGTCCTCACCGATAGTCTCCCTGGCCATGCACCGATAGTCTCCCTAACCATGCACCGATAGTCTCCCTAACCATGCACCGATAGTCTCCCTAGCCATGCACCGATAGTCTCCCTAGCCATGCACCGATAGTCTCCCTAGCCATGCACCGATAGTCTCCCTAGCCATGCACCGATAGTCTCCCTAACCATGCACCGATAGTCTCCCTAACCATGCACCGATAGTCTCCCTAGCCATGCATGCGTCCTCACCGATAGTCTCCCTAACCATGCACCGATAGTCTCCCTAACCATGCACCGATAGTCTCCCTAGCCATGCAACGATAGTCTCCCTAGCCATGCAACGATAGTCTCCCTAGCCATGCATGCGTCCTCACCGATAGTCTCCCTAGCCATGCATGCCTCCTCACCGATAGTCTCCCTAGCCATGCACCGATAGTCTCCCTAGCCATGCATGCGTCCTCACCGATAGTCTCCCTAGCCATCATCTCCATACCTTTTCACGTTTGTCCCAGCTGTATTGTTTAGGTGGATCCTCCGCTGTATTGCTGCCGAGGTCAATGTTGTTGGCGTTACTACTGCTGTTCGTCTTCTCTTCCACTGTTGTCGGAGTAGGTTCCTTTTCGGGTGATTTGCTCTTGGATTTTTTGGAGAACAAGCAACCCATTTTGTCCTTTTAACAATAAACCAATCAAACGCGTATAGGAAAATATGACAAGAGTCTGTCCCCAGAAGATTTCTCGTCTACTTTGTATAAAATGTACAGGTATTTCGTCCTTCTTGCCTCGGTTTCTGGCTTCTTATCACGTACTCGTAAACATGTCTTTCGTTTGAGCTTCCCTTTTCCTTACACAGTTCAACAGCCAATCAATACTTTGCAATCTGTTACTTAGTAACAGCGAATCACAGTACAACAACAGTCTGGGAGGGGGCAACGTGGACAATGTCAGCCAATCAAATAAGTGTTTTGCTTTTTTGGGAGCTGGGCGTTGTTTTAGCCGCGCCCGGTATGCAGGGTGGTAAACAGTGAGGGGTTTCGAGTATCTGGCCCGGGTTTCCCCGGTGAGAGGGGTTTCATTCGGGGAACGGTGATTGCATTCGTTTTGGAACCGGCTGCCTCCCGGGCACGAGCAAGGTGGCCCGGTTCAAAACCCCAAAATAAATAATCTCAAAACAAAATGTGACGTAGGCTAGGCTAGATTAAGCACGTAGAGTAATGACTAAAATGGTGTTTTCACATGCAAAAGTGAATGTTTTGGATATTTACGTTTTATCTGTCACCAATGAAAACGAGTTAAAAAAATTTTGAACGTATATGTTATATAAAATATAAAGTGTATGTTTCTGGACTATGCACCATGCTGCCTTGTTGACAACATGACTGAGTGGCACAGATTATTGTTCGACGTGAGAAGAAGCTTTTCCCTCAACGTTTTTATTCCGTTCACGTCACGGGCCATAGTTAATAGAACTCCGTCAATGATGTATATAAATAATTGGTGATAAAAAAATAAACATTCGTCCAAATATGGTACATTCTATAAAGTAAAACACTTTTAATACAATTTTACGTTTCTGTTTGTTTGTTGTAATGTCGGATTTGGATACGTGATGATGCAGACGATGCATCATGCAATGCGGTCTGTTTAGCACTTTCTTGACGAGCTGTCCATGGGCGGATCAGTTATGGTATAACTTTATTTGTGTGTCAAACAAAACAACATGCTTTGTTAGCTAACAATTTAAGCTACTTGTCCATTCTAATTATAGGCTGCGGCCTATGCCTATTTATACACACTCACTGCAACATAACTAGGCATGCTGCTGCTTCTGAACAAAGGTGTATAACCACATAGCTTTAGGACCTCTTATCATCACGATAAAACAAAAGTTCATTCGTGCTCCAGTCACAAACAACTAGGCTATTCTGTCTATCTGAACATTTCACATGATCATTTGGTATGGAGGCCTGTTTGAGATACACGAGAGAACAGGCTTGCAGCATGTCTCCGACATCTCCTGCTGTATTGTGTCTTTACAGGCTACCACATGTTCTGGATATGACCACATTTCATTATTTTTCTCCCTTTGGTACTATTGTTCACAAGTATGTGGTAAAATTTCACCACTGATCGTCAAAAACTGAAAGCACATTTTGAATTGACTAAGTACAACACAAAATCTCACAGTGACTTTCTCACCAAACCTAATGAGTGTTTCATGTAGAAATACCTTTCATATAAAATAATTGCCTTTCACAATGCAATGCTCACAATACTTCTCATAAGATTCTCTTCTCATGTGTTTGAATACATTTGACCATCACTAAATCCAACTGCACTTCATGGTTAATCACTTAACCGTTTGGTAAACCTATAGATTTTAAACATTTTTGTTCTACTATATATGGATTTTGAGAACTACAGAAATAAAGTGTGTGTTTGTAAAGTATAAACATTTAAATGACATGTACTGTATGATTCTTGACAACCATACAAAATGACTACTCGTTATTGATAATTGATTTCACACGGTGGGAAACACAATTGGTCACCATATATTCAATCTCTCCCTATCCCAGTCTGCTGTCCCCACTTGCTTCAAAATGTCCACCATTGTTCCTGTTCCCAAGAAAGCTAAGGTAACTGAACTAAATTACCATCACCCCGTAGCACTCACCTCTGTCATCATGAAGTGCTTTGAGAGACTAGTCAAGGATCATATCACCTCCACCTTACCTGTCACCCTAGACCAACTTCAATTTGCTTACCGCCCCAACAGGTCCATAGACGATGCAATCGCCGTCACACTGCACACTGCCCTATCCCATCTGGACAAGAGGAATACCTATGTGAGAATGCTGTTCATTGACTACAGCTCAGCGTTCAACACCATAGTACACTGCAAGCTCATCATTAAGCTCGGGGCCCTGGGTCTGAATCCCGCTCTGTGCAACTGGGTCCTGGACTTTCTGATGGGCCGCCCCCAGGTGGTGAGGGTAGGTAATAACATCTCCACTTCACTGATCCTCAACACTGGGGCTCCACAAGGGTGTGTGCTCAGCCCCCTCCTGTACTCCCTGTTCACCCATGACTGCGTGGCCACACACGCCTCCAACTCAATCATTAAGTTTGCAGACGACACAACAGTAGTGGGCCTGACTACCAACAATGACGAGACACCCTACAGGGAGGAGGTGATGGCCCTGGCGAAGTGGTGCCTGGAAAGAAACCTCCCTCAACATGGACTTCAGGAAACAGCAGAGGGAGCACTCCCCTATCCACATCTACGGGACAGCAGTGGAGAAGGTGGAAAGCTTCAAGTTCCTCTGTGTACACATCCCTGACAATCTGCAATGGTCCACCCACACAGACAGTGTTGTGAAGAAGGTGCAACAGGGCCTCAAGAGGCTGAAGAAATTCATCTTGGCCCCAAAGACCCTCACAAACTTTTACAGATGCACAATTGAGAGCATCCTGTCGGGCTGCACCGCCTGCAACAGCAGCGCTCTCCAGAGGGTGGTGAGGTCTGCCCAACGCATCACCAGGGGGCACACTGCCTGCCCTCCAGGACACCGACAGCACCCGATGTCACAGGAAGGCCAAAAAGATAATCAAGGACAACAACCACCTGAGCCACTGCCTGTTTACCCCGCTATCATCCAGAAGGCGAGGTCAGTACAGGTGCATTAAAGCTGGGACCGAGAGACTGGAAAAACAGCTTCTATCTCCAGGCCATCAGACTGTTAAACAGCTTCTATCTCCAGGCCATCAGACTGTTAAACAGCTTCTATCTCCAGACCATCAGACTGATAAACAGCTTCTATCTCCAGACCATCAGACTGGTAAACAGCTTCTATCTCCAGACCATCAGACTGATAAACAGCTTCTATCTCCAGGCCATCAGACTGATAAACAGCTTCTATCTCCAGGCCATCAGACTGATAAACAGCTTCTATCTCCAGACCATCAGACTGTTAAACCGCTTCTATCTCCAGACCATCAGACTGTTAAACAGCTTCTATCTCCAGACCATCAGACTGATAAACAGCTTCTATCTCCAGACCATCAGACTGTTAAACAGCCATCGCTAGGCGGCTTCCACCCGGTTAATCAACCCTGCACCTTAGAGGCTGCTGCCCTACACCAGAGGGAGGGAGGCAGATTGCAGGGAACTGTTTGGTCTAATGATGTCCGGGCCATCGTCGTTGACCATGTGGTAAACAGAGACCTTACTATGGCAGAGACTGACTGATTAGTTCACTTCAATCTGAAAAGATCAACTGTCAATTCGATCATGAGAACATTTCGCCAAGAAAACGGGTAAGTATGCAGGATGTGCACTATGCTTTACCATTACATTTACAGTAAATTACATATTGTAATGCATGTAAATTCACAAAACATGTTACAGTATTCTTACAGTTTGATCTATTGACATAATACTCTGTTCTACCCTCAGAATTGACAGAAGACCCCGTGGTGGTGGCTGTGGTAGTCGGCCGACCAGCGGGAGTGGCTGACCGACCAGCGGGAGTGGGCCGACCAGCGGGAGTGGGCCGTGGTAGTTGCTGACCGACCAGCGGGAGTGGGCCGACCAGCGGGAGTGCGCGACCAGCGGGAGTGGACCGACCAGCGGGAGTGGTCCGACCAGCAGGAGTGGGCCGACCTGCAGGAGTGGGCCGACCAGCAGGAGTGGGCCGTGGTGGTGCTGACCGACCAGCAGGAGTGGGCCGACCAGCGGGAGTGGCCGACCAGCGGGAGTGGGCCGACCAGCGGGAGTGGCCGTGGTAGAAATGACAGTGATGAAAAAATTACTAAAATTGTCATACTAGAAAAAAGTAAACATGCCTTAACAGAAAATGACTCAAGTGAAAGTCACCCAGTAAAATGCTACTTGAGTAAAAGTCTAAAAGTATTTGGTTTTAAATATACTGAAGTAACAAAAGTAAATGTATACATCATTTCAACTTTCTTCTTTTTTTTATTGGCGGAGCCAGGGGCACACTCCAACACTTAGACATCATTTACGAACAAAGCATGTGTGTTTAGTGAGTCCTCCAGATCAGAGACAGTAGGGATGACCAGGGATGTTCTCTGTTTAGTGAGTCCTCCAGATCAGAGGCAGTAGGGATGACCAGGGATGTTCTCTGTTTAGTGAATCCTCCAGATCAGAGGCAGTAGGGATGACCAGGGATGTTCTCTGTTTAGTGAGTCCTCCAGATCAGAGGCAGTAGGGATGACCAGGGATGTTCTCTGTTTAGTGAGTCCTCCAGATCAGAGGCAGTAGGGATGACCAGGGATGTTCTCTGTTTAGTGAATCCTCCAGGGATGTTCTCTTGATAAGTGTGTGAATTGGACCATTTTCCTGTCAAAATGTAACGAGTACTTTTGGGTGTCAGGGAAAATGTATGGAGTAAAAACAACATTATTTTCTTTAGGAATGTAGTGAAGTAAAAGTAAAAGTTGCCAAAAATATAAATAGTAAAGTACAGATACCCCCATAAAGTACTTAAGTAGTATTTTTACTGAAGTATTTACTGAAGTACTGCACACAACTGTTTACACCACTGATGGGTACATTATATTAGGCAACTACAGTAAACCTAACTACAGTAAACCTAACTACAGTAAACCCAACTACAGTGAGTTTAACTACAGTAAACCGAACTACAGTAAACTTAACTACAGTAAACCTAACTACAGTAAACCTAACTACAGTAAACCCAACGACAGTGAATTTAACTACAGTAAACCTAACTACAGTAAACTTAACTACAGTAAACCTAACTACAGTAAACTTAACTACAGTGAATTTAACTGAGGCATACACTCATTGGACTGGATACTTTGTTCCAGCTACCTACTGCTTATTCATCCCAAAATCTGATGAGATGTCATTTTCTAAAGAAAAACAACCTTTAATAAGAAGAAATGACGAAAGGAAATCTAAAGTTCCTGTTTTGTGACGTGGTGGAACTGTCAAACTGCAGCACTAGGAATAGGCAGTTTGATAAACTATAAAACAATAGTGAAATCTCGTGAAAATATGTCTGGATTAAATTGATGAGTATGAGTTTATCTATTCTTCTCCCTATTAAACTCAAATAAACAGTGGTGATTTTGACTTTCATCCCATTGGGCTCTACAACTTCAGCTGGAGTGTGTCCTCAGAAAGGTGCAGTGTTCCTTTAAAACGTTGAACTACAGTTCAGGGTTTCTCTGCTCTAAGCTGTGTTCATAACCAAATGGGGAAAGTGGTAATTACCAGTTGTGAAGTCGTAAATATGAGTTGAGTACATTCACATTTTGAACTTGGAAATACCATCAAACATGGAGGTCATTAGAAGGCTTGTGAATGTTTTGCTATTTTTTGCCCATAAAAATACACCCAGAGATGCTTTCACTTTCTAAATAAAAGGAAGATGAACAGGATAAATTTTGTATCTGTAACGTCGTATAAAGGGGACCAAGGCACAGCGTGTAGAGTGCTCATATTTACTTTTAATGAATAACACTTTACCAAAACGACCGACAACAGTTCCGTCAGGTGACATACACTAAACAGAAAACTACCCACAAAACCCAGGAAGAAAAACCCCTACTTAAATATGATCTCTAATCAGAGGCAACGAGGATCAGCTGCCTCCAATTAGAGATCAACCCAAACAATCCCAACATAGAAATAGAAAAACTAGAACTTAAACATAGAAATAGAAAACATAGAACAACCCAAAACACCCCCTGTCACGCCCTGACCTACTCTACTATAGAAAATGATCCTATCTTACTAGGATCAGGACGTGACAGTATCAACAATTTGTATTTTGTTCTTACCATAAACAACAACTGCTGAAGATGCCGCCATACTTGCTGTCTTTTTTGTTGACAAATGACGTCAGAAAGGTGCAAGTCAAGTAGGAAACGCAGGATGATATGCTGCGTTCAAGACAACTGGGAACTCGAAGAAAAAAATAGCTCCGACTGGGAAGAATCGTTTTTGAACTGTCATCTACAGTAACTCGAAATTCCAAGTCGGAAACTCGGGCATCATCCAAGAGCTCCGACTTACCGACCTGAAGATCAGTAAATTAATGATTTTACCTCAGTTTTATTCAGAGTTCACAGTTGTCTTGAAAGCACCAATAGAGTTTCCCTTGCCTGACAGGTTTCCTGACAACTCATCCTGAATTTAATTATGCTGCTCTATCGATCGCACCAAACACCAGGCTGAACCTACCATCCTAGAACTCGTTTTTGCTGACGTCAAAATTGTGTGATTCAGTTTCTGGAACCAATCAGAACGGTTTGAATGTGTTTTTTTCCCAGTCATATGCTCGTATTTATGAAATTACGAGATGTTGTGAATGTAGCAAAATTTGGGTTGATGACTAGAAAAAATGTTTTGGCAGTAATCAACCATGTTTTGTTAGTCATCAACCGTTTTTTGCTAGCCATCAACCATGTTTTGCTAGTCATCTATCCATCAACCATGTTTTGCTAGCCATCTAGCCATCAACCATGTTTTGCTAGTCATCTAGTCATCAACCATGTTTTGCTAGGTATCAACCATGGTTTGCCAGCCATCAACCATGTTTTGCCAGCCATCTAGCCATCAACCATGTTTTGCTAGCCATCAACCATGTTTTGCCAGTCATCAACCATGTTTTGCCAGCCATCTAGCCATCAACCATGTTTTGCCAGCCATCTAGTCATCAACCATGTTTTGCTAGTCATCTAGCCATCAACCATGTTTTGCTAGGTATCAACCATGTTTTGCTAGTCATCTAGCCATCAACCATGTTTTGCTAGCCATCTAGCCATCAACCATGTTTTGCTAGCCATCTAGCCATCAACCATGTTTTGCTAGCCATCTAGCCATCAACCATGTTTTGCTAATCATCTAGCCATCAACCATGTTTTGCTAATCATCTAGCCATCAACCATGTTTTGCTAGGTATCAACCATGTTTTGCTAGTCATCAACCATGTTTTGCTAGGTATCAACCATGTTTTGCTAGCCATCTAGCCATCAACCATGTTTTGCTAATCATCTAGCCATCAACCATGTTTTGCTAGTCATCTAGCCATCAACCATGTTTTGCTAGGTATCAACCATGTTTTGCTAGCCATCTAGCCATCAACCATGTTTTGCTAGTCATCTAGCCATCAACCATGTTTTGCTAGGTATCAACCATGTTTTGCTAGGTATCAACCATGTTTTGCTAGGTATCAACCATGTTTTGCTAATCATCTAGCCATCAACCATGTTTTGCTAGGTATCAACCATGTTTTGCTAGGTATCAACCATGTTTTGCTAGGTATCAACCATGTTTTGCTAGGTATCAACCATGTTTTGCTAGGTATCAACCATGTTTTGCTAGGTATCAACCATGTTTTGCTAGCCATCAACCATGTTTTGCTAGCCATCTAGCCATCAACCATGTTTTGCTAGTCATCTAGTCATCAACCATGTTTTGCTAGGTATCAACCATGGTTTGCCAGCCATCAACCATGTTTTGCCAGCCATCTAGCCATCAACCATGTTTTGCTAGCCATCAACCATGTTTTGCCAGTCATCAACCATGTTTTGCCAGCCATCTAGCCATCAACCATGTTTTGCCAGCCATCTAGTCATCAACCATGTTTTGCTAGTCATCTAGCCATCAACCATGTTTTGCTAGGTATCAACCATGTTTTGCTAGTCATCTAGCCATCAACCATGTTTTGCTAGCCATCTAGCCATCAACCATGTTTTGCTAGCCATCTAGCCATCAACCATGTTTTGCTAGCCATCTAGCCATCAACCATGTTTTGCTAGCCATCTAGCCATCAACCATGTTTTGCTAATCATCTAGCCATCAACCATGTTTTGCTAATCATCTAGCCATCAACCATGTTTTGCTAGGTATCAACCATGTTTTGCTAGTCATCAACCATGTTTTGCTAGGTATCAACCATGTTTTGCTAGCCATCTAGCCATCAACCATGTTTTGCTAATCATCTAGCCATCAACCATGTTTTGCTAGTCATCTAGCCATCAACCATGTTTTGCTAGGTATCAACCATGTTTTGCTAGCCATCTAGCCATCAACCATGTTTTGCTAGTCATCTAGCCATCAACCATGTTTTGCTAGGTATCAACCATGTTTTGCTAGGTATCAACCATGTTTTGCTAGGTATCAACCATGTTTTGCTAATCATCTAGCCATCAACCATGTTTTGCTAGGTATCAACCATGTTTTGCTAGGTATCAACCATGTTTTGCTAGGTATCAACCATGTTTTGCTAGGTATCAACCATGTTTTGCTAGGTATCAACCATGTTTTGCTAGGTATCAACCATGTTTTGCTAGCCATCAACCATGTTTTGCTAGCCATCTAGCCATCAACCATGTTTTGCTAGCCATCTAGCCATCAACCTTGCGCAGTTCCAAGGAGTAGAGACGGTGGGTGCAGCTTCGATTTTTCGACCAATGACGGAAGAGGAAGCATTGTTCGATTCTGTTGGCATGAGAATGAAGATGAGTATTCACCGGACGTGCTACCTGTCCCAGTCCTGCTGTTTTCAACTCTCTAGAGACAGCAGGAGCGGTAGAGATACTCTCAAAGATCGGCTATGAAAAAGCCAACTGACACTTACTCTTGTGTTACTGACTTGTTGCACCCTCGACAACTACTATGATTATTATTATTTGACAATGCTGGTCATTTATGAACATTTGAACATCTAGGCCATGTGCTGTTATAATCTCCACCCGGCACAGCCAGAAGAGGACTGGCCACCCCTCATAGCCTGGTTCCTCTCTAGGTTTCTTCCTAGGTTTTGGCCTTTCTAGGGAGTTTTTCCTAGCCACCGTGCTTCTACACCTGCATTGCTTGCTGTTTGGGGTTTTAGGCTGGGTTTCTGTACAGCACTTTGTGATATCAGCTGATGTAAGAAGGGCTATATAAATACATTTGATTTGATTTGATTTGGAGCTAAAAGGGTGTGGTTGGTGAAGAGTCTGAGGAAGCATGGTGGTAGAAACCACATTCCTGACTTCCTGGAGTGGCCTGGAAGGGTGAAAGAGGTTACTAGGCACGAGGCTATCCATTAGGTCTCCTATGTGGAGGCAGTAGAATAGGTACAAGGCTATCCATTAGGTCTCCTATGTGGAGGCAGTAGAATAGGTACAAGGCTATCCATTAGGTCTCCTATGTGGAGGCAGTAGAATAGGTACAAGGCTATCCATTAGGTCTCCTATGTGGAGGCAGTAGAATAGGTACGAGGCTATCCATTAGGTCTCCTATGTGGAGGCAGTAGAATAGGCACAAGGCTATCCATTAGGTCTCCTATGTGGAGGCAGTAGAATAGGTACGAGGCTATCCATTAGGTCTCCTATGTGGAGGCAGTAGAATGGCTGAAGGAGCGAGTTTAGATGAGATGGTAGTGGATTCCCCACAGCCTGTAGTAAATGTAATACATCAGAGGGATCCTGAAATACTAATAGTGAAGAAGGTGGACTTTGTTGTGTTTTTTGCGCAAGTGATAAATTGCACTGGACAAAATTATAACAAATAGAATAACTAGATATCATTGTGAAGGTGGTGAAAATATTTTTGGATCTCCAGGACTTCACGACCGAAACGTTGCAGGGTGACGATGTCTCCCTGTGTCGGGATCGGAGTAGACATTTTAATCCGACTGAAGGAGTACAATTTTAGTATATATATTTTGTTGCTTATGGAATATTAGGTGTATGTTTTTCCCTCCTTCCCCCCTTCCCCTATGATTACAATGTTCAGTTCTCACCCCATCCAGTAGGTGGCGGCATGCACCTCTAACATCTGTTTGCAGACCGCTATAATACCATGAATAAGAAGACATTTTTTGACTAAAATTTAAAACAAATATTTTAATAATTTTTACATTTTTTATTTTGTATGACAAAGTCCAGTTGGGGTGGTAATGCAACATATTGGATGCTAACCGCCGTTAAACGATGGAGGAGAAGAAGGAGGAAAAGGAAATAAGCATATTATGAATAAACATGGACTGGGTGATTACACAGACCTTCTGGAAGATCTGGTGAAGGACAAGATGATGGACAAGAAAATAAAAAGTGAACAGTGGAAATGGTTATGAGGGATTTCACAGAACCTTCTGGAAGAACTTGAGGAAACTGAGAGTGACGAGAGTGAGAATGAATTAGATGTGATGGCAGGTGCAGTGATGACTGTTGAGAAGAAGATGAGTGTAGAGGGAAGCAGTTTGGACGAGGAAGGTTGGCGTCAAGTGCAACAAGCAGAATATGTGTTCGAGTAGCTCAGAGATGGAACCTTACGAGAGTGTGGGTGAAATTCCTGCAGTGAGGACCGCCGAGATCGGGCCTCTGTTCGAGGATGTAAAGGATAATTCTGGCCCAGCACAGAAAGTGTTGTATGCTGAAGCAGTGAAGAGAGTGGTAGAAGAAGATGGGTACAGGGTGAGTTTACTGCTGAACATTTGCAGGGGGTGTTGAGTGGTAGTGTTCTGTCCTCCCAGACAGTTGGTCTGGAATAGGATTAGGGAAGGTTAAATAGTGGAATGGGGTGGTGTTTTACTGAGGGCTAATACTTGTCAGGGTAATTTTTCCTTTTCTTGTTAATGTAAATGTAGGTATGCCGTGAATGGCCTCACACTCCAGTACAGTAGGGGGCGGTGTATGCTCCTTCAAGTGGATGCGAGCCGCCAACACAATCCCAAAGAAGAAGAAGACAAGACTAGAGGCGGTCCGACAGGCTTGGTGCATCTAACTGCACCATGGATGCTGCTGTTGTCAAAAAACCAAAGCTATGCAGATTCTTCTTTCCTTTGGGAAAGCAATTTATGTTATTTCCCATTTTAATTCTGCTGATAAACCAAGCCTCTAAAATGAACGCCGAGGACGGCGTTATGGAGGAACTGGCAACTGAGAAAGAGGCAGAAGAAAGTCATCGACAGGACAGTGTGAATTTATTGACATTCATTTTACTGCTGACATTAACAATTCTGACCATTTGGCTTTTCAAACACAGAAGAGTTCGTTTTCTCCATGAGACCGGGTTGGCAATGATATACGGTAAGAGTCGACACGTTAATCTGTCAGACGTTTGCAACGCATGTAACTTTGCCAACCCCCCCACCCCCTAATCCCCGTACGAATGATGCCAACTCACGTCGGTGATTATTAGTGCAGCTCTATGACACTGCTACATTGAACCACGACGAGTTAGTTACCACTGATCAATATTGTAGACAGTTAAAATGTTACGCTATTACATGATGCGCCATTCAGCGCTCATTCCCAGTCCTAGTTGGTTCAGATGCGAGTGACACAGTATTTAGTAGATTGGGCATCACATTCCTGCATAGATACCCACAGAACCATGTTCCTATGCCACCAACAGATAACAATATATTATAGGTTTGGCTTTATTGGTATAGCCTGAATCACACTGCGCTATAGGCCTAATCATGAATTTTACTTTACATCTTAGCAGATAAATTGTATAATGTCGTGGCCTGGGCTTACAACTAATGTGTTGACTCGTTACCCAATAGCAGCTTGTAGTATGGAATATAGAAATATACCTGCCATGGGATGCAGTCAGTGTGGTGCAACTACAATACAAACATCACCTGATGCATCTGAAAATGTGCTTCTCACTCTGCTGAGTCAAGCCATGTCAATGTGATGTGAATCAAGAGCCTATCCCCTCTGAGAGGATTTCAATTTCCCAAACCCCTGAATAGCAGCCAGTTTTACGGGCTCCTGACCAATAGAAGAGGCAGTGTTCTAGAGGTCCGTGTGCGGGATACCTGACGAGACTACTGTCACGACTACCGCCGATGTCGGCTCCTCTCCTTGTTCGGGCGGCGTTCGGAGGTCGACGTCACCGGTCTTCTAGCCATCGCCGATCCACCTTTCATTTTCCATTTGTTTTGTCTTATTTTCCCGCACACCTGGTTTTCATCTACTACTAATTACTGTGTGTATTTAGCCCTCTGTTCCCTCCATGTCTGGGTGGGGTATTCTGTCAATGGTGGGTGTAGCTGGTGCATGGAAGTCAGGCGTAGGAGAGTAGAGATGAGTGGACAAAGCACTTTGCTTAGGCAATCATAATAACAGAACGCAATCGCGTCACAATAAACAAAATGCCCAAAGAACATTTGACGCAGCACAAAGTACCACAAACAATCTACAAAGTACCGGCTGCCACAAAGCACGGGTAATAAAACAAAACCCGGCGCAAACCAGCCGGAAGCGTGCCAACCTGACAATAAACAATACCCCACACAGACATGGAGGGAACAGAGGGCTAAATACACATAGTAATTAGTAGGAGATGTCTATTTGTCAATAACAGCTGGTGTGCAATGTGAAATATTAAGGTAGTCTCGAGGTATTGCTCGCCTGAGGTAGAGTACCTCATGATAGTGTGGTCTACAGCCTATCTACCAAGAGAGTTTTCATCTAATTTTTCATAGCCGTCATACTAATGCAGGAAGTACCAGTGACTCGCTCAATACGGAAGTGGTCAGATGACGCGGATGCTACGCTACAGGGCTGTTTTGGTAGCACAGACTGGAATATGTCAAAGGCATTGAGGAGTATACCCCCTCAGTCACAGGCTTCATCAATAATAATCTTAATCCTGTATTGACACTTTGCTTATTTGATGGTTCGTCTGAGGGCATAGCGGGATTTCTTATGAGCGTCCAGATTAGTTTCCCGCTCCTTGAAAGCGGCAGCTGTAGCCTTTAGCTCGGTGCGGATGTTGCCTGTAATCCATGACTTCTGGTTGGGATATGTACGTACGGTCACTGTGGGGACGACGTTGTCAATGCACTTATTGATGAAGCCGATGACTGAGGTGGTGTACTCAATACCATAGTCAGTATCGAGGCAAAGATGAACAGAGCAAAGTACAGAGAGATCCTTGATGAAAACCTGCTCCAGAGCACTCAGGACCTCAGACTAGGGCGAAGGTTCATCTTCCAACAGGACAACGACCCTAAGCACACAGCCAAGACAACGCAGGAGTGGCTTCGGGACAAGTGTTTGAATGTCCTTGAGTGGCCCAGCCAGAGCCCGGACTTGAACCCGATTTGAACATCTCTGGAGAGACCTGAAAATAGCTGTGCAGCGAAGCTCCCCATCCAACCTGGCAGAGCTTGAGAGGATCTGCAGAGAAGAATGGGAGAAACTCCCCAAATACAGGTGGGCCAAGCTTGTACCGTCATACCCAAGAAGACTCGAGACTGTAATCGTTGCCAAAGGTGCTTCAACAAAGTACCGCGTAAAGGGTCTGAATACTAATGTAAATGTGATATTTCTGTTTAAATGTTTTTATAAATGTGAAAATGTCTAAACCAGTTTTTCTTTGTTATTATGGGGTATTGTGTGTAGATTAATGAGGGGGAAAAAACTATTTAATCCATTTTACAATAAGCAACAAAATGTCGAAAAAGTCAAGTGGTCTGAATACTTTCAGAATGTACTGTGTATAGGATGAACCATGACTAGAATACAGTATATACATTATAAAGTGGGTAAAATAGTATGTAAACATTATTAAAGTGACTAGTGTTAAATGTCTGTGTACATAGGGCAACAGTTTCAGAAGTGCAGGGTAGAGTACCGGGTGTTAGCCGGCTAGTAACAGTGAGTAAGTTCAGGGCAGAGGCAGGCTAATGGTGGCTGTTTAACAGTCTGATGAGATGGAGATAGAAGCTGTTTTTAAGTCTCTTGGTCCCAGCTTTGATGCACCTGTACTGGCTACGCCTTCTAGATGGTAGCGGGGTGAACAGGCCGTGGTTTGGGTGGTTGGGGTTCTTGATCTTCCTGGCCTTTCTGTGACACAAGATGCTGTAGATGTCTTGAAGGGCAGGCAGTGTGCCCAGAGTAGAAGAAAAAAATTCCACAAGACAGTAGAGCCCCAGGGACAGACCATAGCATCCTAAGAGTTACTGTACTCCTTCTGTCTTACTGTATTCAATACAAGGCATCCAGACCTCATGAAAGGCCCCTGGTATAGCCTTCATTTGAATGTTAAAGTCTCAACTCATCTCTCTCACTGCTAGGCCTATTTGTAGGTGAATTGTAGTCTGTTCTGTTGCAGGATAATAACCTATATTGTCAGTAATAGAAACCGTTTCACATGGCATATTCCTCTTAGGCGTCATTAGTAGGGGTTGCCTAGAGGACCAGACTCTGTCCGTCTATCTCTCTGCATAGTCTGTGAGTGAGCATGGCCCTCCTTGAGATGCTCTGCACACCGTCCCAGCTGGTCTTAACTGGAGGACAGACAGACTCAGCTGCCGGGTGTTGCTGAGACATGACTGACTCTATGCTAATGTCCAAATACTGACTTAAGCAGTAATAATAATGTATTAGTAGTAATAATAATGTATTAGTAGTAATAATAAGGTAGTAGTAGTAATAATAATGTAGTAGCAGTAGTAATAATGTAGTAGTAGTAGTAGTAGTAGTAGTAGTAGTAGTAATAATAATGTAGTAGTAATAATAATGTAGTAGTAGTAGTAGTAATAATAATGTAGTAGTAGTAGTAGTAATAATAATGTAGTAGTAGTAGTAGTAATAATAATGTAGTAGTAGTAGTAGTAGTAATAATAATGTAGTAGTAGTAGTAGTAGTAGTAGTAGTAGTAATAATAATAATGTAGTAGTAGTAGTAGTAGTAATAATAATGTAGTAGTAGTAGTAGTAATAATAATGTAGTAGTAGTAGTAGTAGTAGTAGTAGTAGTAGTAGTAATAATAATGTAGTAGTAGTAGCAATAATAATGTAGTAGTAATAATAATAATGTAGTAATAATAATAATAATAATAATGATGTAGCTAGTAGTAATAATAATAATGTAGTAATAATAATGTAGCTTGTAGTAATAATAATAGTAATAATAATAATAATGTAGCTTGTTGTAGTAGTAGTAATAATAATAATAATAATAATGTAGCTAGTAATAATAATATTGTTGTTAGTATTGATAATGATGTAGCTAGTAGTAATAATAATGTAGCTAGTTGTCACGTCCTGACCAGTAAAAGGGGTTATTTGTCATTGTAGTTTGGTCAGGGCTGGCAGGGGGTGTTTGTTTTGGTGTTTTTGGTTTAGGTTCTATGTTTTCTATTTCTATGTTTAAATCTAGTTTTCTATTTCTATGTTGGGTTTTTGGTAGGACCTCCAATTAGAGGCAGCTGGTTGTCGTTGTCTCTAATTGGAGGCCATATTTAGTTGAGGTTTGTTTCACTAGTTTTTTGTGGGTGGTTATTTCCTGTATAGTCTGTGCACCTTATGGGACTGTTTCGTCGTTTGTTTCTTTTGTTTAAGTGTTATTTCTAATAAATTAAGAAGATGAGCACTTTACCCGCTGCGCCTTGGTCCAATCCTTACGACGCCCATGACGCTAGTAATAATAATATTAACAATAATAATAATGTAGCTAGTAAAATAATTATATAGCTAGTAAAACAATAATAATAATGTAGCTAATAATAATGTAGCTAGTAATAATAATAATAATAATAATGTAGCTAGTAATAATAATGTAGCTAGTAATAATAATAATAATGTAGCTAGTAATAATAATAATAATAATGTAGCTAGTAATAATAATAATAATAATGTAGCTAGTAATAATAATGTAGCTAGTATTAATAATAATAATGTAGCTAGTAATAATAATAATAATGTAGCTAGTAATAATAATAATGTAGTTAGTAATAATAATGTAGCTAGTAATAATAATGTAGTAGTAGTAATAATAATAATAATAATAATAATAATAATAATGTAGCTAGTAGTAATAATAATAATGTAGGTAGTAGTAGTAATAATAATAATAATGTAGCTAGTACTAATAATAACAATGTGGCTAATAATAAAATTGTAGCTAATAATAATGTAGCCAGTAATAATAATAATAATAATGTAGCTAGTAATAATAATAATAATAATAATAATAATAATAATAATAATAATAATGTAGCTAATAATAATAATAATAATAATGTAGCTAGTAGTAATAATAATGTCGCAAGCAGTAATAATAATAATAATAATTTTGCCAGTAATAATGTAATAATAATAATAATGTAGCCAGTAATAATAATAATAATGTAGCTAGTAGTAATAATAATGTCGCAAGCAGTAATAATAATAATAATTTTGCCAGTAATAATGTAATAATAATGTAGCCAGTAATAGTAATAATAATAATGTAGCTAGCAATAATAATAATGTAGCTAGCAATAATAATAATGTATCTAGTAATAATAATAGTGTAGTTAGTAATAATAATGTAGCTAGTAGTAGTAATAATAATGTAGCTACTAATAATTATAATAATAATAATGTAGCTAGTAGTAGCAGTAATAATAATGTAGCTAGTAGTAGATTAATAATGTAGTAGTATCAATAATAATAATGTAGCCAGTACAATAAATCAAATCAAGTCAAATTTATTTATATAGCCCTTCGTACATCAGCTGAAATCTCAAAGTGCTGTACAGAAACCCAGCCTAATACCCCAAACAGCAAGCAATGCATGTGAAAGAAGCACGGTGGCTAGGAAAAACTCCCTAGGAAAAACTCCCTAGAAAGGCCAAAAACCTAGGAAGAAACCTAGAGAGGAACCAGGCTATGAGGGGTGGCCAGTCCTCTTCTGGCTGTGCCGGGTGGATATTATAACAGAACATGGTCAAGATGTTAAAATGTTCATAAATGACCAGCATGGTCAAATAATAATAATCATAGAAGTTGTTGAGGGTGCAACAAGCACGTCCGGTGAACAGGTCAGTGTTCCATAGCCTCAGGCAGAACAGTTGAAACTGGAGCAGCAGCATGGCCAGGTGGACTGGGGACAGCAAGGAGTCATCATGCCAGGTAGTCCCGAGGCATGGTCCTAGGGCTCAGGTCCTCCGAGAGAGAGAGAGAAAGAAAGAAAGAAAGAAATAGAGAAAGAGAGAATTAGAGAGAGCATATATAAATTCACACAGGACACCGGATAAGACAAGAGAAATACTCCAGATGTAACAGACTGACCCTAGCCCCCCGACACATAAACTACTGCAGCATAAATACTGGAGGCTGAGACAGGAGGGATCAGAAGACACTGTGGCCCCATCCGATGATACCCCCGGACAGGGCCAAACAGGCAGGATATAACCCCACCCACTTTGCCAAAGCACAGCCCCCACACCACTAGGGATGTCTACAACCACCAACTTACCGTCCCAAGACAAGGCCGAGTATAGCCCACAAAGATCTCCGCCATGGCACAACCCAAGGGGGGGCGCCAACAATAATAATAATGTAGCTAGTAATAATGTAGCTAGTAATAATAACATTAATAATAATGCAACTAGTAATAATAATAACAATAATAATAATGTATCTAGTAGTAATAATAATAATTAATGTAGCTAGTAATAATAATATTGTAGCTAATAATAATAGTAATAATAATAATAAGCTAAAATAACATATCCCAGAAATGTTCCATATGCACAAAAAGCTTATTTCTCTCAAACTTTATGCTCCAATTAGTTTACATCCCTGTTAGTGAGCATTTCTCCTTTGCCAAGATAATCCATCCACCTGACAGGTGTGGCATATCAAGAAGCTGATTAAACAGCATGATCATTACACAGGTGCACCTTGTGCTGGGGACAATAAAAGGTGGTTTTGTCACACAACACAATGCTACAGATGTTTTGAGGGATTGTGCAGTTGGCATGCTGAGTGCAGGAATGTCCACCAGAACGGTTGCCAGAGAATTTAATGTTAATTTCTCTACCATAAGCCGCCTCCAACGCGGTTTAAGAAATTTTGGCAGTGTGAAGATATTCTATCCTCGGTGTATATATCTCTCTCTCTCTCTCTCTCTCGCCCTCCCTTTCTCTCTCTCTCTCTCGCCCTCCCTTTCTCTCTCTCTCTCTCTCTCGCTCTCTCTCTCGCTCCCTCGCCCCCTCTCTCGCTCTCTCGCCCCCTCTCTCGCTCTCTCGCCCCCTCTCTCGCTCCCTCGCCCCCTCTCTCGCTCCCTCGCCCCCTCTCTCGCTCCCTCGCCCCCTCTCTCGCTCCCTCGCCCCCTCTCTCGCTCCCTCGCCCCCTCTCTCTCGCGCTCCCTCGCCCCCTCTCTCTCGCTCCCTCGCCCCCTCTCTCTCGCTCCCTCGCCCCCTCTCTCTCCCTTCCTCTCTCTCTCGCCCTCTCTCGCTCTTTCTCCCTTCCTCTCTCTCTCGCTCCCTCGCTCTCTCTCTCTCTCTCTCTCCCTTCCTCTCTCTCCCTTCCTCTCTCTCTCGCCCCCTCTCTCTCTCTCCTTCCCAGGACTGTTGGTAGGTGTGATCCTGCGTTATGGAATCCCAGCCACCAGCTACCACAACAAAACTCCTCCCAGCTGTTGTCTGGAGGAGGGGCCAGTCAGTACTCTCCTGCTGAACGTCAGCGGGAAGTTCTTTGAGTACACGCTGAAAGGAGAGATCAACTCCAGGGAAATACACAACGTGGAGCAGAATGACATGCTGCGTAAGGTAACACACACACACACACACACACTATGTTGGAGCAGAATGACATGCTGCGTAAGGTAACACACACACACACACACACACACACACACACACACACACACACACACACTATGTTGGAGCAGAATGACATGCTGCGTAAGGTAACAGTCACACACACACAACTACTGACTAAACACAACTGAACTGTATAACCCCCCCCCCCCCCACTACTGACTAAACACAACTGAACTGTATAACCCCCCCCCCCACTACTGACTAAACACAACTGAACTGTATAACCCCCCCCCCCACTACTGACTAAACACAACTGAACTGTATAACCCCCCCCCCCCAACTACTGACTAAACACAACTGAACTGTATAACCCCCCCCACTACTGACTAAACACAACTGAACTTATTTGAAATTCATCCTGAAAACAACATTTTCCGGTATTCAGTCTAACCTATTTTCATGTCAGTCTCTGCATCCTAAGCAGGCAGGTAGCCCTCGTTGGCAGTGTAACCTCTTTGTCAACAGTCTGCATCTCAGCAGTGTATTAGCTGGCTATTAGCAACTTGTTTTGGATTGATCTGTTTACGTACATGGTTTTTCTCCTAAATGTACAGGTTACCTTTGACCCTGAAGTATTCTTCAATATACTGCTACCTCCAATCATTTTCCATGCTGGATATAGTCTCAGAAAGGTAAGTGACCGCTGTAACATTTGTATTTGTATTCTGTATTTTTTTTTAACCTTTATTTAACTAGGCAAGTCAGTTTTGAACAAATTCTTATTTTACAATGACTGCCTACCCCAGCGGTGGGAGAACCTTCCAGAAGGACAACCATCTCTGCAGTACTCCACCAATCAGGCCTTTATGATAGAGTGGCCAGACGGAAGCCACTCCTCAGTAAAAGGCACGACAGCCAACTTGGAGTTAGCCAATAGGGACCTAAAGGACTCTGACCATGAGAAACATGATTCTCTGGTCTGATGAAACCAAGACTGAACTCTTTGGCCTGAATGCCAAGCGTCACATCTGAAATAAACCTGGAACCATCCCTATGTTGAAGCATGGTGGTGGTGGCAGCATCATGCTGTCGGTATGTTTTTCAGTGGCAGGGACTGGGAGACTAGTCAGGATCGAGGGAAAGATGAACGGAGCAAAGTATTTGTATTTATTATGGATCGCTATTAGCTGCTCCACTTTCAGCCAGGAGAGATTGACATGCATATTATTAATATTAGCTCTCTGTGTACATCCAAGGGCCAGCCGTGCTGCCCTGTTCTGAGCCAATTGCAATTTTCTAAGTCCTTTTTTGTTGCAACTGACCACACGACTGAAAAGTAGTCAAGGTGCGACAAAACTAGGGCCTGTAGGACCTGCCTTGTTAAGAAGGCAGAGCATCGCTTTATTATAGACAGACTTCTCCCCATCTTAGCTACTACTGCATCAATATGTTTTGACCATAACAGTTTACAATCCAGGGTTACTCCAAGCAGTTTAGTCACCTCAACTTTCTCAATTTCCACATTATTTATTACAAGATTTAGTTGAGGTTTAGGGTTTAGTGAGTGTTTTGTTCCAAATACAATGCTTTTAGTTTTAGAAATATTTAGGGCTAACTTATTCCTTGCCACCCACTCTGAAACTAATTGCAGCTCTTTGTTGAGTGTTGCAGTCAATTTCAGTCACTGTAGTAGCTGACACGTATAGTGTTGAGTCATTCACATACATTGACACTCTGGCTTTACTCAGAGTCAGTGGCATGTCGTTAGTAAAAATTGGAAAAGCAAGGGGCCTAAACAGCTACCCTGGGGAATTCCTGATTCTACAGAGAGATCCTTGATGAAAACATACTCCAGAGCACTCAGGACCTCAGACTGGGGCAAAGGTTCACCTTCCAACAGGACAATGATCCTAAGCACACAGCAAAGACAATGCAGGAGTGGCTTCGGGACAAGTCTCTGTTTGTCCTTGAGTGGCCCAGCCAGAGCCTGGACTTGAACCCGATCGAACATCTCTGGAGAGACCTGAAAATAACTGTGCAGCGACGCTCCCCATCCAACCTGACAGAGCGTGAGAGGATCTGCAGAGAAGAATGGGAGAAACTCCCCAAATACAGGTGTGCCATACCCAAGACGCTTCAAAGCTATAATTTCTGCCAAAGGTGCTTCAACATAAACTCAGCAAAAAAAGAAACGTCCTCTCACTGTCAACTGCGTTCATTTTCAACAAAATTAACATGTGTAAATATTTGTATGAACATAACAAGATTCAACAACTGAGACAAACTGAACAAGTTCCACAGACATGTGACTAACAGAAATTGATGTGTCCCTGAACAAAGGGGGGTCAAAATCAAAAGTAACAGTCAGTCAGTAGAAAGGCCTCTTTAGTGTCCTAAGTTTTCGTGACTGTGACCTTAATTGCATACCGTCTGTAAGCTGTTAGTGTCTTAACGACCGTTCCACAGGTGCATGTTCATTAATTGTTTATGGTTCATGAACAAGCATGGGAAACAGTGTTTAAACCCTTTACAATGAAGATCTGTAAAGTTATTTGGATTTTTACTAATTTTCTTTGAAAGACAGGGTCCTGAAAAAGGGACATTTCTTTTTTTTGCTGAGTTTAGTACTGAGTAAAGGGTCTGAATACTCATGTAAATGTGGTATTACATTTTTTTTAAATGTGCAAAAATGTCTAAAAAACAGTTTTTGCTTTGTCATTATGCAGTATTGTGTGTAGATGAGGGAAAAAAATATTTAATCAATTTTAGAATAAGGCCGTAACGTAACAAAGTGGAAATATTCAATGTGTCTGAATACATTTCGAATACACTGTATGACTAAGACAACTTCATACGATGCTAAAACAATCCATGGGCGAGTCAGCGACCACAATTTAATTTGTGACGAAATAAAATAAAAGTTTTCTAGCCAATTCTGCTGTGAAATAGAAGTGACGTCTTTATTTTATTACTTATCGTCAATGCCGTCTTTGGTGTGCTTATCAATGAACAAGCACCTTTTCCCCACTCCTATCGCTTTTATCGGTGGAACAGGTTGTTGCATTGTGGCCGTAGACATATAATCCATAGAAGGGTTTGGAACCTGGACTGGAACCAGGATCTCTAGTAACACAGCTAGCGCTGTGATGCAGTGTATTGGAGCACTGCTCCACTCAGGATGCCAGTGTCCTCAGAGCACTGCTCCACTCAGGATGCCAGTGTCCTCAGAGCACTGCTCCACTCAGGATGCCAGTGTCCTCAGAGCACTGCTCCACTCAGGATGCCAGTGTCCTCAGACCACTGCTCCACTCAGGATGCCAGTGTCCTCAGACCACTGCTCCACTCAGGATGCCATGTGATAGGTATTTTAACATTACCGTTTTTTTACACCACATTTCATTAATAAAATATTGATAATTTGTCTTCCTCAAATGAAGGAGATGGGAGGGGAGGGGATTTGATTGGTCAACAACTCATGTTTCAGACACTTCATTCAGGATAAATGGTGTTAGCCCTTAGTTAGCCCTTAGTTAGCCTGCCCCAGAGCAGGTTAGTTCTGAATACAGGATAGTGGAGTTAGCCCTTAGTTAGCCCTTAGTTAGCCTGCCCCAGAGCAGGTTAGTTCTGAATACAGGATAAATGGTGTTAGCCCTTAGTTAGCCCTTAGTTAGCCTGCACCGGAGCAGGTTAGTTCTGAATACAGGATAAATGGTGTTAGCCCTTAGTTAGCCCGACCCAGACCAGGTTAGTTCTGAATGTAGGATAAATGGTGTTAGCCCTTAGTTAGCCTGCCCCAGAGCAGGTTAGTTCTGAATACAGGATAAATGGTGTTAGCCCTTATTTAGCCTGCCCCAGAGCAGGTTAGTTCTGAATGTAGGATAAATGGTGTTAGCCCTTAGTTAGCCTGCCCCAGAGCAGGTTAGTTCTGAATACAGGATAGTGGAGTTAGCCCTTAGTTAGCCCTTAGTTAGCCTGCCCTGGAGCAGGTTAGTTCTGAATGTAGGATAAATGGTGTTAGCCCTTAGTTAGCCTGCCCCAGAGCAGGTTAGTTCTGAATACAGGATAGTGGAGTTAGCCCTTAGTTAGCCTGCCCCAGACCAGGTTAGTTCTCAGTGCAGGATAAATGGTGTTAGCCCTTAGTTAGCCCTTAGTTAGCCTGCCCCAGACCAGGTTAGTTCTCAGTGCAGGATAAATGGTGTTAGCCCTTAGTTAGCCCTTAGTTAGCCTGCCCCAGACCAGGTTAGTTCTGAATACAGGATAGTGGAGTTAGCCCTTAGTTAGCCCTTAGTTAGCCCTTAGTTAGCCTGCCCCAGAGCAGGTTAGTTCTGAATACAGGATAGTGGAGTTAGCCCTTAGTTAGCCCTTAGTTAGCCCTTAGTTAGCCTGCCCCAGAGCAGGTTAGTTCTGAATACAGGATAGTGGAGTTAGCCCTTAGTTAGCCCTTAGTTAGCCTGCCCCAGAGCAGGTTAGTTCTGAATACAGGATAGTGGAGTTAGCCCTTAGTTAGCCCTTAGTTAGCCTGCCCCAGAGCAGGTTAGTTCTGAATGTTTCATTGCCATAGAAATATACCTACTAAAAGGTGAGCCGTTGTCAGACTGCCAGTCCAGTCACACTCCCATGGTGAGGAGTGTCTGTTGTAGAGGGAGTGACCTGGTCACCAATGGCTGGTGGCTTGAAAGGACTCAGAAGAGAGACTGCAAGTCGCTCTCTGAGGGCAGATGACAGGCAACACTCTCCCTGCTCACCAAGGCCCTCTTGTGAGGGGAAATGACAGGCAACACTCTCCCTGTTCACCAAGGCCCTCTTTGTGAGGGGAAATGACAGGCAACACTCTCCCTGTACACCAAGGCCCTCTTGTGAGGGGAAATGACAGGCAACACTCTCCCTGATCACCAAGGCCCTCTTGTGAGGGGAAATGACAGGCAACACTCTCCCTGATCACCAAGGCCCTCTTGTGAGGGGAAATGACAGGCAACACTCTCCCTGATCACCAAGGCCCTCTTGTGAGGGGAAATGACAGGCAACACTCTCCCTGATCACCAAGGCCCTCTTGTGAGGGGAAATGACAGGCAACACTCTCCTTGCACACCAAGGCCCTCTTGTGAGGGCAGATGACAGGCAACACTCTCCCTGATCACCAAGGCCCTCTTGTGAGGGGAAATGACAGGCAACACTCTCCTTGCACATCAAGGCCCTCTTGTGAGGGCAGATGACAGGCAACACTGCACATCAAGGCCCTCTTGTGAGGGCTGGCTGACATATCAATGGCACAGAGATAAATGTTTATTTAATGCCCATGTAGATCACACACTAACCTCTCTACATTCTATGATGTAGCCCAGCGATTTATAATATCCCTTCTCTTTTTCCAGAGACACTTCTTCAGGAACCTGGGCTCCATCATAACCTATGCCTTCCTAGGAACAGCTATCTCGTGCTTCGTCATTGGGTGAGTCAGTGTATTGGTGGGACTGATTTTTTTCAGATCATGTCTGGAATGGAACTCTTGTAGTCCTCTCCTCTCTTCAGAAACCTGATGTATGGAGTGGTGAAGCTGATGCAGTTCATAGGGCAGCTGACTAACAAGTTCTACTACACAGACTGTCTTTTCTTTGGAGCCATCGTCTCTGCCACTGACCCAGGTAGGTCCTGGAGCTCCTCACCACCTCACCCCAGTGGAGGGCTCTCTCTACAGGCCTTGTAACCAGGAGAATACCTCTGCAGTCCGTCGTTAACGAATCATCCGTCCTAGTTCACTACAAGTATGGTCACGGTCCATCCTAGCAAGCAACACGTTGCTCCTCAACTCTCTTAAGTGTGTGTGTGTGTGTGTGTGTGTGTGTGTGTGTGTGTGTATTTCAGTGACGGTGCTGGCCATCTTCAATGAGCTCCATGCAGATGTGGATCTTTATGCCCTGTTGTTTGGAGAGAGTGTCATGAACGACGCAGTGGCCATCGTCCTCTCCTCGTAAGTTACCGTGCTCCTCCTCTCTCCTCCCAGCGCTCTCTCGCTCTGTCTGTCTCGCTCTGTCTGTCTCGCTCTGTCTGTCTCGCTCTGTCTGTCTCGCTCTGTCTGTCTCGCTCTGTCTGTCTCGCTCTGTCTCTGTGTGTGTGTCGGAGGGTTCCTCAGTTTCTGGGAAATATTCCTGTTCCCTCCTCGTTTCCCCTCCTTTTCCCCGGTGTTGTAGAGATTCCTCACTGAGGTGACAGACAGTGTTACATCACTAGTGGGGTGCAGCTGGCAGCTGAGACAGACCTGGTGATCTACTAACCCCTGCTGGAAAGGCCTAGTGTGGTGCAGCTGAGACAGACCTGGTGATCTACTGACCCCTGCTGGAAAGGCCTAGTGTGGTGCAGCTGAGACAGACCTGGTGATCTACTGACCCCTGCTGGAAAGGCCTAGTGTGGTGCAGCTGAGACAGACCTGGTGATCTACTGACCCCTGCTGGAAAGGCCTAGTGTGGTGCAGCTGAGACAGACCTGGTGATCTACTAACCCCTGCTGGAAAGGCCTAGTGTGGTGCAGCTGAGACAGACCTGGTGATCTACTGACCCCTGCTGGAAAGGCCTAGTGTGGTGCAGCTGAGACAGACCTGGTGATCTACTAACCCCTGCTGGAAAGGCCTAGTGTGGTGCAGCTGGCAGCTGAGACAAACCTGGTGATCTACTGACCCCTGCTGGAAAGGCCTAGTGTGGTGCAGCTGGCAGCTGAGACAGACCTGGTGATCTACTAACCCCTGCTGGAAAGGCCTAGTGTGGTGCAGCTGAGACAGACCTGGTGATCTACAAACCCCTGCTGGAAAGGCCTAGTGTGGTGCAGCTGAGACAGACCTGGTGATCTACTGACCCCTGCTGGAAAGGCCTAGTGTGGTGCAGCTGGCAGCTGAGACAGACCTGGTGATCTACTGACCCCTGCTGGAAAGGCCTAGTGTGGTGCAGCTGCAATGAAAAATCAGGTGTTTTATGTGAAAGAGTGTATTATACAATTAAAGGTTTTATTGTCACATACATCGGATGGTGCAGTGTAATGTATTGTTTTACTGGGTCAGCCATAGTAGTATGATAGGTGCAGTGTAATGTATTGTTTTACTGGGTCAGCCATAGTAGTATGATAGGTGCAGTGTAATGTATTGTTTTACTGGGTCAGCCATAGTAGTATGATAGGTGCAGTGTAATGTATTGTTTTACTGGGTCAGCCATAGTAGTATGATAGGTGCAGTGTAATGTATTGTTTTACTGGGTCAGCCATAGTAGTATGATAGGTGCAGTGTAATGTATTGTTTTACTGGGTCAGCCATAGTAGTATGATAGGTGCAGTGTAATGTATTGTTTTACTGGGTCAGCCATAGTAGTATGATAGGTGCAGTGTAATGTATTGTTTTACTGGGTCAGCCATAGTAGTATGATAGGTGCAGTGTAATGTATTGTTTTACTGGGTCAGCCATAGTAGTATGATAGGTGCAGTGTAATGTATTGTTTTACTGGGTCAGCCATAGTAGTATGATAGGTGCAGTGTAATGTATTGTTTTACTGGGTCAGCCATAGTAGTATGATAGGTGCAGTGTAATGTATTGTTTTACTGGGTCAGCCATAGTACACTGGAAAAAAAAAATATGAAACGCAACATTTTACTGAGTTACAGTTCATATTAGGAAATCAGCCAATTGAAATAAATAATTTAGTCCCTAATCTATGGATTTCACATGACTGGGCAGGGGTGCAGCCATGTGTAGGCCTGGGAGGGCATAGGCCCACCCACTGGGGAGCCGGGCCCACCCACTGGGGAGCCGGGCCCACCCACTGGGGAGCCGGGCCCAGTCAGTCAGAATTAGTTTTTCCCCACAAAAGGGCTTTATTACAGACAGAAATACTCCTCAGACAATCCCGCAGATGAAGAAGCTGGATGTGGAGGTCCTGGATACTGGCGTGGTTAGACGTGGCCAGCCGGATGTGGAGGTCCTGGGTTGGCGTGGTTACACGTGGCCAGCCGGATGTGGAGGTCCTGGGTTGGCGTGGTTACACGTGGCCAGCCGGATGTGGAGGTCCTGGGTTGGCGTGGTTACACGTGGCCAGCCGGATGTGGAGGTCCTGGGTTGGCGTGGTTACACGTGGCCAGCCGGCTGTGGAGGTCCTGGATACTGGCGTGGTTAGACGTGGCCAGCCGGCTGTGGAGGTCCTGGATACTGGCGTGGTTAGACGTGGCCAGCCGGATGTGGAGGTCCTGGGTTGGCGTGGTTACACGTGGCCAGCCGGATGTGGAGGTCCTGGGTTGGCGTGCTTACACGTGGCCAGCCGGATGTGGAGGTCCTGGGTTGGCGTGGTTACACGTGGCCAGCCGGATGTGAGGCCAGTTGGATGCGCTGCCAAATTTTTTACAACGACTTTGGAGGCAGTATATGATAATAAAAAATAACATTAAATTATCTGGCAACAGCTCTGGTGGACATTCCTGCAGTCAGCATGTCAATTGCACCCTCCCTCAACTTGAGACATCTGTGGCATTGTGTTGTGTGACAAAACTGCACATTTTAAAGTGGCCTTTTATTGTCCCCAGCACAAGGTGCACCTGTGTAATGATCATGCTGTTTAATCAGCTTGTTGATATGCCACACCTGTCAGGTGGATGGATTATATTTTTCAGCTCATGAAACATGGGACCAAAACTTTACATGTTACGTGTTTAATTTTTGTTCAGTGTAGTATGCTGCCTCTGGAGCAAATTAGGGTTAAGGGCATTTCAACATATTTTTCACCTTGTCGGCTAGGGTATACAAACCAGCGACCTTTCACTTACAGGCCCAATGATCTAACCGCTAGGCTACCTGCCACCTGTGAAATGTATTGTACCTGTGAAACAGGATATTTGATGCATGAAAGTGTTTATTGGAAGTTCTGTATCCCGTTTCTTTGATCCAGGTCTATTGTAGCCTATCAGCCGGCTGGTGCCAGCACACACACCTTTGACGCCACAGCCTTCTTCAAGTCAGTGGGGGTTTTCCTGGGCATCTTCAGCGGATCCTTCGCCATGGGAGCCGTCACTGGAGTGGTCACTGCACTCATATCCTTCTGCTGAAAACGTCACTACACAACATAGGGATAGATCTAGTAAACTAAAATCACTTACAAAAGGGTAGTTAAAATGTGCTGCCGTCTTGTTTATTATGTTGGTGGAAAGAGTCATGTTTATTAAGTTATAGCTAGTCTGAAGTGGTCACTGGCCTCATATCCTGACCTGAAAGATTACCACAACTTGTTTTTGTTTACATTTCTAAAAGACAACTTTATTAACAGCGTATTCAGTACCCTGGCAATAGTGTATTGTAGTGTCCTCCGAAGCAATGCCAATAGTGTATTGTAGTGTCCTCCTAAGCAATGCCAATAGTGTATTGTAGTGTCCTCCTAAGCAATGCCAATAGTGTATTGTAGTGTCCTCCGAAGCAATGCCAATAGTGTATTGTAGTGTCCTCCGAAGCAATGCCAATAGTGTATTGTAGTGTCCTCCGAAGCAATGCCAATAGTGTATTGTAGTGTCCTCCGAAGCAATGCCAATAGTGTATTGTAGTGTCCTCCGAAGCAATGCCAATAGTGTATTGTAGTGTCCTCCAATAGTGTATTGTAGTGTCCAATGGTGTTTGTGATGTGTGAAATGTTCTGAGTCTCTAACTCTGTCTCTACGTGACCAAGTTCACCAAGCTGCACTGTTTCCCCCTGCTGGAGACGGCCCTCTTCTTCCTCATGTCCTGGAGCACCTTCCTATTGGCCGAAGCCTGCGGGTTCACAGGTCAGGACTGGGGTGGAGGGTGTCAAGAGGGGCTCTGTTTGCATCCCAAATGGCATATTATTCCCTATAAAAGTGCATATGGCTCTGGTCAAAAGTAGTGCACTATGTAGGGAGTAGGGTGCTGTTTGGGAAGTATATATTGTATGGTCAGCACTCTGGCTGCTGTACATGTTTTACAGATTCTGCTAAAGAAAGAGCAGAGCACATAGAAAAACGATACGAGGATTATAGATGTGGCGTAGGGAGGCAGGTAGCCTAGCAGTTGAGAGCGTTGGGCCGGAAACCGAAACCGAAAGGTTGCTGGTTCGATTCCCGAGCAGACTAGGTGAAACATCTGCCGACGTGCCCTTGAGCAAGGCACTTCGCTGAAATGAGTGTCTGCTAAATGACTATGTGCTAATCCCGGGGTGTTTATCGGTGTCCTAGTGGGTCTCTGTGACAACCATTCGCTCTGATCAATGTATTTATTAGCTGATGCCAAGGCAGCAACTACTCTTCCTGGGGTCCAGCAAAATTAAGGCATATATATACATACACAGTTTAATATATACAATTTCATAACACTTTACCCAAAATGATTTAGTGTGTTCCCTCAGGCCACTGCTCCACTATCATGTCTACAATACAACATCCATGTGTATAGAGTGCATGTCTTATGTACACTACCAGTCAAAAGTTTGGACACACCTACTCATTCAAGGGTTTTTCTTTATTTTCTACATTGTAAAATAATAGTGAAGACATCAAAACTAGGAAATAACACATATGGAATCATGTAGTAACCAAAAAAAAGTGTTAAACAAATCATAATCGATTTTACATTTTGAGATTCTTCAAATAGCCACCTTTTGCCTTTGACAGCTTTACACTCTTAGGTCGGCTATTTGAGCCAGTAAAGGGGGCTTTACTATTCTTGGGTAGCAGAATTACTTCAGCTTCCCTCCAGGCCTGAGGGGCACACACTTTCTAGTAGGCTTGGATTGAAGATGGGGCAATACCGTCTGCTATTATCCTCAGAAGATTTCCATCTAGATTGTCGGACCCTGGTGGCTTGTCATTGTTAATAGACAACAATGTTTTCACCTCTTCCACACTCACTTAACGGAATTCAAAAGTACAATTCTTGTCTTTCATAATTTGATCAGCTATACTTGATGTTTAGTGTCAGTGTTTGTTGCTGGCATGTCATCCCTAAAGTAACGGTTTAGAGGTTTTTGTTTTAGGGATGCCAAGTAGGTTGTTCCTACCAGAAAAAAAATATTAGTTTCTCCTTTTTGTTTGGGAGGGAATGAGTCCCGTCTGGTCCGTCAATTCTACACCAATACAAAGGAATCATGTAAAAGTCAGTATGGAAATACACTTTTCATAAACCCTTAAAACATTGGAAATAACTTAAACTTTTTTTGTGTGTTGGTTGTATTCCCAAAATAAATGAAACTACACACAATAATGTCTCAACACAATGATCTCTGGTTCCTCAAGAAAAGTCCCGTACCTCGGGCCTAAAAAGAGTCCAGCCCGGTAAATGACTTCAGTGAACCCAAGTGACCATAGTCACGCAATTGTCCTTCCATAAAGTGATGCGTAAAAAACGGTCTCATTCATACACTCAGAATGCAATAAACTTCCGTTCCACACACAATGGAGTATCAGAAATCTTCAGCTACAACTGTACACGTAAACCAACACGGTATAAATCACACCAAAACCAAAGGAAATAAAAGTTGTAGTCGGTCAGACAATCCAACCCGCCAACAGATCTCCAGCCGTCATTTATCTTTGTTTCATAGTTTATGTTTTTTATTCAGTTTAGTCACATGATTTCTCAATTTGCAGTACGTTTTCCAATTGGTTGTACAGCCAGACTTATTTGCAATTCAATTCCTTTTGCCTCATCCCTCTCAACCATACAAACCATAATATTTTTATTCCTCATCAATCAAACAGTTTTTAGTCATTTTGTTAATGGGTGCATACTTATTAGAAACTGGAATAAGCAATTTGCTTTCCCAATTGCACCCTATTTCCTATATAGTGCACTATCCATATGGCACCCTATTCCATTTATAGTGCACTACTTTTGGCCAGAGGGGGTCATTTGGGAAGCAGACTGTATCCTCAGGTGTGTTAGCTGTGTTTACACTGTTCTATCTCTGTGTGTTTCTGTCCCAGGTGTTGTGGCAGTGCTATTCTGTGGGATCACTCAGGCCCACTACACATACAACAACCTGTCTGAGGAGTCCACCAAGCGCACCAAGCAGGTAACACCCTACATACTACACTCTCCAGCCCTAACCCTTACCACTAACCCTCTCCAGCCCTAACCCTCTCCAGCCCCTCTCCTCTCCTGGTTGTCGTGCTAGCTGTAAAGGGCCAGATGGTTCAATCTGGAGCAAAAAACGTGCTATCCAGGAGCACGAGTAAAGGACATTAATAAGCTGCTCCCAAACATTTTAAACCAGCATCAGGAAATGTAGTCTATCATAGTTCATGTGGGGTTCAATGAAATTATGAAGGGCAGCTCAGAACAGCTGAAAATTGATTTTAAAGAACTGATTGGGTCTCTACTTGACACCAACAAACGCCCCATAATATCTGTCCCTCTGCCCTCCCTAAATCGTGGCATTGAACGGTTCAGCAGACTGTTAGCCCTCCATAACTGGCTACGAGACTATTGCAGCTCTGTGGGTGGAACATTTATTGACAATTTTGATACCTTCTGGAAACAACGCTCATTATATAAGGAGGAAGGGATCCACCCAAATTATTTGGGTTCCTGGATCCTTTCACAGCATTATAAGGCTGCGTTGAGACAATGACTTATCAATGACCCAGCTCAGTTAATCCCTACCGTTGTGTCGCTGAGTCATCATAATGCTTCAGCAAATGTACATTATACCAGGGGCGTTGGTAGACACAATGTAAGTAACCTAATTGATGTCCCTCTAACTGCCCTGAATGCCTCTGCTGATCCTACAGTTGTTGTATGCAGTAATCATGAGCCTATGGACCAGAGTTATACTGTTAGCACTGAGGCTGTCACGGTTGTCGTAGGGTAGAGACCAAGACGCAGCGGGAAAATATATACTCATCTTATCTTTATTTGGTGAAGAAGGGAAACACAATAAACGTATACAAACAAACTGGACAGTCTTGTCAGGCACACAGCTAAACAAGCACAATCTCCCACAAAAAACCCATGAAAACAAACTCCTAATTATAGGACCCTCAATCAGAGGCAACAATAACCAGCTGCCTCCAATTGAAGGTCCAACCCCAATTAACGAAACATAGAAATACAATAGATTAGAATGAACATAGAAAAATACTAACATAGAACATAGACTAACAAAACCTGAACCACATAAACCAAACCACACCCCTCTACCTAAATACATAGTTCAAGCCACATGAAACAAACACCCCCTGCCACGTCCTGACCAAACTATAATAACAAATAACCCCTATTACTGGTCAGGACGTGACAGAGGCAGTGTGTCCTAGTAGGAAGTCCACTGTGTGTAGCTCATCCTGCACTAACATAAATAACCTGAGCATGTCTACCTCTGCTGAGCTTCCCAGTAAAGCAAGAAAAACAATCAAGCATCCCAGAAATGTGCTAAAAATAGCCCACATTAACATATGTAGCTTAAGAAACAATGTTCATGAAATGAATAATTTGCTAGTAACAGATGACATTCATATTCTGACTATCTCTGAAACTCAGCTAGATAATACCTTTGTGTGTATGTGTATGTGACAAATAAAATTTGATTTGATTCTATGGAAGCGGAGCATCTCCATTGTTTTGTGTCCAGTACATGCGTTGAGCGTTTATTTGGATAGGATGAGAGCTTTGCAGACGAGTGACCAACTTTTTGTGTTCTGGGCGCCTCCCTGCAAGGGGAGGCCTCTTTCTCATCAACGGTTATCACATTGGATTGTGGAAGCTATTATATTGGCCTATAACAGCAAGGGATTGTAACCAGGGCTCATTCCATGGCTACATCTTAGGCACTGTTCAAGGGCATCTCCTTGCAGGGGATTTGCGATGCGGCTTGTTTGGCATCCTCTCATACTTTGAGGTCCTACTGACCAGACGTCCCTGTGCCTTCATTGGCACGTACAGTCCTCAGTGTCGGGGCCTCTGAGGGTTGATAAATTGGGACTCTCTGGCTTCAGAGGCCCTCTGAGGATTGATAAATTGGGACTGTCCTGCTTCGGAGGGCCTCTGAGGGTTGATAAATTGGGACTCTCTGGCTTCGGAGGGCCTCTGAGGGTCGATAAATTGGGACTCTCTGGCTTCGGAGGGCCTCTGGACATACCCCACTGTGAGATGTCTAAACTAATAATTGAAAGAAAACTTAAGGTTTCTTGCTTAATTAACCCCTGTTCTCTGATATTATGAGTGACCCGTCTTACCACGTTCCCCTACTCGCAAGACTGTGAGGAAATTCTACATTTCTGTTTCCTGGTTTTGACTGACTGACTGGCATCCTGTAAAGCTACCTGGTTGAGGAGAGACCTGAGTATATAAAAAGGGATTAAACATAAAGATTAGCCTTCTCAGCTTTGTTGACTTGGATGTGTGTGTGTGTGGCTATGTAATGAATGAATCTCTCTGTGTTTCAGCTGTTTGAGGTCCTTCACTTCCTAGCAGAGAACTTCATCTTCTCCTACATGGGCCTGGCTCTGTTCACCTTCCAGAACCATATATTCAGCCCCATCTTCATCGCCGGGGCCTTCGTATCCTTTAACCCTGAACAGGGACTCCTCAAAGCTTCCCTGCTGCTCAAAGCTTCCCTGCTGCTTCCACACGGTCAGTCTAGGTAACAGTGACTACTCTATAACCCCAGCTGCTCAAAGCTTCCCTGCTGCTTCCACACGGTCAGTCTAGGTAACAGTGACTACTCTATAACCCCAGCTGCTCAAAGCTTCCCTGCTGCTTCCACACGGTCAGTCTAGGTAACAGTGACTACTCTATAACCCTAGCTGCTCAAAGCTTCCCTGCTGCTTCCACACGGTCAGTCTAGATAACAGTGACTACTCTGTAACCCCAGCTCCTCAAAGCTTCCCTGCTGCTTCCACACGGTCAGTCTAGGTAACAGTGACTACTCTGTAACCCCAGCTGCTTCCACACGGTCAGTCTAGATAACAGTGACTACTCTATAACCCCAGCTGCTCAAAGCTTCCCTGCTGCTTCCACACGGTCAGTCTAGATAAGTGACTACTCTGTAACCCCAGCTCCTCAAAGCTTCCCTGCTGCTTCCACATGGTCAGTCTAGGTAACAGTGACTACTCTATAACCCTCAGTCCTGCTCTCAGTCCCCTCCTCCTGACTAGGCTTCATCTGTATTTATCCTGACCGCCAAGGCCCTTTAATTATATCCCCTGACTGTGTCTTCTATCCTGCCTCCTTGTTTATCTTTGTTTACCTCTAACGCACCGCCACAGCCAGCTCAGAGAGGATAAATAACACCAGTGCATGCTGGAACAGCAAAGGATGCTGTTCTTTGTCTCTTTTAAAGGAGAATGGAAACACTGTGATTTTGAACGCCAGCCAACTAACTGTAAATCGCCATATTGGCATTGTTGCATCAATTAACCTACTGAAGCCGTTCATGTTTGATCCGATCGTTGCCCCAGATCAAAGAGTTTGTTCTCGTAGCAGGAACAGAGGTATTCCGCCTTGAAACACCTCAGCTAGAGGGGAGGCATATCGGTGACACAATCTGGTGTGAGTGGGGATGCTGCCAGGTAATGGCTGGAGTTTGATGTGTTGTAGAGAGATGGTGGTGATACAGCACAAAATCCCAGTGGATGGTGACTGTATTACATCCAGGTCAGAGGTTCCTGTCAGTCTGTCTGGATGGTGACTGTATTACATCCAGGTCAGAGGTTCCTGTCAGTCTGTCTGGATGGTGACTGTATTACATCCAGTCAGAGGTTCCTGTCAGTCTGTCTGGATGGTGATGTATTACATCCAGGTCAGAGGTTCCTGTCAGTCTGTCTGGATGGTGACTGTATTACATCCAGGTCAGAGGTTCCTGTCAGTCTGTCTGGATGGTGACTGTATTACATCCAGGTCAGAGGTTCCTGTCAGTCTGTCTGGATGGTGACTGTATTACATCCAGGTCAGAGGTTCCTGTCAGTCTGTCTGGATGGTGACTGTATTACATCCAGGTCAGAGGTTCCTGTCAGTCTGTCTGGATGGTGACTGTATTACATCCAGTCAGAGGTTCCTGTCAGTCTGTCTGGATGGTGATGTATTACATCCAGGTCAGAGGTTCCTGTCAGTCTGTCTGGATGGTGACTGTATTACATCCAGTCAGAGGTTCCTGTCAGTCTGTCTGGATGGTGATGTATTACATCCAGGTCAGAGGTTCCTGTCAGTCTGTCTGGATGGTGACTGTATTACATCCAGGTCAGAGGTTCCTGTCAGTCTGTCTGGATGGTGACTGTATTTATTGGACGTGTCACTAATCCTTATGAAGGACTTCCTGTCAGGAGAGGTTACTCGACCAGTCAGCAGCCGATATGCCAGTTAAATAATTGAAGCCTTGCTTGATTATAAATTGTTTTAAAGCTAATAGCAGTAGTGGGTAGGTGCTCAGTATATATCAGTTTCCTATAACGATGTTTATCACCAGTGCTGTTTGTCGCCATGGTAATGCATTCACCTTTAGATTAGACGACCAGAGTTGGGATCGCAGACAGCGTCATGATTTATCAAATCTCATTCTAACCAATAATGGGGCGTGGGGGGGCAGGTAGCCTAGTGGTTAGAGGGGGGGGGGGCAGGTAGCCTAGTGGTTAGAGTGGGGGGAGGCAGGTAGCCTAGTGGTTAGAGGGGCGGGCAGGTAGCCTAGTGGTTAGAGTGGGGGGAGGCAGGTAGCCTAGTGGTTAGAGTGGGGGGGGGCAGGTAGCCTAGTGGTTAGAGGGGGGGGGCAGGTAGCCTAGTGGTTAGAGTGGGGGGAGGCAGGTAGCCTAGTGGTTAGAGTGGGGGGAGGCAGGTAGCCTAGTGGTTAGAGTGGGGGGAGGCAGGTAGCCTAGTGGTTAGAGTGGGGGGAGGCAGGTAGCCTAGTGGTTAGAGTGGGGGGAGGCAGGTAGCCTAGTGGTTAGAGTGGGGGAGGCAGGTAGCCTAGTGGTTAGAGTGGGGGGGGGCAGGTAGCCTAGTGGTTAGAGGGGGGGGGCAGGTAGCCTAGTGGTTAGAGTGGGGGGAGGCAGGTAGCCTAGTGGTTAGAGTGGGGGGAGGCAGGTAGCCTAGTAGTTAGAGGGGGGGAGGCAGGTAGCCTAGTGGTTAGTGGGGGGAGGCAGGTAGCCTAGTGGTTAGAGGGGGGAGGCAGGTAGCCTAGTGGTTAGAGTGGGGGGAGGCAGGTAGCCTAGTGGTTAGAGTGGGGGGGCAGGTTGGTTAGAGTGGGGGGAGGCAGGTAGCCTAGTGGTTAGAGTGGGGGGAGGCAGGTAGCCTAGTGGTTAGAGTGGGGGGAGGCAGGTAGCCTAGTGGTTAGAGTGGGGAGGGGCAGGTAGCCTAGTGGTTAGAGTGGGGGGAGGCAGGTAGCCTAGTGGTTAGAGTGGGGGGGGGCAGGTAGCCTAGAGGTTAGAGGGGGGAGGCAGGTAGCCTAGTGGTTAGAGGGGGGGAGGCAGGTAGCCTAGTGGTTAGAGGGGGGGAGGCAGGTAGCCTAGTGGTTAGAGGGGGGGAGGCAGGTAGCCTAGTGGTTAGAGTGGGGGGGGGCAGGTAGCCTAGTGGTTAGAGGGGC